>NW_022475048.1:0-387403 GCF_009193445.1 Aspergillus pseudotamarii | reverse complement strand
TGTTCTTTTTTTTTTTTTTTTAAAAAAAAAAAAATTTATATTCCCACCCCGATCGTTGCATGGAAGATGATCTGGAAGCCTGCATTGAACGCAGATCCCAGTGGACTCTCTGCCGCGCCAGAGTGGTAATGGTGCGTACAGTGCGTACAGTGCGTACATCTATTACTAGTAGTGGTAAGATGGGTACGGCTACCCCGACGGCTATTAATACATACTCCACTACTCTGTACAGTTGGACGGTCGAGGCTGGTCGGATTGATTGATAGAGTAAAAAGCAAAAGAAATATGATGGAAAGAGGACTGATTTCTACGATGACTTCCAAACTCTGCCCCTTAATGGGTCAGTCACGGGCACGTTGTGCTACCGTACGGCCGTGCAGTAGGCAGATTCGAAATCATGACCAAAGCAACCACTCGGGATATTAATGATGTTTGATTTTCGAGTTCATTTGGAGTGATCCGTTGGTAGATAATGAGCAACAGAAAAAGAATTGGCAAAATAGAAAATGCCCATATTACTCCGTACTCTTCTTCTCCTCCCTAACCATGGAAGGTAAAAAGGTACCTCAGCCTTGAAGGGCTCCTTCAGGAAGCTGCTAATAATACCGGCGGCCCTAATGAGCCAAACGTAACGATCGGAGATGAGACACTCGAATTTTGTGGCAATGGTTCGGGACCTCAGCCTGCGGTTGATTGGTGTACCTGACTGAGGGGAAAGTCAATTTTCCACCAGCCAATGCCTGTGTGGCCGTGCTGATTGGCTAGACCAGGCCCAGAGTAATTTCGGCAACCGCCAAGCTTGCATTCAGGAACAGGAAACTTCCAAACATGAGAAGTCCAAGGGGAAAGAGAAGAGGAAAAATGAACCACCTTTTTGCACGGCGGCCTTTTGACGTGGTATTGGAGAGGTTCCAGACAATTCCTAGGGCAGGAGAGAGGTATTGAAATGAACGATACTAGTTAGATACTGAAAATTAGTTGAGCTTAGTAAATTAGTCAGGTTACTACCACAATTCTGGGCGGCTGTGGACACGTCTCCCTCGGCGTCCCCCACTTCCAAAGGCCCCCATTCTCAGAGGTTCTGATGGTGTTCGTGGATAGTGCCTTGGGCCAATTCCTGTGGTGTTTCCACCCCCCTATTCCTCGTATATCCACCCCACTTGTTGTGGTAGGTCAGTTCGACCGCAGATGTGTACGTACCTATATCGGGACGGTACGGTACGTATGGTACGGTATTACTCCTAAACAACAACTCTAATTACAATGTCTTGAGTCTTGGAAGTGGAACCCCTATTATTATTGTGGTGACTATTGCCTCTCTCTTTGTCTGTCTGCCCATCACTGACAGTGCCACACGCACACACACACACTCTCTCTTTAGTTTAGTTTAGTTTAGTTTAGTTCCCCCTGGAAGGGTCTGCACGTCTTGTCCCTCTTTTAGCCCCTGGGCGACTGACCGACGAAGTTTAATTCTCTCTTTTCATCTCCCTCTCAACTCCTTCTGTTCCTCGCGATCCTCCACATTTTACTCCTCCTCCTCCTCCCCCAGAGCGTTTCATTTCTTCCGCTTTCGCCTGTTGACCTATTGAAGTTTCCCATCCGACCAGAGAGACTTGTTTCTCTCTCGCACACTCATTTGGAAACCTCTTCTGTGATTCGCTCCTTGGAAATTCACTTCGTGCCTCTCTTAGATTTACAGCGACAGCACTTCTGCAACTTGAACCTCTGTACAGACCTTGACCGAAGCGCGCACCGGATTTTGCTATAACGTTGATGTATGTATCTGAATCCCAAGAATTTGATGGACACTTCCCCAAATTGCTTCTCGCCTGAATTATTGCCATCGTTCACCGAGGTGCCCGGAACGTGTGGTGGCCATCGGTTGTGCTACCAATGTCGCATACTGAACTGCCACCGACACCAATGCTTCTATGTTGTATAGTAGCATGCGCGGATAAGTGACATGACGCGCAATCTGTTCACATGTGACTCCATAGCAATTAGCTCATGGATATACTCAAGCTAACTAATGTTTTGCATCGAAATAGTCCAAACGGGAAGCAAGATTCAAATATTGAAGGATCCCGTGATTAAATCTCCAACTTAACACAAACACAATGAAGTTCAACTCGGTTATTTTCACCTTGGCGACGGCTGGCTCCCTCGTGGCCGGTCAGCACCACAACGCCCACCGTCATCACCACAAGCGTACCGTGGACACTCAGGTCATCGAGGCCAACGGCGCCACTGTTATCCAGTTCGAATATCAAGGCCAAGTGGTCACCAGCGAGTGGGTGTGCAAGCAGATCCAGGCCGGAAAGGTGAAGTATGCAGAGGGCCAACCCAAATATGATGCCTGCGAGCCTACCACCTCTTCCTCTACCACCTCTTCCTCTACCGCCGCTGCTGCTCCCACAGAAGCACCAGCTGAGTTTGTGGAGACTTCCTCCTCCGCCACTCCAGCTTCGTCCTCCAGCTCCTCAGCAACCTCTTCGTCCGCTGCTTCGTCGAGCACCCCCACTAAGTCGAGCAGCCCTGGTGCTACGGGCTTGGATTCCGACTTCCCTGATGGAGAGATTGACTGCGGTACTTTCCCATCTGCCTATGGTGCCGTCGCTCTCAACTACCTGAACCTCGGTGGCTGGTCCGGTATTCAGTATGTAACCGTCTCTGGCAGTTTTGTGACCGATATTGTCACTGCTGTGAGTGGTGACAAGTGCAAGGATGGAGCCATGTGCTCGTACGCTTGCCCCGCTGGTTATCAGAAGTCTCAATGGCCCAGCACTCAGGGCTCTACCGGCCAGTCCGTTGGTGGCCTCCAGTGTAAGAATGGCAAGCTCTACCTTACTAACCCCACACTCTCCAAGAAGCTTTGCATTGAGGGCACTGGTGGTGTTCATGCTCAGAACAAGCTCGGCGTGGAGATTGCCATTTGCCGTACCGACTACCCTGGTAAGTTTTTTCCATGAACACGTGCCGTGATAGGAATAATTTCTCATCATTGCATGTAGGTACCGAAGCTGAGACCATCCCCCTGGCCCTTGGCGACAATGAGCTTCAGCCCTTGACTTGCCCTAACGGCAACAAATACTTCAAATGGCAGGGCAAGGTTACCTCTGCTCAGTACTATGTCAACCCCAAGGGCACCAGCACCGAGGAGGGCTGCCAGTGGGGTGACGGCTCCAAGCCTATCGGTAACTGGGCTCCTATCAACCTTGGTGTCGGTGAGAACAATGGCAAGTGGCTTTCTATTTTCCAGAACAGCCCCACCACTACCGTGAAGCTCAACTTCAACATTAAGATCCAGGGAGACAACCTCAGCGGGTCTTGTAAATATGAGAACGGCAAATTCATCTCTGAGGCCGGCACTAATGACTCTGGTTGCACTGTAAGATCCCTTTCCTTTTACACTTGAGATACCTCACTCACATACTTATCCAATGACAGGTCGAAGTGTTGTCTGGCGAGGCCACATTTGTCTTCTATTAAATAACCTGACGATACTGCATCGCTGCAAACGGGCACGTCCGCTACGTGACTTGGCCACTATCAACCGGCTGGACTGGCCTGGGTAAATAGATCGCCGGCTCCTTTCATGCCATGTCGCCTTCATGATCTGAAGTCCAGTTGCTTGCTTTCTTCTGTGTATCTTAGTATATTATCTTATGTGACTTAGGGAGTTTTTCATTCTTGTCACACTTTACCGCCTTTACCACTTGGTAGAGACGATTGTGGTTAGATATTTCTTTCTCTAGTACCAAGTAACCGATTGTGGTTTTCAAATCTGTACATGTGTGTTGTATATTGTGCAAGAATGGTTAAAATATTCGTTATTATTATGGCATGTAGTAGCGGAGTTTTCGTGGGGTAGACTGGCCACCAATTTGGTGGTGTGGTGGCTGAAATTAGCAAGGTAGGAGCATACGTAGCATAATCTTTGACAATTCCAGAGGATGGACTATCTGGGTGCCTGGGTGCTTGTATGGAGTCGCGTGGTCCATATTAACGTAAAAAAAAAAAGTCGCCTGCAGTGCAGATCGGTTTCGCTGACTGTAATTGAATTCCACCCCTTTGACTAGGTATTACCGTGTTCGGTGTGAGGGACGTAGGGAGGTCAATGCACAATGGCAGGGAGTAGAGCGAGATATATTTGGTGTACGCCTTCCTACTACTGCTATGAATCCATGATGACTATAGATAATCGGAGGCTAAATTCCTTTCTTCTTTTTTTTTCGATTTACCTTACTTTTTATGTTATTTTATTTGTATTTCCAAGTTGCGTGGACCATTGTGACGGTCGGTGAGTGCATCCAGTTTTAATTGAAACGTGGATACGCGAAGGCTGGGTGTCGTGATTGTCAGGATATTCGTACCGAGTCAGTCGCGTGCATACTTAGGGCACTGCATATGTTTTGAGTAATGATAGTAGTAGTCAGATAAGTTCGCCCCTTCAAGGTTGCAGGTGGAACACGTATGTAGGGTCTACGCTTTATCCGTATAGTGAGGGAATATCCTGGAAAAGAATGCCCATGAAAAGGTCCATGGCTTGCAGCATTGTCAATTACGCCATAGATGATTATCCTACGGAACCCCTCCTTCAAATTCTTCTGTACGTATTTCGCAATAGTACTAGTACTACTAAGTAGCCTCAGACTCCACCGGCCGAGGTCCTGTCACCCCTACCATGCATCGCGCCGTCCAATGAGATTGACGAAAACCCTGCAAGCTGCACATGGCCTTTGCTATTCTCGGAAAAGTCACTGCAAGTTCCTTGCGGATGCGCGTCACGTGGTTTGGCGCGAGTCACGGGACTAGACCCAAAGAACGCGGAGCATGACTCCAGACACGGGGTACGCGCCTTTCTGCCTCGGGCACCTAGCTAAAAAAAAGTACGGGGAGAGAGGATGGCTCATAAGGTGTTTGCTTGAATCACATCCTGTTCAGTTTTCTTTTCTATTTTTTCTTTTTTTGCATGCCTGAAATATCACGTACAAAGATGCAGTGCAGAACAGAGTTCAAAATGGCCAGGCTCTGACGCTGCGCGACAGTCCGTTGTGGAGCTCCCAGACCCTCGCCGGCGCCTATCGAACGCGTCTCGGGCTGTAAGCGTGCATTTCCGCGCTGGACAAGAGACGCTCCGATCCGGTAGGCATTCCACCACACACTATCCCTCACCCTTTTCTTCATTCTTTTGTAGGCCAATTCTGTGCCTCCCAACCACCTGGACTTCGTTCTGGGAGAAGAATTGATGTTCATTCTCTTGCAGTCATACGTCTCGTTCATTTCTTCTTTTCCTACCTGCCTTTCTCGTCTCTCGACTCATCATCTATAGAAATAGCCCTTGTCCGGCCTCGACGCGACCTCGAATTGAATTCTGTCCGCTTTAGACTTATTCGAGCTTACCGAAAACCTGCTAACTGTCTGGAAGTCGCCTCTAACACCATGGAGTCTTCTCCTCCAAGGAGCAGTTCGACTGCTTCTGTGGCAGGTGTGAAGCGTCCAGCGACCTTGTTGCCTGCCTTTGAGCCATTGAGTTCTTCGCCTTCTCTTCCTCGACCCCAGAAGCGTGTAGCTCGCGATGATCATGGAATTGTATCAACATATCCAACTCCTGTTCCGACGTCATCGACCCATATCATGTCCTCCTCACCCCCTCGAATGGCTTCACGTCGAACCTTGACATCGTCAAATTCCGAACGAACTCCCCTGTCCACTGTCCCCACCATGATGCTGTTGGAGACTGGCGAGCCACTACTCATGGGTAGATCCAGTGCATCTTGCCATCATCAACTCGCTGCCAACCGTATGATTTCGAGGGTCCATGTCAAGGCTACCTATAAGCCTGCACCTAATCCCTTCGATCGAGATAGGGTTGAGATAATGTGCATGGGCTGGAACGGGATCAAACTTCATTGTCAGGGGAAAACGTATGACTTGGCCAAGGGAAAAACTTTCACTTCCGATATCAAGGACGCAGATATCATGATTGATGTCCATGATGCGCGTGTTTTGGTCCAATGGCCGCGAAATGAACGAAAGGACTACGCATCCACCGATTCCGAGCAGACCTGGGAAGAGGCTACCCCACGACGTAACAGGCAATCTCGTCGAAGCTTGCATGACAGTCCTAATGTGGAACGCCGGCGCTTGGCTTCCCCTGTCTCGCCTTCCCCTGCAGTCAAATCCCTAATTCCACCGTCCTCGCCACTGTACACTCCAACACGTGCAAAAACTGCTGTGGTTGTTTATGAGGATGAACCATCTCCCGTCCGTCGTAAAATCTCAGGGGATGCCTTGCTCTCTGAAGCTAGCCTGAAGTCTACCTCCAGTGTAGGGGACCTCTTGCAGAGCTCTCAATCGAGTGACCTGAGTGATCTCAGTAAGCCTGATGATTTGTCGGACCACGATGAAGAGAATGATCCCATCGTTCATTCCTTTGGACCCTTTGGAGACAATATCTTGCCCCGCATGGCTTCCTTCACTGCTGATGGATCACCACTCCGCCTCTCTCGTTCTCGTAATCAGCACCCCGCTGAGCCGCTCCGCCCTGCTCACTCTCCTAGACAGCCATCTAAGCCGGCTGAGAGAGTTGATCTTACACTAAGCAAGCCACTTGATGAGAGCTTTGAGAGAGTTCAGAATCATGCTATCAATCAGCTGGCCTTTTCTCGTCTTTCTTCAACGCCTTTCTCGACAATTTTGAATAACCTCCCACCCTCCCTTTGGCGGCGGGACACACATTCAAGGGAAGGACCCACACGGGATGAGATTCGCGCCATCATTGATACCACGAAGTGTATTGGAAAGGTCGCTCGGGAAGGGAAGGATGCTGCGGGGAAGCCGCTCGAGAGTGAATATTACTATATTCCCGACTATGACGATGACACGATGCGACGGGAAGCTGTGGTACATGATCTCAGGAAGCCAGGTCTTCGGAACTGCCGAAAGCAACACAAGGTATGCTTGCATAATAACTAGCACTTGTTGATACGTGACTAATCTTTAGCAGCAATATTTCTGGCGTAAACCAAAATGAACCAAGTGTCTGGAGGCAAGTTACCTTCATTCGAGAATAACCCGCAAAGCTCTCTGGATGGTTCTCATTCTTAGTACATAGTTGCAATGACCTTTTCTCTCTCTCTCTCTCTCTTTTTTTTTTTTTTTTTTTTTTCCCTTCTGGACTCGCATAGCGTGGCGTGGCATACCCTGTCTGATTTTTGTTCTATGAAGGTGTACGACGAACGGTGAACTTTTCTTTTCCATTCCTTGCTTTGCCTCATGCTGCTTACGTTGAGCGCCAGAGGTAATGTGCTATTGTCCCCATGGGACGTCCACAATTATTCCACGGCCGATCATTCTGACTACTATGTTAGCTCTGGTCTTTGCTGGAGTTGTTGTATCGACAGTGATGATCTTGTTATCTGTTTGTGGAGGTGCTGTCTATTGGCATCCCTGTATGACTTGATTTGGATTCTTATCCTGCCAGTGGCTTGCTGGTTTATTGTATTCCACCAACTTTGGACACAGTTATGATGTATGTCAGCAGAGTTTCTGTATCGAAACAAAAATTATCTAGTTCGTTTTAATTCTAGACCTTATCTGCACTCTGAGGCCCCTCGTTGCATCCGTTCATGTGTCCAGCAGCCATTTCTTAAGGCCCGCAGCAAATCCTCTTTCAGATACTCCACAATCTCGACGCCGACACTTAAACCGAATTGAATAATTATGGATCATCCTCTTCACACAAGCTCTCGACGCCACGTAAGCTCTCCACAACGGTGAACAACCTTATCCCACAGACTCGTCGCTTCACGTCAACTACGGGTCCGGCACGAAACCGTCCCACCACCCAAGCCATCGCGATGCTAGTAGACCGCGACACCACACTGCGGGTGACCAAAATAATCTGGATAACTAACAGACTGTCAAGGGTTTTGACCAAGATACTGACAGTACGAGACGCTGCAAGAGCCCATAGATGCAGGGCTTTCGCACTGCGGTGCGCAAGCTAACAATCAAATAGACTGGGGACAGTAATCACTACTTTTCTGGCCAGTTGACAAGGCCTTAGATACCTTAGGATCATTAAACGCTTTGGCTCCTATCTGTACATCCTAGAATGTAAACTGTCAGCTTTTAATCCAAACAGGACAGGGAAATATCGCCCCCCCCCCAAACACACACACTACGTCCATTGATATGCTTCTAGACAGCATGCAGCACAGTATATGCACCATGCATCAACGGCTTTTGGATATAGGGTGACAGGAAGCGGTGGTACCAGTCGACGAATGCTTTCTTGAAGCTCTAGTGATTGGAGTTGCCGGATTGTCAGGGGTTACTAGTAACTGAAGCTAGTATCTGGCCACATAGTCTCTCCTAGATAGAAATGGGGAGAATAGAAGAAGAGGAGCAGAGAGGAAGAGAAAGACATACAGGAACAAGTGCATTCTCCTGGCTAATGAGAACTTGCTAACAGGGGCATAGCCATTGCCCTCATGGCAGCGACTAAGGGCTATAAATGTATGATTACCCTGTCCGGGGAAATGTCACTGGAGAAAGAACCGATCCTCAACGCTTTGGGCACTAAGGTGGTGCACACGCCTACCAGAGTGCCCATTGAATCCCCGAATTCTATCCTGAGTGTTACCAGACGTCTGAATAAGGAGATACCTAATTCGTGGATCCTGGACCAATACAACAACCCGAAGAACCTGCGAGCCCATGAATTTGGTACTGCGGAAGGGAACCGGTGGTACGGTCACCGGTTTAACCAGGGGCCTGAAGAAGAAGAGTCATGATGTGTTTGTCGTGGGGGTCCATCCTGGTGCATCCGGAGGCACTCAATGAAAAGAAAAGTGAATATAGAGGGAATTGGATACGACTTTGTGCCCGGCGTGCTGGAACAAAGAATCCCGGATTTCTGGGTCAAAACCACCGACTAGGATTCCTTCCAGATGGTAAGAAGACTTAGCCGTGAGGAAGGATTGCTCTGTGGTGGCTCATCGGGGGCAGCGCTTGCAGGTCTAGTCCAATTCCTTCAGTTGCGCCCAGACTTCAATGTGGAAGACAAGATGATCGTGTTGGTTTTTGCAGATAATCTCCGGAATTACCTGACTAAGATCGCGGACGATGTGTGGATGGAGTAAAATGGATTTGTATTCAATGCAGTCGATAGCTGAGCCCGAATTGCTAGAGAGACTGTATAAAGTTGCTGAGCCAGTGAACACCAGTTCATTTCTGACTGCTTGCTACGTGAATATTCCAATTGTTTACCAAGATAGGCTGAATCAATGCTTGATAATTGAATATGAGGTCACTTGGGTGGAACAAGAAGCCAAGCTCAATTATGGCAATGAGGGGGGTTTAGTAATGTGCCCAGGGCTACGGATAGCCCACCATACATGTCTGGCGTAAGAAAAGCAGTTGGCGGGGGATTTTCAACACCGAATTCCTGCTGACTCCCTGACTCTCCAGCGGGATACATGAACATCTGGGCCATAATATGTTGCCGATATTCGGAAAGACACTCTGAACGTTGCCATGACATACATGGTTTATCATATCCGCGGAAGCTGGGGCCGTGGAGTCGGAACTTGGCTTGAATGGCACCCACTCGTTAGCCGACCATGGAAGGCAGAAGCGATAACCAATGCCACCAGCATGGCTATTAGGGTCACACTGGGACGTGTCCTCCGTTGAGCTTAATCCCACCCCTTCCTTGAAGAGTCTCAACTATTCAGGACTATCTGCTGCTGTTTGATTCCACGGGTCATCATCCCCATAGATAATACAACGCGCCTCCTTTTGTAACATCTCGTCTGTGATCATCTCACCTTTAGCCTGAACGTCCAATACATACTCACCTAAGCGGGCGGTGAGATGCTCGAACATTGTGGGCTTTGCCTGCACCTGCGCAGGCTGGTCCGTTATCTCCAAGTAAGAGCTCTACTGCGCATCCTTGCCTAACATGTGAGACGCGCTGAAAGGTGCCATGCCTGTCGATTCCATGCCAATCAATCGATATGGCTATCCGATGGACAGAGCTCATCACAAAAAACACATCGGTCGACTCCATTGGAAGAATCACTATAAGTAGGGCCAAATGGGGCACAGGTGAACCTCAGAAGCGCTAAATGCAAGGTCCTCTCGTGCCGTGTCCAGTCATGCTTCGTACGAAAAGTGTCGGTGCAAAACGTAAACTGGAACGGTCTCTTGGCCGCTGTTGTTTTGGTTGGGCGGTTATATGACACGCCCAGATTTCTTGTTCGCCGCCGGCGCCTGCGACGTGACGGATCATCCAAGTGAAAGCGGCCAAACAAGCCCTGAGAATGTATCGAGCCGGTGGTTGAACCCGAGCTGTTTGGTAAACCCGAAACGGAGGCTTCGGAGGAAACGAAAGATCAAGCGTCGTTGAACTTCGATGGTACGGCGTGTTGCAAATTGCATGAAGCTGAAGCAGTAGAGCCGATACTTTGGTCGGATTTGATATCAATGTCACTGAGAGCTACAGCATTTACAATAGCTTCCAAAGGTGCGGCTTCAATTTCATGAGGGGAATTTCTCCATCGATCAAGTGGAGTCATGGATGCCCATTGTGGATTTCCCTAAAACTGGTGCTCCTGAAGAAAAGTAGGAGATTCGGGTATCGATGAGCCGTTGCAGGAAGAAGCACTTCTAGTTCGGCGCAGTCGCCGCCGAGCATTTGTGAACCAGGTCGAGACTTGAACCATGCTCAACCCTGTCTGCCCAGCCAATGATCCTTTCTCCTCCTTGGTAGGATACGGACAATGTAAATGGAGATTGAGCCATTGTTCCAGGACATTCAGTTGATTCTGATTGAAGGTTGATGTGAGCCTCTTCGATCTGGAACTCTCACAGTGCCGTTTGAGAATCATAAGGAAAGGCAGCCTCCGTTGCGTGGGTTGGCCCTGGAAACATGTAATCAAGGTTAAAGGACAGATCCTCCGTAGGAACCAAGCTGTCATTCATTGACCTTAACATTTCGCTGAGTTCAACATCTGAGAACATACTGATATGGTCCTCGCCGGTATGTCGGATGGATCCGTTGACGAAGCCATTTCACCAATCAGAGATGAAGTCGCTGGATATACTATGTGATAGAGATCTCACAACTCGGGTTCCATGAAGTCGGAACCCTGTAAGATGAGCCATTCTGCAAACGATGACTTGGTTATGGTGGACTGGAGTGGACTTGGGCGAAGTCGGCGATGTGAACCTGAGGTATTATGGCACCTGGCGGGCACGCCCTTATAATTACTGTTTTTGGTATAGCGCCAGGTGACATTGTCTCGACCGACGGGAGGGAAAGCATGACTTCATTGTGATTTTGCATCTTATCTCCTCAACAGACAGTCGACATAGTATCTCACCCAATAAAATTTTTCGATTCAGTCGGTCAATACATCTCCAGGTTCGCCACAACGTATGATATGGCATGTCACTGTTACACAGTGGCTAGAGCCATATAACTAGTATCCTCGCAGACCCATATTGTGGGTTTTACGCTCTGATACAATTTACCTTTACTGAAGGGGACTGCAGTCTAGCTCCAAAACAGTGCTCGGCGCCCTCAAAGCAAAGCCTTTCTAAAAATTACGGTTACCATTGCCATACTTTCAAATATCAACGTACAACTATTCACCTGGTCAGATTCTCCTTTACTACTTGTAGTTCCTCAAAATGTCATCTGCAGACCAGAAAGGAGAAATCCCCCAAACTCATCGAACTATTCTGCTTCCTGGCAAGCCAACCAGCAGCAAGCCTCATCCAAACGACGAGGAAGCACTGCAGAGAGGTTCCGACATCGATCGAGATAGTCGAACTTCGAGTGAGGGATGGAGACCAATGATTGGTCGACGCCAGAGCTGGAATGAAGAGGACAGGAAGCATGAGCTTCAGGCTTGGCTGCTGGGAGTGGAAGAAGGGAAGGAGACTGGCTTCACCGAATCGTCGCACGAAATCTAATGAATGAATGAATGAATGAATGACGGAATGACAGAATGATGATTGAAGTTGAAATTAAAAGGTCACGAATGCTGTCTAGCATGATGTGGGTTTGTGATTAGGTGGATAGGATCAAGCTGACAGCGGGCTGTTTGGGATTCTGTTCGCGTTTTCTCCTCGAACTAGTGGCTCTTTCCCTCTCGTGTCTAGTGTTTCATTGTTGTATGCCTAGCAAATTGATTAATGACAATGTGCTCACTTCAGACTTTGATTCGGTAGTGGAGCAGGGGAACTAGATATATATATATATTAGAATCCTAGTCATGTAGGTCAAAGGAAATGAGAGGATATTTAATCACGGCACTGACTCTAGTCAGTAAAGTCTATCGTATTTAAATATCAATGAGGTTAAAGTAGTTCAAAGGAGGACATTGTTCTTATAGACCGACGCGGAAATCCCCCGGCGTGGATTGGTCTGGAAAACTAGCAACGGGGACCGCCTTCGGCTCCCACTTTCGCCGCCGCAGCGTCTCCGACACAGCTTTTCATAAAAGCACCTCAACCCTGGCGCACGGTGACAGAATTCTCAAGACATTGCGCAGCGCTCGGTCTAAGGTGCTTCACCAATGTGGTGTTCAAGTCACTTATGCGCTTTCCTTTCCGATTCTTTGAAAGGACCCCACGATAGTTAATCGACACCGCGGGATTACTACTGTGCGGACAACAGACGGCAGTAAGAGATGGATCGTCAAAGGAAGCGTACGTACCCCGCATCCCGTCTTCAACTCCCATTTACCATATACAGGTTTTGTTTCTAACCGATATTCTTGATCTAGGGGAGCTTCGCAATCTCAATGAGAGAGCTTGGGCTGGCGAGAGTGGTAATGACGTCCCAATACAATGTCCCGCACAACAGGTCCTGATCTAACCGCCCAACCTCATGAAATAGATATCTTCCCAGTTAGCAGATCCCTTGATTCAGCGCTGAAGAAAAACACCGCTTTCATCAAGCGTCTACGCACCGGAGTTAATGCTTCCGCCCAGCAGACCTTCCTGGCCGATATCCGTACTTTATCGCTCCACAAATATCTGTCAGAAATCATATCCGCTTGCTATGAAGGGTTATGCAAGTTGAAATCTCCTGGGGAAATTGCCACCGGCGTGGAAATAACGAGCGCACTGCATCAACGGTTCGGACCAGCCGAGTTCACGAGACAAATTGGTTGGTTATTGGGTCGAGGGCTTAGCACACCGGATAAGGGGCAGCTGAAAGCGCTCAGCCAGGAGGTGCGCGAACGCGAAGAAAAGGAACGGCTATCCCGACATCGAGTTTTGCTGAGAGTAGTTACAGAACTCTGGTTGGTTGGTGTGCTCAGGACGCTGGATGATATCGAACGACCGGAGGATTTGGGAGCCAAGGGCAAAGACGGTGTTGTTGGGATAGGTGGAAAGGCGTCGGAAAACCCAGTCAAAGCCAAGGCCCCGTCAGCAGTTCGAGACAGTGACAAGGAAGCAGAGCCGTTTCCCCTGGAAGTGTTGAAGGACCTATTAGGCCATGACCGTGACCATACAAATTTGCCACTCGCCGTTCTGTTTGTCAAGAGCTTCAGTTGGGATATTCTCGGAGCGAAGACTGTCGAGGAAGGAAGGAAAACAGTAGAGGCTGATGGAGCGACGACCCCTGCGGAGGCCACAAATGGCGAGGAGGATGCGGGGAATGTGACAGCAGCTGAAAATGACCCTCCTCTCACCCCAGAGAAGACCCAGGCTCGCTTCAAAAGCATTCTGAATCGGTACCTGGAGGATGTCAAGGCTCATGTGGTTCGTGACCAAAGAGCACTGGCAGCCCAGAGCCGCCGTAACGCCGAGGCTTATGTTAAGAGTGGTGAAATCTTTGAGGACCGCCAGGCCAACTTTGAGAAACAAACCAAATCTTTGGAAAAGTTGGTCGCCAACACGCAGGTCTTGTGTGAGGCTTTAGGTGTGGAAATGCCCGCCTTAGCTGAGCAAGAATCTGCTGACCCTGCGTCAAGTGGAGGAATTGGGCTTGTGAAAACGTCTGAGTACCTACGCGGCCAGGGTGAAGGTGCCGGTATCTGGGAAGACGAAGAAGAGAGGCGCTTTTATGAGAACCTGGTTGACCTCAAAGGCAAGGTTCCAGCCGTTCTCCTAGAGGATGGTAAGAAGAAGAAGACGGACTCCGATGAAGCAGGGAAAAAGAAAGACGGCGAGGATTTGGAGAAGTCTGAACCGGCCCAAGGCCAGCCATCGGAAGAGAAGGCTGCTACGGATGCAGACGATCAGTCCATGGCCATTGCAAGCAAAACTGTTGGAGCCCAAGTCGATGCGCTGTTGGCTAAGCTGCCCGATTTGCAGACGAAGGACCACGTTGATCAGTTGGCGCTAGACTTCTGTTTTCTCAACTCCAAAGCATCGAGAAACAGGCTCATCAAGGCTGTGTCGGATGTGCCGAAGGGACGTATCGATCTCTTGCCCTTGTATTCACGCCTGGTCGCCACTCTTGGGCAGTATTTGCCTGATATACCTCAGGGATTGATCACTTATCTGGATGAAGAGTTCCGAAGCCTTCAACGCCGCAAATCCAAAGAGTTTCTCGGGCAGGTTCGTATGAGCAATGTGCGCTATCTCGCAGAGTTGACCAAATTCGGCGTTGTTCCGGAGCATATCATTTTCCACTGTTTCAAGGTCTCACTTGACGACTTCTCTCGCATGAACATTGAAATCATTGGTTATCTCCTAGAGAACTGTGGACGTTACCTACTTCGCAACCCCGAGACTTCCCCTCGAATGGCCTCATTTTTGGAAACTCTTGGGAGAAAGAAAACTGTTCAGCATCTGGGCCAACAAGAACGAATGATCATTGAGAATGCGGTCTACTACGTTGATCCTCCACCCCGGCCTGCCATTCAGCAGAAAGACCGTACTCCTATGGAGTCTTATATCCGGAGACTGATCTATTTGGATATGAACAAGCGCAATTATACTAGGATATTGAAGTCAATCCGGAAGCTACACTGGGAAGAACAAGAGGTAGGAAATTCCTCTGTTGGAGTTGGAGCGTTTTCTATATAAAAGTTACTAATGCCGCTGCCAGGTTGTTGACATTATAGAGCGTGTATTCAGCAAACCTGTGAAGGTGAAATATGGCAATATCCACCTTCTAGCGATCCTGGTCAGTGCTCTGTATAGATACCACCAGGATTTCGTTATTGGTATCGTCGACAACGTCCTTGAGCAAATCACATTAGGCCTTGAGCAAAACGACTTCAAGTTCAACCAGAAGCGCGTCGCCGAGGTCAAGTATCTCGGAGAGTTGTATAACTACAAAATGATCGACTCGCCTGTTATTTTCGATACCTTGTACAGGATTGTTACATTCGGTCATGGTAAGCCAAACTAAGCATCAAGCATAATCCCCAATACTAATAATAACGTAGAGGGTGGTACGCCGATCCCGGGTAAGCTGAACCCGTTCGATCTGCCAGATGACTTTTTCCGAGTTCGCCTGGTTTGCACTCTCCTGGACACTTGTGGTCACTGCTTTGACCGTGGATCTGCCAAAAAGAAGTTGGACTTCTTCTTAACATTCTTCCAGGTAATAACTGTTGCCAAGCGCTAGTTCATTGGACCTGTTATTAATTGACTATGCAGTACTATATGACAACAAAAGATCCACTGCCGATGGACATTGATTTCCTTGTTCAAGATACATTTTCTATGACTCGTCCTCAGTGGAAGTTAGTCACCGACCTGGATGAGGCCACCCGTATCTTCGGTGAGGCTGTAGCTCAAAACTACAAAACGCAAGACGCCGAGAGGCCTGCAGAGCCAGATGATGATGATGCAGAAAGTAGCTCATCTGATGACGGCTTCGAGGATGATGTTATGCCCGAGGTGGACGAGGACGGAGAGTCCAGCGACGAAGCTGAAGTGAGTTTTAGTTACGCTGCATAGAGGCTCAAATGAGCTGTGCTAACACATGTCTCATAGGTATCGGGCCCCAATGCCGAGCAAAATGGTGACAGTGACTCTGAAGACGAACAAATCTTTGTTACACGCCAAGAGGAGGAACGAGACCCTGAAGCCGAAGCCGAGTTCGATCGTGAATTCGAAAAGATGATGGCGGAAAGCATGGATTCCCGAAAGTTCGAGCGCAAGGGTGTGTTTGACATACCTCTTCCCATGAAACGAGCTCCTCGGGATGCAGCAGGCGAAAGTGCTCCGGAGCCTAGTCAACCGCAGCCACAGCCGCAGCCGCAGCCTAGTACGATGGCTTTCTCCTTGATGACCAAAAAAGGAAACAAACAACAGGTCTGCTTATACATTTTCGTATATCCAAAGAACCGTCTGCTGACTGAGATTAGACCCGTACCATCGATTTGCCGTCTGATTCCAGTTTTGCAGTTGCCATGCGAAGCCAGCAGCAAGCTGATCGAGAAGAACAACAACGGATTAAGAACCTGGTGCTTAATTACGAGATGTCCAATGAGGCCGAAACTGCTGAGAGTGCGACAATCATCTAATCATAACTGCTGATCACTGCTAACCTATATACAGCGCTCGAGAAACGCTCCCCCCGCGACTCCAGAGTTGAAAAGTCTGGTGGCAATCGGACGGCGTTCCGTTCTCGTAAACTGCAGCTGAGCGATGTGAACTGGTAAACTAGCCAAAAGGATTCAAAATCCCCCATACAAAAGGGTACCGAGCCATCGACCTCATCAGTACAAGGTACATGAGATGCGCTTTTCGTTTTTGCACCAGTCGCATACCCCCCGCGGGACCTCCTGGCAAGTCGCCGCGTTTTCAAGTCTGGTGAAAGACACAGCATCGAAGCTCATCTGGAACCCATATCTACGAGAATACAAGTTTATTCTTAAGGGCCCAAATATGTCTTGTGCATGTGAACCCAGTCTTGCACTTGCTGAGAGACAATTGCCCAGGAAGAATTGATGCAGGATTCAACTCACTGTTATACAATCCTCGGACCACGGAAAGAACAACACGATGAGATACAGTGACGATGACGAGATGCTGTGACCACCTGCACAACTTCTCTGTTGCGGCGCTGCACGAGCTCAGTAACACGGACAAGTGACCGGGACCTGGCTGAACCTTGTAAGGATCAATCAAAAATTGCCACAGAGATCCAACTGTTTGCATGGAAAATTGCTAATGAAGATAATGCCATGTTGTTTCTTTTTAACCCTAAAATCCGTACCACGTGAACTGTAACTATTCTGTAAACTTCATCACAGCGGAGACGCTCAACAAACAATGTAACCAAGCATACTGCGGAGTAGAAAGCAGACTCTATTTCTATCAGGACTCTTTCCGAAAGGCCACAGCGTACAAGTACAATAAGTTACATGGTGAAGGGGAAAACACAAGGCAAAAGTGGGAATGGATGCTGAGACTTCACACACAAAAAGAAAAAGGAGGACAACATAGGGAAGAACAATAGAAGAGAGATGACATGAGATAGCTTTATAGATAGACACGAAAGAGAAACAAAATGGGGAGGGTGGAAGGGTATATAGTACACACAGCCCCCAGCCGATCCCAAGATATTCCTCACGGACCCAGAGCAGTTCAGACCTAGCCTCCTGAAACTTTTAACATTTATCAACCGAGATAACCAGAAGATCCGACTCTGTTCCGTTGGTCCATGTCACGCGTTTTCAAAACACACATGTAGTTGCGAATTGCTTTATTTCTCGGACTGGGTCCCGTTCTTGCTTTCCGTGTCGTGCCAAGCCTTGGGAAGCAATTCATCGCTCTCGGGGAGCTCGCCCTTCTGGGAAAGCTCTGACTTCACCTCGGCGGCAATCTCCTTCGCGCGGGCACGCTTCTCCTCGGGGTGCGAAGCCGCATCAATCTCGGTGGCTAGAGGTGCAGCGTTCTGGGCCTCACCCTCGGCAGCGGGAGCAGGAGCAGGAGCTCCCTCCTCATCGTCCTCAAGCTCAGCGCCGTAAACCTCGGGGTACTTGCGGAAACAATCTTGCATACCCCTGTGATAATAACCCAACGTTAGCTCCACAATCTTCCTCAAGGAGAAAAGATTCCACCAAACAGATATCCGGGTCCGGGTTTCAAACGCACTTAAACTTCTCAATGCAGTCCATGCCCTTGGGCTCCTCCTCAGAGTACACGAAGCAGCTGAACGCAGCCTTGAACTCCTCTCCACAAGGGCCGTGAGCCATTCCACCCAGGCAGGGGCAGTCCCAGTTGATCTCGCCGGTCTCGGGGTTAAAGGCGGCTTCTTGGCCGGCCTCCTCTTCGAGCTCCTGGGGCGACTTCACGGCGCCCTCGCCGAGGGAGAGCTCTTGTGCTGGGGCTTGTTCGGCATTGGGCTTGGGAGCGGCGGATTCCCTTTCTTCGCGGATCCTGGGCTTGATGGAGTCGAGGGTGGGGAGGGGTTCTTCGGCGGAGTTTTTCTTAAGCTGGGCGTTGAGGGAGACTGGGGTTGTTGTTAGTTGCGATGTTGATTGATTGAGAAAAAATTGTTGTATAGGACTCGGAGGAGCAAGGTAGAGGCTGTTTAGCTCCAGGAATTGCCTGGTAGATTTAACATACAGGATGGGTTCTCCGCGAACACATTGCTCGTGTTATAGTAGTAGATTGCGCCAGCGGCCAATCCCAGTCGTACAGCGGTGTTCTTCCAGCTCCTCGATTTGGACTCGGCGGGAGCGGTGCTTATCAATCGCCTGCTTGCCGGGCCACGGGCAACGGCCGGCGCACGGAGGAGGGCTCTAGAGGCGGGACGGAACATGGTGGGAGAAAAGAGTGTGAGAGAGGAGTAGAGGTAAGAGAGGTAGGGCCGGAATTGGAAGTCACGACAGCGACATGAAAGGGAAATGCGAAGGCGATTAGAGTAGACCGGCCAGAACCGGCGGAGAAAGTCGATGTGGAGGAGTTCGCGATGGTTGGTGGCCTCAGGCGAGAAACTACTACTTTGGGGTTGGTCGGTCACGGGTTCCAGTGGGCCAATCATATTTAGGCTGATGACGATGAGTGTACTATACAACTCTATGAACGAGTCAATCACTACATGCATGAACTAGGAAACTGGACTTGAATATGATTCTTACACATTTTTTTTTAGAAAAGGGCTAAACCAGTGGTACCTCGGTTATTGGAACTGCATAGAATCGGAATAGCAATCGACAGTAACAAACGATCATCCAGTTGTATCTATGCCCGAAGCCATTTCTTCTCCTCTTGGGACCTGTCTCTGATGGACCAGAGGATCGGGATTCAGAATATGTTGGAGGTTGCCCAACAGTAGCTCTTTGATCCTGCGGAGGCTGCCATAGCGGCCTCTGACGGTGGTATCCAGCCATGCAACGTATTCTTCAAGAGAGTTTCAATTTCCGATTAAATCATTAGAGACCTGACCAACTCAGGACATCCGTCTTCGTTTGCGTCGCATTCTAGCGTTCAGCCCGAAGGATCTTCGGATCCTGGCTTGACATCATTCCTTGCCAATATCAACTCCACAAGCTCAACGCGTCCGGTCCGGCACGCGTAGTATAGGGCGATTAGGCGATAATCATCTCCGTGATTGATATTGTCCATAGCATCTATTAGCACGCGGATCACGTCTTCATGCCCGTCCCTTACAACGTGCCGGACGTCCTGAGCCATGAGCCGTTCCAAAGCGATATTTGCAAAGTCCCTCGTTTGGCTCGCCTCAAACAGTAGTTTCACCATTGTTACCTGCCCACACTCAACAGCTGTTTTCAATGGCGTCGGCTCACTAGCAAATTCAGTGGCAATATCAACGCCAGGGTGATCCAGTAAGAGCTTAACGATGGATGGACGTCCAACTCCAACGGCCGTAACGAGAGGTGACGGATGATTGGGCAGATTCATATTTGCATCCCTTTCTAGTAGTAGTTGAACCATAAGTTCATGCCCACTATAAATTGCGCTCACCAGTGGTGTGCCGCCGCATCTATCCTCGCTCTCGATTGATAAGCACATATTTTGTAAGATAAGTCTCGTGAGTAGCTCGCTTGGTTTCCACGCGAGTAGGTGTAGCATCGTCCTTCCGCATTCATCTGTGCTGGCAACATGTCGGGGCGTTAGTAAGTTGACGACAGTAGGAAAGACCTGTAAGTATGATAACTGGTCTTTTGGCGGTAAGTATTCCAGTAAGAGAAGGATGATCTCGACCGGAACTCTCTCAAAAGTACACATTGAAGGCCTGCGAATGTGAGCAGAGGTATATGGGGAGTACATGATCGGTAGATCCAGAGGAGTAGCTTATATGTAGGTGAGGTTGAGGATGTGTAATGCGAGAAGAGAGCAAATAAGTGATTAGGGATCCCTAATGAGCACATGAGATTATATAGTAGTTAACAAACAGTGAATACTCCGACTAAACCACCGAGACCCTTTGTTTCGAGAAAGCTCTTTGTGATGCTTCGGGGTCTTTTGTATAGTTTTCCTACCACATTAATTTTAGATAGACAAGCTTTCCCATCTTTCTCATACACTCAGCTTTCTATACCTATACCTAGTAGGATAATATACATTTCTAGCACACAGTGCTAGGTTGGTCTAACTGTAGTTGCCGATTGAGAACAGCTTTCACATCCCCTGGAGCTACGAGGAGCTTCACCATATCAGTATCTTCTCGACCCACGGCAATCCCCAGCAAGGTTTTACCATTGTTGTCTTCACAACCTGCATCAATACCATCCTTCGTCAACAGCTGTTTCGCAATACCCCTGTGGTCTTTAGTATGTGTACACCAACACGCTCTGCCCGTTTTCAATTTTAAAATTGATATTTCCAACACAGTTAATTAGAACTTCTATAATATCCTTACACCCGAAGTTTGTGGCATACCTGAACGCCATGGCAGCAGCAGGTTCCAATTGTTCTTTGGGAACATGCTCTATCATCAACTTTACCATAGTTGCACTCCCAGTTATGGCTGCCGTTGCAAGGGGGGTTACTACTACCTGCTTCTTGTCAGGGCTATATTCGCGAATGGGATCAACGCTACTATGTACTAATAGCCGTTTGACGATGGCTCGATTTTTAAGACCAACAGCTTGTCCAAGTAGAGTTACCCCCTGTATGCTTGGTATATCTGGTTCCAAGTCTCTTCTCTCTAGGTGTGACTTTGCCATCTCTTCGTATCCAGATCAGCTGCTATCCCTAATGGGGTGTAGTCATATTTGTCACGAATATTGACGAGGATGGCTTTATTCTGGATGAGACGTCTGACTATCCTGTCCCTGAGTTTTGGGTCCTCGGTCCGACTTTTGGATCAGCGAGCGAGTGCAAAACGGTCCGTTGATGTCTATCGGTCATAGACAAGTGATGATGTGTCAACAGATTTGTTATCTCCGGAAATGTGAATAATAACGATATTAGATCCTTAGGGTGGAGTTACTCTGCTAAATGGCAGTGAAGCTCTGGTGGAATAGGTGTGAGAATGGCTATGGGATATATTTTGAACGAGCTATGAGAATGTATGTAGATCTAGCGAATAGTGTTATGAGCACTTAGGCGTGAGCAAAGACCGCTGGATAGAACGTAAAGTCCCAAGCTGGGTTTATTTGCTCATGTGTTAGAGACTAAATGTGCCATGCATAAGTGAAAGCGTCTTTTATACGTCTATCTACCCCTGTACTGGGCAATAGTCCATATCTTTCCTAATGTACTCATAGTCTCTGTGTTAGCTCTTTGGCAGTGACAACCTTATGCCCTTTTGTTCCTTTTTTAGAGTACAATACAATTGACCTTTGTCCACAGAGTGCTTTAACCTTTAGTCTTTGAGAACCGGCAAATCAACGATACCATGCGGGATTCCGGGGCTGCTGACCAAGAAGAATATTCATACATCTGAAACTATATTGGGGCTTTACTATTGTAAAGCATGGCAATCTTTCAAGCGCGACTAATAATATCGGACTCGTGCATTGTATGTACAAATTTTAACCCTTTGTCTTTAGAGACATTATCATGCTTTGCGGGTCACATATGCTCACAAATCTTCAATATCAAATCAGAGTGATTGCTTTTGTTCCCATGGTTTGCCATAACTTTTCGAGACTACTGGGCCTTTCCTCTTCATAGAACACTCCCACTCGCTCATAGGTTTGTAATTTCACATCAACTTGCCGTAGGCAAAGATAGTAGCTTTCAGTCTTATGTTCGCCCTTACACATATCCCCGACGTGAGGAATGTAGAATGTGAATTTCATTGCTGAGCTTGACCAGAAAAGAGCGTCTGTGAAGAGGGAGCCATCATACTGATTTTTGCCAATGGTAAGCGAATTCCCAGGGTATTCCCAAAGAGCTGGAATCAGCTTCCCTATGACTGTCAAGGACGCTAATTGAAGCAGTCGGGAGAGCGAGAAGACCTAGCATTCGTGTATCCGGTCTGTAGATACTAAAACTATGGACATTTGTCTGACTAGATGTTTTTTTTGGCTTATATTCCTGATCAAACCGGACAAACAAAACATATTTTCCCTCATGTGGCGCTTTCAATAACTCAAGTGTGACATCACTGTTTAAATCACCACTTGAATTAGGTCTGAAAAAGGGCTCGTTGGGAATGCCCCTAAAAGTTCCAACTCGAGTACCCAACATCGACGGAAAATGGATGGCTTTTGGGTCCCAGCTCTAAGAAGTCGCGGGAGCGTTGCAGCCTGGGATCATTCCTAAGTGAGTACTTACCTAAAACAGAGGGATTCAAAGATGAATGGAAAGGAATTTCCACTTGAGATGGGAGTGTCGTTTCAGAAACCCGCTTGACACGAGTCGCCCTGCGCAGCACAGACAGTCAAGAATGAGTGAGAGTACACGTTGGCCATGTTCGCGGACTCTTTTCCCCAATCAATCCTACCTCCCTGGATGATGCATAGTACATCTGCCCATAGATACTGCACTCCTAATGCTCGACAGACCAAAATCGCATCCAACACTGTTTATGGTAGTGCCTCTATTGAAATCTCCTGAATATGACATTTGAAAGAGTCTCTCGTAGTTTTCGGTTGCTGCTCAGCCTCGGTGCAAGAGTCCTAGCAATAGCTGAGAGCAACGTAACGATGGGCGTTGTGTCCCTCATTCTCCTTGAGAAACGGAGGAGGCGTCTTCGAAGCCACAAGTCGTGGTTTATGTTGCTCATCACCCACAACGCATCGGGAGATAGCGCCCATCTATATTGAAGTCACACCTGGGGATGGCACGATTTATCAATTCCCTCATTCTTGATATACTAGATTCGGACAATACACTTGACGCAATAGGCCTTCTAAATAAACCTAGTCAGTTATACCATGGATCTAGCATATTAGTTAGCAATGGTTGGAATATGGAATATAAGGCTTACCGGTAGGTTCTGCCTGTATACCAAATGTCAACTTGCGCACATGGTCATCACCTAACTTGAAGCACACTAACAGCCCATCTAAACTTAGCCCGCGACTTGTAGAAAATCGATCAAACGAGCGATCGACCGTGATTTCAAATTCAAGGATTTCCAAGGTGGAGGACTGCGGATTCTCCTCTTTTCCAATGACAAGAAATCGCTCCCTCATAAGTGCGCACATTCCACATTGCTCTGCTGCAAGTATTGGCAGGTCAGGGAAGGTATCTCTGAGGCTGTACTTGAGAGGCAACTAATCGTAGCGGTCAACTTCCTCAAACTTAGCGCAACTTTCCCCGGTTGTCGGTACTATTATATGGCCGCCTAGAGCCTTGTCGTCGAAATCCAGTACTCTGCACCTTTTACAAAGTGGTGAGTTTCGCGCCATATCAGTTGCCGTGGCAGCTTGCAAAGTAATTGCTATTTCGATCAAGTTTTGAATGATAAAAGGATTCCAGACATACTGTTGGGAAGCTGAATGAGTGGTAATGCAGCTCGTTTGTCAGCGATGGTGGGACAATAGCTTCATTTATGCCTTACTGGAGGAAGAGAACAGACCTTGAGGAATACCTATCAGGTGATTGATCATCAGATAGACTGTATCTTGGCTCCAATATGCAGAGTGAATCACGGGAAAACAAATGACCTAAGGATTCCATAGAGCCTCGCATCCGAAGGCGGCCAAATGTACAAGGATTAAACTAGGCTTATACCTGGGTGGGCAGTTCCAACACCAACCAACAGCCCTCTTCTTTCCTGCGACCTAATTAATACGCAAATCATAAGTGCTCGACCAGCCCGTTCTTCATCCGGCCTTTTCCTTCTCCTCTTACTCAAAAGAAAGGGAAAATGAACGGCACACGAGCAAGGATGCAGCATCATGGATCCGGATACGAAGAACATGAACGCGCTTGTATAGTCCGCGAACGTTGATTGGCTCCTCAGCGAAGTAGACGCTAAGCCCAAATGGGTCAGCTGTCGCGAGGTCTCCACTGCGCCTCACATCTATATTCTTTTATCGGGTTCAGCAGAAGCTGAGAAAGGGGACGGTGTGGATATAAAAAGGGTGTCTGGTGGCATGTCCAGTTGATCTCCGTCACTCATTGCTGAGCCTCAACTGTCTATACTCAATCCATCTCTATAAAAACAATTTGGATTTCTCTCTCTATACACGCATTGTACATACACTCAACAAGTGCCCTACCTCTCGGAGCTCTTTTATACAGAGTATAGAAAGATTCGTAGAATATGTCACTCCTCGCCTTTCCCCCAGACAAGCGCCCCATCGCCATTGCTGAGGTCGTCATCTTCTCGCTCATCCAAATCATCCAATGTACCACTCGGTTCATGCAGGAGTGGAAATACTGGCATCATACCAAACAGAAATCTGTGCCTCGCTGTATTTTCTACTCGTGGTATGGCTTGATTGGATTAGTGGCACAACGTAAGTGAGATCCTGCCGATGATCATGTTGCATCGCCCTGATCTTCGTGGACGCTAGTTCGAATTGCCGGGTCCGGAATGGTGCTCTCAGGCTCTAAGGACAAGAAAGTGATTATGACAGAAGCTATCCTACAAGGCATTGGCCTTTCCCCATTGTTGTTTGAAGTCAGCCTCGTTATGCTGAGAAGGTCTGTGTCGTCCATTAATCCTTACCTCTCAGTCTTGGAGTCTAACGTCTGTGCTGGAATAGTGGTCAAACAGGTAGAACCGGCCCTGGAAACTCAAGATATCCCAAAACCATCCGCTTCTTACTTCATTTCTTCCGCTTCCCCGTGTTCTTCGGCATAGTCCTGATCGTGGTGGGAGAGAGTGCCGCCGTCTATGCATGCAAAGTGGTTGGATCTGTGCTGCTCGTTCTCATCTTCGCGTTCGGGTGCGGTCTGTTTGGCTGGCTGGCTGTGGCTTATCGCTCTGTTCTTCCCAGAGCTGGTCACCGCTGCATTCTGTTGGTCCTAGCGGCGCTTCCTTTCTTTGTTGTTAGGATCGCTTATATGTTGCTGGCGCAGTATGGACCGCAAAGGTTCGACCCTGCTCATGGTGATGGGGGCATTATGGTTGGGATGGGACTATTGATGGAGATTATGATTATGATTATTTTGTTATCGGCGCGTGCAATGGCAGAACCGATTCGGGGAGCAGTTCACAGTGATGTTGAAGAGGCTCGCGCATAGATTGTTGATTATTGACAGAGTCGCTTGGTGTCATTATCTACTTCATGCCATGAGGATGTGAATTATGATGTTTAATGTTGTGACAAAATAAACAAAGTTAGCTGTTGTGGATATTCACCGTTCGTAATTCTGTGGCAACATAACTTTATAAGTCTCTGAAAGACGTTGTAACCAACCCTGAACCCACAGCTTCGTCGGAGGATCCGCAAACTCATTAACCACAAGTAAGGGAAAACCCAGTCGAGAGGGGCCCAAAATGCCTTGAGCGAGATATTCAACAGACATACAGATCTGGTCCCGGTAGTATGCAACCATAGCCGCATGTTCGCCGGGGTAGTGACATACTCCCAGAATTGCATGAACAATCACCATATACGAATAGTATGCAGCGAAGATTGTTGCAGTGTCGATATCTGTGAAGGAGTACACTACTGGATACAAGGTATCGCCCATCGATGAGAGGACTTCAGTTGGAAGAGGTGCTGTATGGCTGAAGCTATCATACCAAGTGATCAATCTGGCTTGCATGGCGAGGGCATCGTTTAGAAGCTTGCATGCCTTAAACTGCGTCGTTTCGTGCGCTGGTTCGGCCTGTCGGAGATCGAAGAACTGGTGGATGAAGCACGGTATGGTAGTGTAGAGAGCAAAGAGCTCTTCTACCTGGGCGTGGAAGATGGTAGGCAAGGTAGAGTCAAGCTGCTGCTTCATCACAGATTGCCAATCGCCAGAGGCGAGAAAGCATTTCTCTTTCGAGAATAAAGAGTGCATGATCTTTCGTTAGTCAGTAGGCAGTTTGTATGATGATAATAGTGGATGGATCGTACAATTAAACCACGGGAAGCCTTGAGTAGGGTATGATCGAACTCAGTCTGGTACCTATCACAGCCTCTAAATCTAACAAGCTGACTCAACCCCTTGGCGTGTTTAATCCAGGATGTTGAGTCATGTGCATTGGCGAAGAGCTTCACAGTATTAGACCAGTAGCAGAGCTGGGTGATGGACAACTCACTTCATAAAAGCATTGAAGCAGAACGGCACATAGGATCTCAGATGAAAGACTTTCCCTCGGGTTGTACAGAGATCGCTGGAGCCTGTTCAGAGCTTCCACATATGTGGACCTGGCATACATGATAGCCTGCTTATTTCCCGCCATCGTGCCAATATGATGTGCAACAAAACATCTGATGGAGGAATCCAGAGTTCTATTCCTCCCATATATAGAGGGAAGAAAGGTAAACCAGCGAGCGGTTGTATAGGTTGAGGAGGCAGGAAATGGGTGGGAGACATCGCCAATTAAGATCTCAAGACTCTGCATTACATTCGTGTTTGCAGACATCAACCACAATGAACTGGCCCTTCGAGCTTGAGATTGCTGCATAGCCTGGCTGGCTTTTCCTGAGCTACCCTCTGCGAGATCCGTGTCATCCTCCGCTGTTTTCGACCCCTGATGCCGTCTGGAGCGATACGGCTTCCCTGTGACAAACTTGAAGCCTCGGCCGTAGCCGGGACAGGGCCTTCCATATTTCGCGCATCTTGCACATCCAGGGAGCCCCTCGTCACACTGTAATGCCAATATCAGTCATCAATGCAGCGATGCCTTCAGAGATAGGAACACCGACCTTTACATGACGCTGCACACAGAGCAAGCAACCATTACTTCGAGGCACGCCCATTTTCAGGAATATTGAGATGGGTGTCAGTGAGCTACATGTCGGACACTGTTTATAGATACTACTATAGTAATGAATACGAGGCAAAAAGCCAGTCAATAGCTGACTTCTGTTCTGTTTGATTCTGCCGTGATTCTTAGTCAGCACCAGCGATTGATTCTATTCAATTATTATTCGGGCATACAGCTCCGGGGGGGTCAGGGTGGGGCGGAGAAACCATCTCCGAGGGGGTCAGAAGAAATACTGCCGCTTCACGTGATATTTTAATTTCAGACCCCCTTAGAGCTCTATCACGTGACTATTCCAGTTTTAAGTCTTTCTTATTTAATAATATATAAGATATAAAAATATATTTAGTTTCAATTTAATTTAAATAATATTTAAATATAATCTAAAGTTTATTAACTCTTAAAATTTTTCCAGTTTAAATATAGTTTAAAATAGCTAAAATCAAAGCTCTAAGAGGGTCAGAAAACTATCTTAATTCTATATAAAATCTGAGTCCCTTTCAGGTCCTATCATGTGACCAAGGCGGTAGATCTCCTAGGGTCAGACCCGCCCACTAAATTCTGCCCCCTCGGAACTGGGACCCCACTACCGAATACGTTAGAGGCTTGGCATTAGCTGACTAACACGTCTTCGATAACTAACGTATTTCATTTTCCTATTCGAGACGCTCTCGAGCTTACCACGGATTGGACAGAGTATGCTGCCTCAACATGCGCCTAATATTTGAAATCCAGACCGATTGCGTTGGCGATAGGCTTATGACATAAACACCGATTTTGTCATGTTTGCACTTTTGTCTTCCCTTTTCCATATAAACTGGTTGCGCTCTTTGCAATCCCCAGAATATCACCGACCATGGATGAAGCCATTCGTCCGAGTAAGGCGGTTTTTGACCGAGCTCTCTACGAAAGTTCCAAATTATGGTCTTCTTATCTCAACACATCCAATACTACAACCCTACTCCCGTTTGATTGTGTGGACTTGAAGAAGCTTCACAAGCGAACGCCTTCTTTTCTTGGATGCGGCCTGCTTCCCCAAGATGCTCATACGCCCTTGAAACTCATAGAAAAAGGGTCCAGAGAAGGCCATTATGGCCTTACGTTGAGCTGTCGCTCGATCTGGAGGACTTCCTGTAGCAAATGTCCCCTCTCACCTAAGACCATGCCCTCTCACCTAATACTGGGAGTTCAAAGTTCGCTCACAGTGCAAATTTCCGACTCGGCTCCAATGGCGGAGTGGCCAGGTGTCCAAGGAATATTGGATCATGACGAGGGCAACTACCTTACAGTCTTATTCCTTGCCTGGGCTTATATTCTTTCAGCACGATGGGCAGAGCTATTAAAGAGTGCATCGGATTGCCAAATAAAATTTACAACAGATAATGTTCCATCTTTTATGGTACCCAGCCATCAATGTGCGGCTGAGATCGACTTGGGATATCATGCCGGAAAAGACGAAGCTGGTTGGTGGGCGGTCATACTATCTTCTGGGGGCTACCGGCACATAACAGCAGACTATAACCAGAAAACATACTTGTCTCCGTGGTCAGTTACGATATCGGATACGTCACGCATTGGTGTTATGGGAGATCCTTCTGTTGCTGGTATTGAGCTGCCGTCATCCAGCACTGCCCTTGCATATCTAGCTCGGTTTTGTTCCCGTCATCGCCTATATGGCCAATGTTCTGCGGCTCTGGCTGCGGTGCTTTATGTTCCTTTCCTTAATGGGAGATTGGTATCGCTTCCGATGCCAAAACAGGTCCAACGATCACAGTCGCCCGCAATATTCGCACAACCAGATAAGGATATCATTGGGGAGCATGGAAGACTCCTTCCTTATTATATGACGTTGAGCTCCAATGTGTGGGGTGTACGGTCTCTGCTCTTCAGCACTTTCTTTAATGCAGATATCGAATGTAACCTGGTCAGCGCTTGGCTAAACCCTGCATTCACAATAATAGACCCTCTCCTTGAAGCAAACGATATGCCTATGCTCGCGAAGGTCCTGGCAAACCGAGAACCTAAGTTTAGCAGTCTGTGGCTCGGCGCAATTATTATGGACATTGCCAAGGCTACCTTACGGGATATTCGGACTGGTCTCACAGCGCTAGATCTTAACGCCGCTGCCTGGACCGGGACAGTACAATCTTTTATAACATTGAAGCCAGGCCTTAGCGACGGCATAACGATACGCCGCGAAGATGAGTGTCGCCTTCTCTTCATTACAGGCTGCGATGGATTTATTAGAGTTCCAATTTACCCTTGGAAGCCTTTTGGTGCCATTCTTCTGCATGACACAGAACCTCAAGTTCGGCAGCATGCATGTTGCGGATGCCATTGTTTAGAGTATCACTCTTGGAACTGGGGTCTTGCAAATGGCGAAGAACTTGAAGATCTGGGCATAGATCTTACTTCTGATAATGAAAATGGTTTAAATACACATGTACCGGAACGATACCCATTAGCACAACACGACCTTAAATTGTTTTCGGAGTCATTGTCGGAGGCGGCTACACGCGGAATATTCAGTTGGCTACGGTCAACAGGATATCCAGCTAATGAGAAGCCCATATACCAGCACTCATGGATTGATATCGAAAGCTCTGACGATGAGGGCGTGGACGATGTGGAATCTGGTACTATCGAGTTTACCGGCTCACAGGAATTCATCGATGAATGGCTTAGCAAGGTTGACTGAAGTATATTCATTGTGTCAGGTCGATCCACTCCATAAAGCCATCGGGGCCACCTGCGGGATGATCTTTGCATTTCGAACATATGGCGTATTTTCCGAAAATTCCGTGGTCGCCAGTTTGGCAAATCTTCCACTGTTTCCGGCAGCCAGCTTCCTTGCAGGTGAATCTATTATGCGCGTCATTCCAGTGGCTGCATTTCGAGTTCCTGCAGGAGCCTGCTTGTCCAGAACTTGCTGTCATATCGATTTTTTTTCTCGCTAGTATTGGGAACTACCCTTCTTGTTAGCATCATTTAACGATCTGGTCATGTAGGTCTCATACTCAAGCGTCGTTTTAGTTTAGTACGGAAGGAGAAACAGATGGACGTTTGACACAGCAAGAACGAGAAATGAATGGAAACTTATAGGCTCAAAATGGTCTTGGGAGTTATATACCATTTCAACCCCTGCTTGAAGGGCTGCATTCCCTGGGACAGCATAGACCTATGGCTGAAACACAGGTACCTATACTTGTTCATTATTGTCGCGTTAAAAAATGCTCCATGATAGGTACTGGTAATGGTAGAATACGGAACTTATGCGAAGCTACCTGTCCACAAAAGCCTTGTTAGACGGCGGTGTCCAATAGCTGAGCTACAAAAAACATCTTGAGGGCCTAAGCCCTCGAGATAAAAAAAACCCCTTTGAGTCCATTGGCTGGTCACGTACGTCTAATAATATTAATCCAAAGTACTAGCCTGTGAACAGAGGGCCACAAAAACGTGAACTAATCACTGGTTTGTGATGTTGCACTGCTAAGAAAACTTAATATCCAAGAGTCTTTGTCTACACTAGCACATCCCCTGAATTTATTGGCCTACAGGTGCCGTCTTATGCAACTCACAAAATCTAGGCGCTCATTCCACCTTTAGCATATTGTCGGTCTCACTTGCAGCCTGCGGCGATGCGAAAATTGGACTTCGATTGGCTAGTGGTTCATCCATTGTCAGGGAGATTAGTATTACAGGGCGGGAGTGAATGGAATGATGATTGGATGGACTTATAGCCTCCAGGGTCCAAGTGTCAACCATCCGAATAGCCAATACAAATGGCTGATCCGGAAGCGCGCTACATTCTTAAGGGTCTGTATACGATAGTATTATTAGAGAATTCGTTCTTTGTTTCTCACAGTGCACCACAAATCCTATACAACAGCACTAAAGAACGTTAGGGTCGCGATCAATAATGCCGCTACCCCAGAAGTGTAACTTCCCGCAGTAAGCCCCGGCATCTAAATCCCTCGTAACAGCTACCAATAGAGCATCTACCTGGGTAAATATAGTATCTATGCCACTGGTGCCATCGTCACCAACATACTCTTGTACTCCTACTAATTTGCGGACCCCTCCACTAGCCGCTGCCGATATTTGCTCCTTAAGCATCCTTACCGCTCGCCAATTATTATCAAGTATTGTATTCGATCAATTTGCGTTAGCGCCCTTATTATTGACTGTTACTGTTGGCTAGAAGGCCGGTATTTCTTTCTCCTAAGTGCGGGGGACATTCCAAAACGTCAATTGTAACATCTAACTACTATGCTAGATGTTACAAACCTAATATGATTGGCTGTTTTTGAGCTCCACCTTGGATAAATGCTCCGAGGACGACGAGCATAAGGCAGAAGGCGAATGTACAGCATAGAGGCATATCCTGCTCATCACAAAAGTCACGTCTACAATCTAGACACAAGACCCCCTCTAGGGTGTGATTGCCTCTTTGCGGTATTATACAGCATATGCTACTTTGGTAAGCCATAATCTAAAATATCCTGAAGTGCCCATCCTGAGTCCCAACTTTCGAGCCATTTTCCCAGCCTCTTCGGGGATCCAGGCTGGCCTGGGAACGCATCATTAAAATTTTGGACCTTGTAGGGAGCACCCTTGAGCCCCTGCGCTGGATACCCGATTTTGTCTGGCTCACAATTTTTCTACTATGCTTGATATCGACGTTTCCCGCGAAAGAGTCTCCTCCACTTCCCATTCTTTGTTATCAACTTGTTGAATATACCGACCGGAATAATTACAGAAACAGAAGGTAGTTGTTCTAGTCTTTTAGTATAGGCGTTCAGTTGAGGGGTAAAGAGAGTGAATATACCTTGAACATGTCTCTAAGAAATCGGTCAAACAGAGTTGATATCAACCAGGACTGGCGCGCTACTGACTGAACCTCCTTATAAGCTCAGTACTCTATATAGCCGGCCTGATTGGTTTTCCTACTGAGAAGTTGTTATTCCGGGTACTTTATATAATAGCTGTTGAAAGTCAAAGTACACAGCCGGGTAATAAGATTGATCTCGGTTGCTTGCTCCCTATATTGTAGTCGCTAGTTTAAGTCAGAGTAGTCGAGTACGGTTATCTTTATCGTCTGTACGGATACTATTACAGTAGAATATATCAGAATTAGTATCTTGCTAGAAACGAGACAATTGTTAACTCTTTATATAATTAACCAATGCAAAATAGACAGACTAATACCAGTCCTATTATATAATATCTACTTCAGAATCTATTCGAGTAAGAGTATACCGGGAGTATACAGCGCTACATATTATAACTAGATAAACTCTATTGTCTACTCCTGAAGAAGTTACTATAGAAGTAAATAATTAAGAATATATATGAATACTTATGTATATACTTAGTTTAGTTCTTTGTGATTAATCTACTCAGTTACTTAATATTTATATTCTATATTATTATTACAGAGTTATTTTTGGTAGCAAGATTAGTCTCAACTTATTTATACTCTTCTAATTATTAGATATATATACTCAATAGATCTGGCTCTTTAGACTCGAGTCTAGTATTGACAGCAGTCTTGTGTTAACACCAGTCCAACAACGACTCCTGTAACCCATTGAAAACAGAAGTAGAGAGCAACTTCAGGTTAGTAACTTATTAACACACGGTCCGGTAACTGGTCACAGACCTGACGACGAAGCCCCGGGCGTAACATGTACCTACTCACCTAGCCAAGCCCAACCTGGGCTCAGCTCAGCTGAACTTGAAGATTCCAGTGAGGAGGTCAAAGCATTCGCTGAGCCAGCCAGAACCACTACTAAATATTCAAACCCCTCATTTTATTCAAACTGCACTACAACAATAAGCGGGGGGATTTCTGAAGCCCAGCACTTATAAAAGCTTGGTCCTGTATCAGGGATTATTTTACCCTTCTGGTAAGAAAATCAATATCCTACTACTTGGTGTCTGACTCTACTCCAAAGAACAATTTTACTGAACCTTAACCTGACAAACGACTTTTGGTCTTTGCAAATATGCCTTCTGGGGTGACGGTTAATAGTGACTGCCTAGCAAAGTTTGAGGAGATCAAGCTTGCGCGAAATACCGATATGTCATCTACAAAGTGATCGCAGACAAGGAGATTGTGGTTGAGAAAACAGGAAGCACTGACTCCACCTTGACACATTCATTGGTGAACTACCTGAGGATGACTGTCGATGAGCAACTCGCAGCAAAGATACATTGCGCGGGAGTTTCAAAAGGGTCGCAATGGAAATATCTGGAACATCTCCCAGTGATATTTCTTACGAAGTGGGTATGTCATCAGAAGAGATAATAAGATAATACCCTCCGAAGTTATCAGTCGCTAAATGGATCTTGGTCTTGGAAAAAGTCAAACGAGGCGGTCGTTGAATAGGCGGTCCAATAACTGCTCTTATCAAGGAGAATAACTGCCTGAGGGTATTACGAGCCTTTGGATAAACCTTTTTGCATTCTATTGACTTTCATTCTTCCCACAGCTCCTGTCGGCGTCAGATTACCAACTTTTACTTATTATACCACATTGTAAGGATCTACTCTCGCAAGCAAGTTAAGACCAGCTATTAGCGACCAGAGACGACAACGGCTGGTACTCACCTATTGTATTCTTAGGACTGGTGGGCTCAGAAGCTACACACTCTGGCCTACCAGCTCCTCCATGGGAAAGATGGACATCACCCCTGGACCACAGGTATCTTTTAGATTCACCTTAAATAGACGACGTTCCTAGTACAACCTGGTATGTAACTGACAAGTAATAACGAACGTATTGCGGCCTGTTTCAGGGTTTCAGTAAGCCCTAACCTTTTAGTATCGTGTGGTGATTATCCATGTTCGACTTTAATCTAAATAAGAGTTTGTTCTACACTTGCCCTGACTAGCGTGTGGATAGTGCGCTATTAGGGCTAACCTGGAGTACCTGGTATATTAACAGGCAAAAGCTGACTCTATTCACACCCCATCCAACTTGCACTGGAGCAAAACATCCATCTAGTAGATGAAATACATATCCCAAGTGAGCTTCGTCTACCGCCTTTGTCTTCAACCTGCAAAGACGCGTATAACATCCAAACCGGAGTAGAACTATGTGCTAGTACTGCTCTTAACCATTCAGTAGATATGTGAGCACCCCAGACCGTGTTTTTACCACAAATCTTGCACATGTGCAGATATACTAATATTTTTAATGTGAAGAATCGGTGCGGTGATGGAAAGCTTTTGTTACACATTTATTTTTGCCCTTTTGTATTTCTTCCTTTTAACTTCATTCTATGAGTTTGGTATGCATTTAACGTGTATTCTTGCACAAAATGAACTTACCAGCTTATGTGGTCCGTACATGGTACCTCATGGAGAATTAGGGTTGTCTCCAGACGAACAGGCAACAACAGCTTGAGGTGAAGAATACATGGTAAGAGCATATCCCTCGACAAAATCTGCTTACGCAGAGTTCAGCTCAAAGGACATCTCCTGATTCAGGAGCTAAGCCTAGCTTTTCCATAACTAAAGTGACAAGGATCGACCAGGTCACATGACGGCCAGAACCCAAGGAACGGACATTAGTAAAGACCGAGAGGGATTATCGGGAGATAGAAACACCCGAGCTGATGTTGTAAAAGTCCAGATAATACCCATAGTCCGAGACCTGCATCACGACGTCTCTTCGCCTCTAACGGTGTCATCGATCCTGAGTAGAGTGGGCTTCTCAATCGCCCGCCGAGTACTCCAGAAATCATGTCGACGCAGGACCCCACAACTGTCTACTCTCTGGCGGCGGTGTCCCCACGATCTGCTACGAGGCCACAACGGGTCCTTTCTTGCGTGCTGTGCCAGCAGCGCAAGGTCAGATGTGACCGTGAATTTCCATGCGTCAACTGCATCAGAGCTGGCGTTCAATGCATTCCTGCCACTGGTGCGCGCCAGCGGCGTCGCAGGTTCCCCGAGCGAGAGCTGCTGGAGCGTCTGCGGCGCTACGAGGCCCTGCTCCGCCAGAATAATATCCCATTCGACCCACTGCACCAACCGACAGTAGAAGGGCTGTGCCAAAGTGAGCATCCCGGGGGATCTAGCACCCCAGACGAAACAGCAGACTCCACTGTGGGAATGGATCAACTGTCAAACGAGAAGAAAACAGTAAAGTGTGAATATTCAAATGAGGCCAAGTAAAGCTTGCGTTAGAGATATATACTCCTAGACGACTAATCACATTCAGGAATTTCTGGTATCTTATGAATCAAATGGTATGAGTATGAACACCAATGGGTTGATGTTTTACTGACAATGTAGAAATAGTCCCTAGGTCCTGGGGATGAGGATAACGATGATGAGGACACCGATGGAAACGGTAGCAGCCACCCGCAAGACGATGTGGGTGAGACTGTGGTTAACAAGGCGTGGGATCAGATATATCAAAGCCACGAGCAAAACCTTCTCTTTGGCTCATGTAGCACAAACGTCGATATATCTACGCTGCACCCAGCTCAGGTCCAGATCTTCCGGCTGTGGCAGGTCTACTTGGAGAATGTGAACCCTTTGCTTAAAGTCACTCATACCCCTACCCTGCAACCTCGCATGATTGATGCTGCCGGCGATGTAGCAAATATCAGCCCTACATTGGAAGCGCTAATGTTCAGTATATATTGCGTATCCATATTGAGCCTTGGTGAAGACGAATGCCGTGCCAATTTTAGGACGCCGAGGGATGATCTTCTGAAAAGGTACCGGGTCGCATGCCAACAGGCTCTACTGAAATGTGAGGTTTTGCGTACCAGTAGTGTTGAGTGCTTGACAGCATTGTATTTGTACCTGGTAAGCGCACCAAGTCGCGATCTTGCCTATACCCTACTAATTCCCACAGGTCTCGGTAAGACCCTGCACAGACCCGCGGTCTGTATCCTCAATGCTTGGTATTGCTATCCGTATCGCACAACGTATGGGCATTGAAAACGAGACATCCAATGCCAGATGCACTGCTCTCGAGGGTGAAATGCGTCGACGGCTGTGGTGGTCACTAATTAGTTTCGATAATCGTATCTCCGAAATGTCAGATCACAAGACCACAATGCTTATTCCCACCTGGGACTGTAGGGCGCCCCTGAACGTGAATGACTTTGATATCCGGCCAGAAATGACAGTATTGCCACAAAGTCACGACGAACCCACTGAGGCCCTTTTCACTGTCGTACGCAGTCAAGTGGGCGACTTCATGCGCCACAGTGCTTTCCATCTCGACTTTACCAACCCCTCCTTGAAGGCTATCATTAGGGATAGCCCGCATGGCGCTGGCCCAGAAGGAGAGAGAATGATAGCCTTCGAGAAGACGATAGAGAATAGATATCTCAGATCCTGCAATCCAGAGAACCCGCTTCACTTCATGACCATTTGGACGACGCGAGGCCAGCTTGCCAAGAACCGCCTATTAGGACATTATTTGAAATATTCATCCATGCAGCAAACAGATGAGCAGCGCGATATCGCTATTTCATATGCGTTAAATATCATTGAGTGCGATACGAAGCTCATGACCTCTCCTCTAACGAAAGGGTACCGTTGGCTTATCGACTTTCACTTCCCGTTTCCCGCATACATCTATATCCTGAAAGACTTGCGAAAGAGACCTACGCTGGAGCATGCTGACAGGATCTGGAGGACTATAAGCAATGACTGGGAAGCTCGCTTCAAGGATATGCAAAAGGTGAACCCCTTTTTAGATTTCTTCGTTAAACTTGTTCTCGAGGCCTGGGAGGCGCGTGAGGCGGTGTTCAGACAAATCAAGAAGCCACTACAACTACCGGGGATTGTATTGGGCATCCAACAGGTGGCGCAGACGATGGGAGATATACAAGGGAGCGATCCAAGACAACCCAAGGGCAGACTGAATATGAACACTGACCAGTTGTCAATGACTATGCCGATGAACTTTTGTACCCATGACTTGCTCTACAGCATGGAAGGTCAGGACCTTCTGGGCCCGGAGCTTGGGGCCTACTCTGGCATACCTGAACCTGGACAGGCGACAATGAATGTTGAGGTGAACCAGTCAGATTGGACTACAGTAGACTGGTATCCAATGCACACTCATAGCTGGTGAGGCTGCTGCTCAAGTGGTATTAAACTTGTTTATTTAGTGATAATTTTCACTACCATGATAATGACTAGTCAAAGCAATAATTTATCTAGTACCGCCTTGAACACTACGTTTAATCTGTCAGCACCTTACTACTCATAATTCTGTAGAAGCTTGTTAAATAGACTCCCACCCACCCTAACTCCTAGGTTTTACCAAGTGCAGAATGACCACAAGTCCTCTCGAACTGTACTGCGGAGCAATAGCACCTGGCTACAATCATTGTATCTATATAACTGTAACCGACCTAAATTGTACTCCTGTGTCTGTAAATATATCATACTCGGCTTATTGATCACAAAGCACACCGCAGGGACGTAGGCAGAAGACTGGTGCATTTGAAATAAACACAGCAAGCAAATGTAGAAGGCGAAGAAGGTTCATTCACAGATATTTGTAGACATAGCGAAATAAATGCAAGGTGTCTAGCTTGTACGGTTGTACCCAGACCATTTGCTTTATCTTGACCAAGAATATCTCAAGCACCAGGATAAAAATAGTACAACCACAAGAACCCTATACCTCCAATATTCAAGTGGAATATCTGATGCTGTGCTCGTGGAGGTACGGGCAGAGGGCTATACTGAACTAGAAACAGTCGAGGTTGGGAAAGGGCTAGAAGCCAAGTTTGTAATTGGGTTCAACGGTATTAATAATATCTGCTATAATATTATAAAAGGAACTCTCACCACACCTGACATAAGAATCCGAGCCAGGGTACGTAAGTATCTGAATATGTGGGTTCATTGCCAATTTGTGCAGATCTGTTGGAGTGCGGAAAAGTGATTGTCTAACAACCGCTCCATCGCGTAATCCATCTAATGCACCAAGGGTATTTTCGACAGCAGCTAAATTATTAGTAATTCAAGACGTACCAGTAGGAGCTTCAGCTGCTCCGACAGCAGTGTTGATTGCGTTTATTAGCTCTGCCAACAAGTATCTCATGCGGTGTCCATTGACAAGCATTCCGCCAATATGGGTATCTTTATAAGATCTTCTGGTTATAATCATATCAGCAACTGGATTCCAGAATCTATAATCCTTGGCATATACTGTGGCAAAAGTAAAACAGAAAAAGAATGCGAGATGAGTAAAGAAAGTGATAGTTCTCATGAAGATACTCATGAACTGGGTATATCAGGAAGCATCAGTGCTCGTTCCTTTTCCTTGGTGAATATTCCTGTTCTAGTGAAATATCATAAGCGCGATATAGATCAGACGGGGCTGTAGACTGGTGAGTAATCTATAAATTGTAAGGTATAGAAATCGTCATAACTATGCTCTAGAACCTGTCCATTGGACTATAAATATCAGTTTATGTACGCATCTTGAATCACAGATAAATAATACTTGGATGAACTATATTGCTCTAGTAGTTGTCATACGATTTCATCTCGTGAATCAGGAGACTCCAATGCTCTGGACCTACGGTTCTCATCCGCTGGCAGGTCATGGCTCAGATGCCTAAGAACCCAATAAACCGGCACCAGCAAATCAACTTTGGCAAGATATCCACTTCAGATGGCTCATGCGAATGTCTGGGAGACAAGATATCCGAACTATGGTTGGAGATGTTGCTCAAGGCATCAACATTCACTAGAGAAAGTAAGCTTTCCAGAGATGCGGGTGGTCTAGGACTATCTGTTTATGTAGCAAAAAAAGAAAAATAAAAAAAAAAAAAACTTATAATGATTTTAATTGCTGATGGTTTTTGCCAAATCTGTCTTTAAAATATTCTACTTACTACAAGCACTACTTCTCTATAGTAGTAGCCTAAGCCTATATATGGACCACCATGTTTAGGTAGCCTAGGACATACTAATGAGTACTATGACTACGACCTTTCCTCCTCTCAGCATATCAAGGAACGTATGACCTACCTCATAGAATAGATTTAGGGCAAGCTTTACGGATCCGTGCTTTGAACTTTCTTCAGAGTCTAGCCGGCTCTATTCTGTGGACTTGATTGCCGAGCGTCCATTGAAGGCGGTTCCCGTACGCCACTCCACTCGTATCGAACTCTATGCGATAAGGGATAGGTCTAGGCTGGGGGCCTCTAGGAAGGTATGATCCGCTGAATAAATCAATATACTTCGTGAAATCTACTGCGATATGAACAGACGCCATATAAATATGAGCCCTCACTGGAAGTCATGAGCAGATATTATGTCCATCCGATTAGATAGTATCCTCATTTCGATCAACTAAACCGTACAAGATCTACACAAGATGTCTTTCCCCACAACCCCAGTATTCCTAAGCGCAACTAAAGGCTGGGAGCAGGCACGCATCCACCCAGCTCTAGCCTGGATGGAAAAATGCACGATTGCCTGGGACACACGCGAGAGCTGGTCAACACCCTGGTCGGACTGGGTCGCGGACGATTACACATACATTAAGTCCAACGGCGAACGGTTCACGGGCGGCGAATCCGCCTGGGAGGCGACCAAGGCTGATTACAGTGCATTCAAGTTATCCTACCATGAACCGAAGTGGGTGTGCGTTGCAGAGAAGGCAGATGGATGGGAATTTATCGGCGAGGCGACACTCTTCATTGACCTCCCGAAGGAAAGTGATACGAAGAAAGTGACAGATTTGGATGGCCGACGTTGGGACTTGGGTGTGGGGTCCATGTTTCGGTTCAACTTTGTTAAGGATTGGACTGCTAAGCATGATGGGATTAAAATTAAGAGCTTACAGATGTATAGCGATAGTGGACCGGTTGTGGCGGAGATGTTAAGGAGGGGGATTATGAAAACGGAGGATCTTTTGAGATGAAGGGTTTAAACAAAGCAGTGATTTATAAGTATGGAGCTGGGGATGAGGAAACTGACTGCATCTCGTGTTGGTTGCATATTGATTGCATGTATTTTTTCCAGATAAGAGGTGCGTGTCTATACATAGTAAAGAAAATATCTCCTGGATATAATGCAGCAGGTCACGCAAGTTCAGAATTTGCCTTATGTTTCACGCTAGAAGGATATATACGCCATTACTCACACGATGGAGAATAACCCTAAAAATATAAAGTCTTATTCGGTAGACAATCTGATGGACAAACGGTCTTTTATCTGAGGGACTTCAAGAGCCACCTATTGTATGAATACCTTTATCTTACGGAGGTAATGATTGGCTTACTGTTTGTACTCGCTTGATTGAGGGATGAACAGCATCCCTGTCTCGGGATGTGCTGGGCCGAGCTTCATATATGTGCAAAGCTGAACATTTACAAGGATTGTTTCTCGAATAGCTGAAAATCTAGTGTTCTCAGGTTTCGTCTAAAGCATACACATCCATAGACAACTAGCCGTATCGGACGCTGTCATGTAGCTCCTATGATACTCCAAAGCTTCGCGCGAATGCGGAGTCGCAGCCCTACCTATCTTGAGGCTAAAGTAAAAAGGAAGTTCATTATCTATTAGTAACTATTCATTAAGTCTCCTACAAAGGCGAGACTGTCCCGTTGATCATCACAAAGTCGCGCATATTCTAGAAGAAGGCGATATACGTAAAGCTGCATATCCTCCTGTCGCAGGACCTTCTCAGCCCAGCTCTTGCCATCCATAGCAATTTTCTCCGCCTGCTTGTCATGTCTATTGCGTCCCTTGTATCCTATAAAATATTGTAAAATGCCGTAAACATCCATATATAGCGAGTCCATGGGCACAAAATGCGCCCATGGAATCAGTCGTGAATCATGCCATTCTTTGTAAACCGTTGCTTTGATAGGCAACGACGTAGAGAGTAGGAACGCACGGTACCGTCCACTGAAGGAATTGCCATCTACATCGGGCAGATATTTGAATGAATATTGTTCCTTCATGGGCATTCCCGAGACGAGCTTAAAATAAGGATCGGTATAAGAGCAATGTGGACTGCCCTCGAGCGGGAAACAACAGAGATCCAAGAATCCCAGATCACAGTGCTCATTCAAGAACTCGGGCAATGCGCCCTCCAGTCCCGCCGTGACTTGGTAGTACTCATAATCGGGTAGACGGAAGTTGAGCCCATGCGATGTCCCGTTTGTCAGCGCGACTTGTGTGCCATTCAGCATCGACACTAGTCTATGTCGTTGATATCCCGTCCAGGTATCGACACGGTTGCGACCGCCGCTTGCAATCCCACGCCAGAAAACGATATCTTTTTTCTTGGACCACGGGCCGCCGTGATTGCTTTTCCCACCGGAGTAAGTAGGATTGTCCTCCCAGTACACAGCGGGTGGGATGAGGATCTCGTTGTTGACGGTCAGCTTAGAGCCCCCGAATAATGGAACCAACTCGTGTGTAGTCGATGTAGAGGTCGGTTCGATAAAGCTACCATGCAATGCCTGCAGTTCCGGCCGCCAGCAGGGGTCCTTGGAGCGCTCGAAGTCTTTCACATATCCATTTTCAGAGAAGGAGCTGCGGTAGTTGAAAAATTCGGCCGGGGGATTGGCGAAATCGACTTTTTGGATATTGCTGGTGCGGCCGGGGCTCTCGGGAGAACATGCACCGCGCATGATGTCCCAAAACGGCTTGTCAGCTCCCTGGAATGCGGGCGGCGAGTATTCCCCAGAGTTTTCCTGAGCCGACAATGTCATATATTGATCAACAGCCAGTTTCGGATCGAGTTGCTGTTGAAGATCCCGGTCTTTGGCGCGATACTCTGAGACGGTTTCCCACGGGACGATGATGCGCGGCTCGTCCATACCATTAAGTGGAATGTCCATGTCAGGTAAGAATTCCTGGATCGTCGAGATCATATCCATCCAGACCTCGAGCCAGTTAACGCCAGTATGGCCCACAGAGGACAGTGTATGGTTGCGTATAATAATACGTGGATCGGAGTGCGTTGCCTGGCGCCGAATAACTGGAGGGTTCAAACCCCAGTATGGACTCAAGTCATCATATATTTGATCGAACAGGTCTTCGATAAGTACTGCCTTTTTCTGTTTCGCGATGGCAAACCACTGATCGAAGCCGGGCGGCGGGTGACGGCCTCTTCGCTCTCGATATTGCTTAGTTGCATCAGCGAGGGAATCCACGCGCTTCGACAGTAGATGATCCCATTTCGCTTGGGCATCGCGAATCAATCCATCGATCGGATGCGGCGCAGCGTCGTCAAGGTCCGGTCGTTCAGCTCCTTCTGTCTCCGTAGAGCCTCGAATGACGCTCGGGACGGGGAGAAGGTTGAGGTAGAGGCCGTTGAAGATAGCGAGGAGAACGATACCCGAGACGACCAGAAAGATGTACCGGCGTTTAAGCAGCTGTGGCAGCGGAATCATGGCAGAGATGCTGTCGGAGCAGGCTCAGACAGATAGAGAGTGGAAGGACAAACCCTTCAGGGTCTGGGTAAGGGACTGTCATGGTGGATATGTCGCAATCAGTAGTTAAGCTGAGAGCCCCAGAAGAGGCGACAATTACAGCCAATTATGGGCAAATATCAATGATAAACGGGGTGGTTCTTTATCGATGAGGTTTAGTGGGCCCGTTGGTTCGTTCGCCGGTTGGTTCAGGGCTTGATAAACCACGCTGAATAATTACGGAAATATGGAGACTTTCCTCACATTGGGGAAATTAAATTTATTAGTCATATCCTTATGGTGGGACACCCTCGTGGAACCTCCCAAATTGAATGCTATTAGAAAATTTTCTTGTGTCCTGTTCGAGTCTATTCTCCGACATCGTGGGGCTGCGGAACGTGAGATATCAAACCCTCATAAGGCGGAAATGCATCCCTACGTCCTGTCATAAGAAATGCATACGTAACAGGGCTGGATGCACAACTAACTACGGAGTAAGGTAAAGGGGCTAAAAAATAAAATAGTATAATAAAAAAATAAAGTGAAAAATAGAAGAGAAAAAGAAAAATTGAAAAGGGTGGGGTGAAGCCAACCAAAAGTAGTCAAGATCAACGGTACCTGGCGACCAACTCAGCACTGCGATCCAATGGGTGCCAGGTAGTGGAACGCTGTGGGTCATTTATGTATTTTAACCGGAGCCACTATCACTCTCCGATGTCGCCATGAGCCTTCAATCAAAACCGATACTCGAGTCATGCAGTACAGAGAAACATTGTCGGCAAATGGGATTGGCTTGGTGCTCGATGTGACTTGATAAAGGCTACACATGTACCTGCCAGCATGTCAGCATGATACCCCAGTTTTATTTGGGTGTCCTCGTGATATCCTTGTCGGCTCGGTCCGTGAGACTTCACGGAGAAATTTGTCTATATCGGTCTGGGCTTGGGGAGGCTGATTGGCAGTGACCTCGTCCAAAATTTCTAGCACGCATTGACAATTTGAGGGCTAGAAGAGAGACCCGAGCGGAAACCAATGGACAGGCAAGCACAGGGTATGCCTTGAGATGATGTAGTTTGCCTACCATCCATTAGAACCTGTGGGTAGTTAGGATAGTCAGACCTAGAGCCGGAAGCATCGTACAAGAGTCGGTGGCCTAAGCGTTGCACTACTTTCCAACTGAAAATAGAGGGATCCTATAGAAGTGTCAAGTTAAAAATGAGCCAGATCTTTGCATGAAAGCTGCCACTTTATACTATTCCCAAGCCTTCGAGAAAACAAAGAAAACGGAACGGAACCAAGGAAACGAGCCTTACTAGCGGTAAATGCTGCAGATAAGGAGTGCCAATTGGTATGATTTATCCTCGTACATCCCATCTATTGGCGGGTGTTCATGCAATCTCACCATGAGCCCCATCATGTCAGGAATTCTCCACGCCTCTCCAACCAATGGGAGGGCACTGTTAGCATGCTGCTGTCCATGTCCTGAACTCCTGATGGTGGTATATGCACGGATCAATATACCTCAACAAGAGACTTATACAGCTCATCGATCTCAGACTTCGTTCCCCTTCGATAAGAAAACTCCCTTCTGTCCGACACACTGGATAAGAGCTTTAACTCACTCCCATGTAGTACTCCTTATGCTGATTAGATTTTACGGAGAAGTTCCCCCCTGGAGCTCTCATGCCAACCCAGCTGATCATTATTATTCTCTGTCGATCGCAGGTCGTGGTTTGCTGCTCTCTCTCCTGCCCCACAACTCAGAAACTGACAAAACTTGAACATGTTTCATTTCTACGAGGCTCAGACTCACAAGGAGATAACTGAAGGTAAACAGGTCTGTATGTGGGTCAAAGTCTAGTATGGGTCATGCACTTATACAAAAATAAGCTGGGATGCTCATCACAACGAAGCCCGGATTTTGTTAGACGAAGGACTGTGGAGACAAGCGAGTGGCCCCCATTTTCGCAAGTTCACGCCCTAGAGATGGTCTAGAAAGTGATTTAACGAAATAGCCAATCCTGTTAGACCTCTCGCCTCCTTCTCCGAGCTATCCTTTTCCTCAACGCGCGTTTTCAATCCCACTCGGCATGTTAGGCTACAGAGTTGATGCCCGGGTCACAAAATCAGTGGACGGGGGCGATGAATTTGATGGCATCGCATTATTGACATCTGCGTATTCATAGAAGACTATCAGCCAAATTCGAGTGATTACAAGTTTTGTTCTGGACTTGTAAGCGTAGCCTAAACTATTCAGTGTAAAGACTAAGGATGTACGCTTCATGCAAGTCCAGAGCACCGCCCCAATGCTTTTTTCGAACTAAGTAGCAGCATTGACCTACACTGAGGTAAACCTTAGTGCTAGGACTCGTACCCACGTTGTTGCGAGCCTCCCCTCACGTTCATATCTCTGAGGCGACGGGTCGCTGTGTTTTGAACTCCAGCGATTACCAGGACTCCTGTGGTGACTCTAGCGTAGCCATCCGCGTCGGAAACTTCAGTATGACAGGGGTGGTTGTATTCGCTCTCTATTTATATACACTGACGCAGTGTGTCATCGCGGCAGAGACAAACTGCAGTCGCATATTCCATTCTGGTACGTCGCAGTGGCCACTCCTGTATCAGCCGAACTGACATCCTGCTCAGCCGTCGTCACCAATGGAAAACTTTACATCGATGGCGGTGAAATGCACACAAGGTGGCCGAATGACACAATCACCACCAAGCCAAGTACGAATCTCCTATTGCTGTTTACGACTTGAATTAACGTCCAACAGTTGATGATCTTGAAACCATTGATTTAACAAAATCCTGGGTCAACTCGGACACCGATCTATACACCTACATCCCAAAGCCTCTCGCTAATCATACTGCGATATACCTGGATGAGGGGGCCGCCTGGTCGGATAGTGAAAACCTCTTCTTCTATGGTGGCTATAGGAGTGGTGTAAATGGCCCTTCGGTCCCTCCTCTCGGAACATGGAAGTATAACATCGCATCCAACGAATGGACCCATGGCGGATTTTCGGGAGCTGCACTTGTACGACTCTGTCAGGGAGGCGCCGTTCAGTCCTCAAGTAAGGCCTATTACCTCAGTGGTTCCTTGAGCCCCGGCGGCAACCCGACCTTTGCCGGTACCGCAGGAGCGGATGTATACATGGACCCAGGGTTGATTACGCTCGATATGGATACATTAGAATGGACGAACACATCGACTGCAGATATGAATGAATGGGGGACCATAGGCGACGGATATACGAGCTTGATTGAATCAGCGGGAGACGAGGGCGTCATAGTAGCCTTTGGCGGGTATAAATATCCGGTTGGCCAGACAATTTCATATTTGGCCTATAACCAAAATGAAACAAGGCGTCGAGTATGAAGCCTAGCACCGTTTTATTCCATTGCTAATGCCTCCAGAATTCAATGGAAATGGTCCGTGTTTACGACATCGCGGAGCAGAAATGGTACAGTCAGAAAACCTCGGGTGATATTCCCGGCTGGCGAATGTCGGGCTGTACTGTTGTTGCGCCTGCCCAGGATCTATCATCATATTCAATGTAAGTCGTCTAGCCTGCTAATACAGCCAACAATGACCGTCTCAATACTAATCAATATTGCAGTTATGTATTCGGTGGAATGGCAAACACGACAGCGCTGTCAGATGGCAATGTCTACGTTCTCTCAGTGCCATCATTCCGGTGGATTCGGGTTACTGATGACAACAGCATCCGGATTAAACACAAATGTGTACGGCCTCAGAATAATACCATGATAGTCGTGGGAGGGAATACCCCAGTCACGAATCGAGAATATGACCCTTTGCCACAGAATTGCGACAGCGCTACGTTTGCCAATGGGATAGGCATCTTCGACCTACACTCCCTGTCCTGGCTATCTAACTACAATGCAAGTTACAACGATGCGTATATAATCCCTTCCAAGGTCTCCGACGTTATTGGTGGCAGGTACGTCAACTTCATTTCATGAAAAGTCTCCCTCTGTTATTAATCTCCTGGTAGTGAAACTGGCGGAGCAACAGTAGTTTCGCCCAAGGATGGATTCAATAGTACTAGTATGGAAGCTTTATTCAAAAAACGAAATAACGTCACGGATTCCAGTACTTCATCGACTTCAGCACCCGGTACGACTGGGGAAAGCTCTAGGTCATCTAAGAAAAGCCTCTCCGGTGGCGGTATTGCCGGAGTGACGATTGGCTGTGTCGCTGGTGTGGGCTTGATTGCTGGCCTCGCATGGTTCCTCACCCGAAGACATCGAAAAGCAAAAGCTGCGAGTAGCTCTCGACTGGCATGGCAGAGCGACGCATCGGCTATCCCGCCGCCGGATCAAAGCTCTCGGAAAGAGCTGTACGGCAGCGGACCAGAGGTCCATGAGATGGGAGTCAGGGACCAACCCCGCTTCGAAATGCCCGCCGAGGGGGTTAAACGATGACCACCTGATCCAGATCTCCGCTAAGTGAAGTTGTTCTGAGATAAATTCTTGCGGCAAGTCGGTGCTTGTGTATGTTCGTCTATGTCGTTTCAAATTTCCAGGTTTACATGGTGATATCGTTGCTCGATGCTTCGGTTGTTGACATAGTCTTTATGAACTGGATGACCTCAATTATAATCACAGTTATGAGGGTATATACTTCTATGTATATTACTACATTCGAAAGATATTATACCAAATCGGATTATAATAGTGAATAATTTACCCATACGTCGTCCAACATATGCTAGACCTTCTCGAATATACTACTACGTACAGAACGCGGGGTGCTGTTGCCTCATCATAGAGCTTGTAGCTAGGGACTTCTATGCTAATTGTGCCCAATTTCAAGGTGGAAGAAGCATCCGGTTATGAGCCCTCAGAATATATTCCTTATTATATTGATGATGATCTGGGATCTCCTGACCTTGCCACGAATGGGCTCTGGGAATGTGGTACGTATATTGTTAAACCTGTCCAGACTTTTGCATCGTTTTAGGCACATTATGCAACTCCTCAGTATTCGGTAAATATCGCAGCTACTATCGTCGATGCCATGGCCGAATCACTAAACAATAGCATGATTGAGTACAGTAATATGCATATCTCAAAACACCTCTCAGTCACCATACCGCCTCGAAGAGATCCTAGCCTCTCTCAGAATCTCAACAAACGTCCGTTCATCATGGTCCCGGGAAGAAACGGAGAGTAGGGGTGCTGATGTCGATGCTGTCGACAATAATACATAGCAGCGAGGACAATCCGACTGGGACGGATATCTCCAATCTTCTAATCGGGAGCAGAAAGGCCGATTTGTGCAGAGGATAACGTCGGTGAGCATACGATTGCAGCAGTTATACTTCTTGTATATGTTTGTGCACATTATGATTGCTGAGATAGTATTAGGTGTAAGTTTCTTTTGTGTAGTATAAGGAACCGCTGTTACTATTATGTCGTGTGTGTAATTTTGGGGTTTCTAGATGTGGTTGGTGGTGTGATAAGTGATGTCCTGAGTGGCTTTTGAGGAGTAAAGTAGGAGCGTATACCATCGATTAGGTAGATTTTTATAGGATATTGCAAGGAATTCTGAATGGGAATTTCGAAACGCTAAGACTGTTTCATTCTTTATATTCCTGTTCCACTCACGCTAGACCCCTTCATTCTACTGCTTCTTTACCGGCAAATGGAGCGAGCAGTGTGGGATAATGAGAGTGACATGGCACGTACGCGAATTTCTTCATATAACTATGTATAAGAGCATGCTAACATGCACTATAGTATAAATGAGGGTAATACATGCGTGACACTAGCTCTTTTATATTCAGTGCAGTAGCCGCAGTCACTGTATATAGGGACTAATAAGTGAAACTATCATAGGGGCTCACAGGCTCATTCAGTCCTTACAGGAGTTAGTATTGGTACTGAACTAAGACCTGTCAAGCATGCTCTTTTAAAATCGACCATTGAGCATAACAAAGATCAAACATACAGGCGTCTCAAGAATCATTCAAGCAGATCACGATGTTCTCGAACAAAGCCCTCCACCACATCGAGAAAGCCTTGAAGCTCCACTTTGCTAGTTCCCAAGATCAAGCTCAACATGCCACGTCTGGCGATCCAATAGCCGTTACGCACGGCATAGTACCAGAACAAGTCTTTCAGGATTGATTCCACTCCGTTCGACTCTGTTACCAAATCATCCACAGAGATGATTCCTAATTTGTCGACTTCTGATGTAAAATGTATGTTACACACTGCCCCTAGCCCAGTGACTGTCATTTTAGTACCTTGGCAGCGCGCCTGCAAGCCCTGGCGGAACCAGTCGCCCAGATTGTTGAGTTCTAAGCAAGCCTTCGGCGTAAAGATATGTTCAAGGGCTGCTAACCCAACATTCATAGCCAGGGTATTATTATTGAAAGTTCCGGAATGGCTGATTTGAACCTTCTTTTCCGACGAGTCTGACGCAGGCCGTGGGTCATACGCCGCGAGAAGGTTCTCACGACCACCAAAGGCGCCAATAGTCATTCCCCCGGCAATCCATTTCCCTAAAGTAGTCATATCAGGTTTCAACGATACACCATCGTAGGGACTCCGGATAACCGATTGAAGTCCACCCGGAGCAAGTCGAGAAGTCATAACCTCATCGAGAATAAACATCATCCCGTTAGCCCTGGCCTCAGTCTGAATTGTGTGCAGGAATTCTGCGGTACCGGGTATACACCCTGCGGCACCTTGCATGCCCTCTACAAGCACTGCTGCCGCTACATCTTTGTTTTCTGAAATGAGTTTCTGAGTCCCTTCCACATCATTGTAAGTACCAATGATCCAATCTTCTCTGTCGACATTGTTTTCAGCAACTCCACGGGCAAAGGTCAGAACGCCGCCATGATAACCACCCTTGAATACAATGATTTTAGATCTTCCTGTCACACTGCGAGCGATGCTGAGCGCATGTAGATTTGCCTCTGTGCCAGAATTACAGAAACGTAATTGTTCTATAGCCGTGATTCGCTGACAAATTGCTTTTGCAAACAAGGATTCTGTCCTAGTTGTCGCGCCTAGATTCAGACCTGTTTTGGTAACTGTAGCGATGATAGTGTCCCGAATGATCGAATTTGTATGACCGTATAGACCGGCGGTCATTTCCCCAACCAGATCCAGATATCTGAGAATGGGAAGTCAGCTTCGAAAGGGCGAAGATAAAAATGCAAATACCTACTCGTGTCCATCCACATCAACCAATTTATTACCTTCACCTCTGTCCATGCAGATTGGGAAAGGGTTGGTGTGAAGTATTGAGCGAGTGTTACCGCCTGGTAACACTTCGCTGGCCAGTTTATGCTGGGCCTTGGAGGTCGGGTTTTGATTGACAAAGGTTTTCTCTGCGCTGATGAGCAACCTTTGCGCCTTTTCTAAGGTAAAGTTTGAAGCTTTTGATGATGCGGTCATTTTCGAAGAACTGGTCGTCGTATGGTCATTAAACTACAACGTGTAATCAGAGTGCCTGTTTTGGGATCGATATGTAATCAGGTACTCTAAGGATATAATTACTTGGGTAGATCAAACTGACCAAATGCTGCATTAAATGTAATCGTCATTTTGGTAAGCCGCATCCGAGAAATGCTTACTTTCGGGTCTCGCATTTCGCATTTCGGGTTGATATCAGATTCCCGCTATCTCTACCCCGCACGTTGTCGCTCAAAGCTATGTGTATATCTACGAAAAGAAGAGAGAAGCCACTAGTCAGGGAATTGATGCACAGGTTCTAGTGTAGTGGTATGGGAAGAAACTTATATTACATGCGACCAGTCTCCGGAAGGGTCAGACAGCATTGCCATCAGAAAATCTGTGTCAATCCCGGGGTTATCATCCATGGCCTGTGGCTCGTGATCTAAGCCCAAGAGGCCTGCCTGGCTTTGTCCTGTGGCAGTATTATGTACTTCTTGGAGTCGAACTGTGTCTTGAGTAACCAAAGGCTGTGGTCCCAAGTCTCTTCCATTTCTCGTAGTCCCGGGGTGGGATTGACAAGACGGTCCTGCAAAGTCAGGCGATGCGTGTTGTGATAGAGCAGCCAGAGCATTCACAGTTGAAGATTCTGGTTCTGCAAGACGATGCAAATTATCATGGAGATCTTGGAACTGCTCCCGTCCAAGATGTGGGAAATTATGTCCATCTGTTTTGAGGCGCGTGAATATCCCCATGAGCTCGCCCAATGTTTCATACCAACATTTCGCAATCTCCCACCTTTCGCTGGCAGTTCCCAGCCAATCGAAACTCCATGTATACTTCTTCTTCGCATTCTCGAGTTCAGGTGCCATGTACGGCCAAGTGTCCGCATATAAAACTGTGCTGGCGGCACTGAACATACAGAAGGCTGTGAACGGTGTCTGAAACTGTACACCCCGTGCTTCAAGATCTTGCATCAGCTGTATAATAGCCGAAGCAGCGTGGAAGAGTTCCTGTGAGCTGCGGTGCCACCAGCCATGAGGAGGTGTCTGCTCCAAAAGTGGAGGGTCGATCGGACCACATGGACGCGACACCCTGTGCGGGAAGAGAGGGGTATATTCTCGATGTAGAAATAGAATGCTCACATAGTAGAGCAGGTTTAATAAAGCGAAGCCTTCGACCTGGTTGTGCAGCATGTGCGCCTGTATCTGGCCAGCAGACCGCGAGTATACCAATCTGGACGAATGAGTCGCTCTCCAGGCTTCCACCGAGGTGATAGAGCGGTTCCAAAAAGATGTGTCTTTCCAAGGAGGCTCTATGGACTCGGGAGATGGGTACCGTCTCCCACCTCTACAGATCCACGTAGATAAGGAGGAAAAGATGCCAAATCCCTCGATTACCAAGGAAAGGATTCGCTGGGGTCCAGCTATCTTGATATAGCTACCTGGAGCCGTAACTGATGTATCTGTTCCTAGCTGTGCTAGGAAGCAAGGTGTCAGGGTCGACTCGGGGCCAAATTCGAAATCATCCTCGTTCATCGGCAGCGGAATATCGGGTACCTCGACTTCAGCGCGTTGCGGACCATATCTTCCACAGCGTAGGATACAGTCAAGCACAAAGCAGGCCCAGACAGTTCTGATAGCCGTTTCGTACTTTTTGGAGCTTACATTTGCAGTATCCTTTGTGTTTGCCTTCGTCTGCGAGCAAATACCTTGGGCCATTCTCGTAGCCATGCCTAGACGTCAAATTGTTGAGACCCAGTCGGCACCTTCAAAGTTTGCATCACACACCTGTATATATCCATGCCTGAAACCCATTACCCTCTCCCCAGTCGTACAAACTGAGTAAAATCATGGCATGAACGGCGTCGATCCCAGGATGTTGTGCCACATAGCTCATGATATTCTCACGTACAACGCTGGCGAAATATTGAGATGCTAGATACGGACTGCCATACTGATCCACCAGTTCGGGAATATACCGTGCACACAGAGCCAGGATCGCGCAGAGCTTTATGACAGGGATCTCATCTGGCAGGCCGTACTCAAAGAATGTTGGCTTATGGACAAAGCCGAATTCAGGGAACTGCTGGACAAATATTCTGCTTGCACGAATGACCAATTCCCGATCCACATTATCGAGGGCATTTTCAGGTAATACTAAGGTTTTCGGTTGTTTCAGTGAAGCATTACCCTGCCTTTCGCAACTGCTGTTTGCATCAGAAACTGCAGTATGCGTTGAAAAGGCCGTTGGTGATTGTTGATTTTGTAAGCCAGCATTTGTCTTCTCTATTCTTCGAGATGTGGATATCTCCCCTATAATAGTCTTTGATACACGATTTGCACGAGCCGTGTTCGCTGGGGAATGAGACGACATGCGCCGCTTCCTACGAAAGGTAGGAGTGCTCAGGCTACATTCTCTACCCGGATGAGCCCTACATGATTTGCAAGGTGGAATACCATCGTGGTGGCACTTGACTTTTGACTTTCTAGGGCAAGTAAGCGCTAGAAACTATTATAGGAAACAACAATTGGTTCTCGTGGGGCAACATGTATTTAGAACATGATGAACATGATGTGAATGCCAAGTCCTAAAGGGACCCAAGGGTAGATATACGGAAACCCATGGACAAAGAATAAGACTTACCGACACCACTGGCAGGCCAATGTGGTCCTCATTTTTGGCGAGATTTAGAACTTCGTCGGGTGTTGGGAGTGGCATCGGGAATGTGAACAATTGTTGCCAGTAGGTTTAGGCCGAAACCCGAAGCGGGCCTTGGTTCGAATTAGGTAAGGCTTCGTAGTCTCCACTCCTCTCTTTTGGTGTTCTATACTTAACGATACTACTGGATTTTCCCTTTCAACACACTATTGGCATGAGACATACTATCAAATTTTATGACATCTATATATGTATAACTACACAACAAGAAGATCTAAATAAGATTGTGCGCGTGGACTAATAATCACGACGGACCTAAACGGAGTCAGTTTGGCCTCGTACATATGCCAGACAGGCGAACCAGGAGTGCATCTTCAGGAGTAAGTTGATCAGTGATAAGCGATAACATGGGTCTCTAGGCTAGATTCTATCCTTGAAAATTAATCGACAGTTATAGGGCTCGAGGGAAGCATTCTGCTTTCAAGTCAGCAGTTATAACAATGCATTTTGTAGCACGTCTACGAGTTGGAACCTACCTCCTTGATCGAATAATGATAATCCGGGGCATTGGTGATTTCGAAATGACGGACGATCTCATTAAGAGTCACCCGGAGTTGTAACAATGCAAACTCAGATCCAATACAACTACGTGTCCAAGCGTTGAATGGAATATAACTCCCTCGCACCTGCTGCTGGCTAATCGCTCGTTGGATGGCATGGACATCATCCCCCCATCGCTCCGGGTGGTATTCGTGCGCGGTAGGTCCCCAGGTATTCGGATCGGTATGGACGCCATATGCCGTCCATCCCACCCATGTTCCTTGAGGAATGGTTATGCCATTTCCTAGATAGACGGGCTCCAAAGTTTTGCGATTGATTAACTGGCTGACTGGGGGGTAGAGGCGCAAGGTTTCAGAGAGCACAGCGGTGAGATAGGGCAAATTCTTGAGGTCGTCCTCGTCGGACGAAGAAGGGCTATGTGCTGCAATCTCCTGGTATAACTTTTCTTGTATTTGAGGGTTTTGGGACAGCTCCCACAGGGTTGCTATCAAGGCAAACTTGACGTTTTCGTGGCCAGCGAAGAACATCATTTTAAGGTTCGAGCGATAATGGAATTCGGACATGAGCCCATTATCGCGGGCTCGCTTCAACCGATAGATTAGCTTTTCGGATCGATCCGGCGGTGTTTCGGTGTATTTGAGTTTCTCGGTTACGTCGATCAGTGCCTCCTCGAGCTCTCGGATCATGGAAAAACAATGGGGTCTTGTTGGACGTAGAGGCCAGCCAATTCTTTCCAACAGCGGGAAATGGTGGATGAGATGTCCCCCTAGGTTCCAGAGGATGGCCAGAAGAGCATCTTGAGCCCGAACAGTGCCGCCATTCAAGGCGCCAAAATCAACGTCAAAGAAGCTGTCCCCAAACACGTCAATCGCCCACCGTTCAATTATGTCATTGATAACAACCCCGCGATCCGATGGCGCCTGCTGTTGCTCTCGTCTAAATGTCGCTAGAAGCTTAGACGAAGCGATCTTGAGGGAGGAGATACTCGGAGGGCGCTGAATACCCGGCTTCATGATCCCGGTGAACTGTTTCCAAAGCTCTCCATGTGAGTCAATGATGTTCTCGCCAAACAGACCGGCTAATGTACTATGAGGAGCCTTTCCATAGAAGCCACCTTTGGCCACAACGCGTTCGTTGCGTAGAATGCGGACCACATACTCTGGTTTAGTCACTAGGACCGCCCATTGACCCGAGTTCCAGATATTGACGGCGCCGTGGGTTTCTAGCACGGGGCGCAGACGAGTGTTATGAAAACCAATTTCAGACACACGGCGATATGCATCATAAACCGAGATGTGAACAGGAATCGAGGGAATGCCAGGGCAGTACTGCGTAAAACCGTGCAGGATTTTGGTCGTGACGACGGCAACGGTCAAAGTCAACAAGAGACCGACAACCGATTTATAGTCAAATTTGATCACAGTCAATGCCCAAGTGGGATACTCCATTGTTGGAGGGTGAAATGGAACACTGAGATGAGAAGAGAATCTACTTTTCGAGTGGTAATAATCGCAACGGGGTTAATTTCTGTTTTGTTTCCAGGTGGTTGTCATACTACTTCATACTGTATTTACATTACACTGTAATGTAATGTGGCTGGCGTCGTGTGCGGTAAGGGGGTTTTGTCAATCATGCAGGATCTGGACTGACTGGGACTATTACTAGTATTGACACCGGTGACACCCAACCCACCCTATGGTCTCGTTCCTACTATTGGTATACCCCTAGTTGATGAATCCGGTTTGAACCAGTATGGAATGTGATGAACTTCTGCATAACCGCAACCAATCATCACCGTCATCGTTACCCTCTCAACCTCTCCTCCTCCTCCTCCTCCTCCTCCTACTACTACTACTGATGCTACGGGTTTTATGGCATTTGCTATGTAACAGCACGGAATGATGTTCGATGACACTGGCTTTCTTTCCTGACAGATTACAGTACCCTGACCTTACACAATACATACCATGAGAGGATCGATGATCACCCAACATAACTAATCTATCATCAGTATGTTCCCGCAATCCGCATGTGTTGAAATTCATTGGCTGTGAGATATTTCTGCTCTGAATCTCCGTTTAATAAGGGCCGAAGGATGGCAGCACGGTCAGGCTTCGCAAAGTATGCGATGGAGAAGCGCTCCGGCACCATTCCATCGCTTTGCTCTTCGCTGGGAAGATGGACTCGATGGCGCGCACTATGCAACCCGGTCCACTTTTGCAGGCAATCCCCCACATTCAAAATACACTCGTATGGCTCTCCACTCTCGATGTCCGCGAACTGCCCACTGTGCGGTGGGACCTCCATTTCTGCCCCCCTGCATTAGCACAACAACACGAACCCCGACCACTGAGAGAATCGAATTGGAGCCAAAGGCAAGGAAAAAGAAGGACAAGAACTCACGTAATCCTCCGACTGCATCTTGGAATAACAGGGTGATCGTCCCAAAGTCGGTGTGCGCAGCGATGCGTGTCGCATGCGCAAAATCCCCTCGGGCGACTGCAGGATAGTGCGTGATGCGCAGCTCATTGGTCTGCTCTGCGTGAAGCTGACCGAGTGTTTGTTCAGGTAGCCCTAGTCCGATCGACAGAGCCTTGAGGATGGTCAATTCGGTGCGATAACCGGCTTCGAAGAATGAAATGAAGGTGGGTTGGAAGGCATCGTCCACTCCCGAAGGGGGCCAGATGTTCTTGTAGAGTGGATCACATTCGGATCCAATGTCGTAGGATTCCTAGCAAGGGGTTAAAATAAAATATTCTTTCGAGGTAAGACACAATTACCTTCATGTCTCGGAGGTAAGGCGATTCGGTTGCGCGGCCATAGTTGGAGACAGCTCCAATGTTCTCCAGCCCGAGCGGACTGAAGCCTCGATGGGGATGTGCGGTGGGAGGATGAGGTGATTTCAACTTTTGTTCCAAAGGGAGTTGGAAGAAGTGGCGTGCCTATGATCAGGTAAGAATATACGTCTGGGAGAATTGGAGAGTGGAAACCAACTGCTGCAAATGCCAGGTCAATCTGGGCATACGGAATGCCATGATTGATCAGTTTCACAAATCCATATTCCTTCAATATCGAGACGAATTGGTGACAAAATTGCTCTCGCTGCGAGAGTTCATGGAAACGAGAGAAATCCAAAGAGGGAAACATGAGGAATTGTGATGTGGATGACTGATTGTTGCCGGGTGGGTGAAAGGAGTGTTCTGACTCCTGTCATATATACCAGCCCGGGGGTTTGGTTATAGTTCCCTGCCAAATGCCATGCTTGGTTATTAATAAAATATGCAGGTGGTGAAGATTGCCAACTAAACCGGTTATAGGTTGCTTCTGCATCCGTCAATCAATGCCAGTGGCTTCTCATTTTTCGGTGGCTGACGGTATGTGAAACTGACACCTAAATTTCTGCCTCGATGGGTCTTGTCAGGAAATGGTTCCCTTTGGGCATCCAGGCTTTCTTTTCTTCTGCAGCAGTTAATGACACAGGAATCCTTCACTGATTCTCTCTATCCCCTCCAACTAACAATCTCATTTCGCCACGATGTCCCATACCCTGGGTCTTGATCAAATTTGGAGCTGGAATGCTGAAGTCCCAGAGACTGTGCCGGGCTGCGTGCATGATCTGATTGCAACTATTGCCGTCCAGCATCCGGATGCCTTGGCTGTGTGCGCCTGGGATGGCGATTTAACGTATGCTCAACTGAATGCGCTGTCGCGCCGCGTGGCCCAACGTCTGGCTGCCTTACAGATTCCCCGCCAGTCTAGCATTCCCTTGCTATTTTCCAAGTCGCGATGGACCTGCGTGGCCATGTTGGGAATCATCCAGGCAGGTTGTGCGGCCGTTGCGCTGGATGCTACGCAGCCAGATACAAGGTTGCGCTCGATTGTGCAGCAAACACAACCGAAAGTAATCATCTCGTCGCCAGTGCATACCACCAGAGCATCTGGACTGGCGGATGCTGTCATCCTGCAGCTGGATGCTGCCCTTTTCGACAACGAGACTGAGGAGCTGACGAATGCACTTCCGGTCCTTTCCCCATCTGATATAGTTTATATATCTTTTACATCGTATGTAATTTCCAAGTCATGCGCTAGAAAGAAAGAAACACTAACCCAGAAAGTGGAACAACCGGTCAACCCAAGGGTGCATGCATCAGCCATGCGAACGTGCGCAGTGCCGTCCATCACCAAGGCAAGAAGTTGGGTTTTGATTCAAGATCGCGGGTTTTTGACTTTGCCCCCTACTCATTCGACGTCGCATGGAGCAACTTCCTGCACACCCTCTGCGCGGGAGGATGCATTTGCATTGCCAACGAGATGGATATGTTGAACGATCTGTCCGCTGCCATTACTGCATTCGGGGCCACATTGATTAATGTGACGCCTACTGTTTTACGGACTATAAACCCCATTCCACCTACCCTCGAAACGGTTCTGTTGAGTGGAGAGATGCCGTACCGAGACAACATCACCCGCTGGGCTGACAAGGTAAAATTGCTAAATACATATGGCCCAACGGAATGTACATTTAAATGTGCTTTTTCCCTCCTTAGTTCACATCTCGAAGGTCGTCCGGATATTGGCAGGGGAGTTGGTCACTGCACATGGATTATCGATGTCAATGACAGCAACAAATTAGCCGCCCCAGGTGCGACAGGCGAGCTGTTCCTAGAAGGTCCTCTAGTCGGTCAGGGGTATCTATCGGACCCCGAAAAGAGTGCTGATGCATTTATTAATGACCCTCCATGGCTCCTGGCAGGCAATAACAATGTTCCTGGTCGACGAGGCAGACTCTACAGAACAGGGGATTTGGTCAAATACAAACCCGACGGGAGGCTCATGTTCATGGGCCGCAAAGATGCCGCGCAACTTAAAATTCGAGGTCAAAGAGTGGAAATTGGTGATGTTGAGCATCACGTCCGTGCCTGTCTAGACGAAGATCTCACCGTGATTGCAGACGTGGTTATGCCGCGTGGGTCCGACACGTTGTCATTAGCTCTGTTTGTTCAGGCTCAATCAGATGATAGAGAACGGGTCAAGCGCCAGATGGACAGCCTTGAAGGAAAATTGCGTGAGATGTTACCTTCCTTTATGATACCTACCGTGTATCTCCCGGTCGATGTCATTCCAATGGCCTCAACTGGTAAGGCTGACAGACGACGACTGCGGGAAATGGGCAATGCTTTGGACTGGAAGCAAATTGTCGAGCTTCAATCATCCATCGTATCCCCCATCGAGTATCGCGAGCCGACAACTGATGCGGAAATACAGCTGCGTCGCATCTGGGCCCAGGTTTTAGAGCTGGAGGTTGATCGAATCAGCACAGGTGATAGCTTTCTACGACTGGGCGGAGACTCGATTACCGCCATGTATCTGGTCGCACAAGCGCGGCAGGAAGGGCTATCTTTAACAGTTGCAGACGTGTTCACCTTTCCAATTCTAACCGAATTAGCAACCAAAGTCAAAAGTCTTGTGCAGAGCGAGGTTGTGGTCCCGTTCTCCCTTCTGACGGGGAAGAGCAGCAAGAAGAGCTTGTGTGAAACGGCTGCCACACTGTGTGGGGTCGAGGTTGGCGAGATTGAGGATATTTATCCATGTACTGCACTACAGCAAGGGATGTTGGCGGTCAGTGCGAGAAATGTTAGCGCCGACTATACATCACGCACTGTCTTTGACCTGCCAGAAGACATTAACATGAGGCAGCTGGAGAGAGCCTGGGCAAACACAGGTGCAGCAACACCCATTCTGCGCACTCGGATTGTCGAGCTACCAGGAGAAGGTCTGGTTCAGGTTGTTGTGAAGTCCCCAGTGACATTGCTTCGATATGAGTATATCCGCGACTTTATGACCACCAGCTCTCAAGCTTCATATTTAGGGAGACCACTGTGTCGGGCCGGGATAATTGAAAATGAAAACCCCCGTTTCTCATTGGAGATTCATCACTCGATCTACGATGGATGGACCACAATGCTCATTCTGGATACTCTTGAAATGGCGTATCGGGCGAATCAAGCTTTCTCGGCGCCCCTTTCGTTCCAGCCATTTGTCAAGCATGTAATGGCCATGGACACCGCAGAGGCCACAGAGTTTTGGCGTGATCAGCTCATTGGGTCAGATGCAATTGTCTTTCCATCTTCCAAATACTCTCCAAAGAAAAAGCTCGACTTCAACCATGTTATTAGTGGGCTGCAGTGGCCCCGTACAGGCACTACTCCATCTTCGGTGGTTCGATCTGCACTCGCGATACTGCTAGCATCGTTCACAAATACAGATGATGTAAAGTATGGAGCTACCGTCAGTGGTCGGCAGGCCCCTGTGCCGGATATTGAACGCATCGCGGGACCAACTATTGCCACAGTTCCTGTGCGGGTGAAGTTAAACTGGGATCAGACCGTCGAGGATCTGCTGCAGCAAGTTCAAAGGCAGATGGTAGAAACGACAGAATATGAGCAGTTTGGCTTACAGCACATTCAGCGGATCGATGAGGACATTGAGGCAGCCGCCCAGTTTGAGCTGCTACTGGTCGTCCAGCCAGCTCACCATGGGAAGAGTCAAAAACCTGGAGGTCTTTTCTCCCGAGCACATACTGTGTCCATACCAAATATCTTAGAAGCGCACAGGCAAGGTGACCCCGTACTAGTAGCTAAGGATGGTCAAAGTGACAGTATAGGGAACTATAATCCTTACGCAGTGATGATTATATGCCAACTGGAAGAATCCGGTGCAGAGCTCAAGATCAATTTCGACTCCGGGGCTATTGACGAAGACGAGGTGCAGCGGTTGGCCCGGCAGTTTGAGCATGTATTGCGACAAATGTGCTCAGAAAGGTTCGGTCAATCTAAGCTAAGAGAGCTCAGCCCCTTGACTAGCGAGGATCTTGTTGACATCTGGGCATGGAACCGATATCTTCCGCCTGGCGCTACTGAGTGTATAACGTCTCTGATTGCGCAGCGGGCTGCTACCCAACCGGGAGAGGTGGCCATATACGCATGGGATAACAAGCTCACATACCGACAGCTGCAGGAAAAGTCGATTGCTCTTGCATGCCGAATGCGAGAGTATGGGGTTACCCCCGGATCTATCGTTGTGCTGAGCTTCGAAAAGTCTTCCTGGTTGGTTATCACCATGATCGCTGTTCTTCAACTTGGATGCATCGCATTGCCTGTTTCTGCGCCGACTCCAGGCCAACGAGCCAGCCAGATTGTCAATGCTTTGCAGCCAACACTTGTCATAACATCGACCGCATCGCACTTATGTTCCTTTACTGGCATGGCGCCTATTGCTACTAATGATGAGCTGATGAAAATTCACGTTGAAGACAGTCCAGGTCTGCCGTTACCGCAGCCCCGTGCCTCTGATCCTGCACTTCTACTCTTTACATCTGGCTCCACTGGAACGCCAAAGCCTATTCAATGGAGCCATGGGACGCTATCAAGCAACATTGCGGCGGTGCAAAAATGCTTTGGGATTGAATCTACCAGCAAGGTTTTCCAGTTTGCAGGATATGATTTTGATGTCAGCACAGTAGAAACACTTTCGGCTCTCGTTGCAGGTGGTTGTGTTTGCATCGCATCTGAATCTGAACGGACGAATCGACTGGCCGAAAGCATCGTTCACTACAATGCAAACTGGATTTGTTTGACACCATCTGTTGCAGAATCCATTGCGCCTAAGGACGTACCGTCATTAAAGACGATTACCTTTGCGGGTGAGAGGCTGCAACAGAGAACGGCTTTTCACTGGTCTGAGTATGTGAACGTCGTGTACAATTGGTATGGGCCAGCTGAGGCGTGCGTAGCCACTTCATATAAATTTGATCCCAACAAATGGCAGTCAGGAAGCATTGGAAAAAGTCAGGCAGCCTGTACCTGGCTCGTCGATCCCAAAAATCCTAACATTCTTGCTCCGGTCGGGGCAATCGCAGAGCTATGCATCGAGGGTCCGATCGTCGCCAGTTATACAGGGAGCTGTGGTCCTGCCCTGAATGGAAAGCAATTCATTTCCCCTTCCTGGTTGCAACAGGGACATTGGAAGGTATCGGGGCGATATGGGCCACTGTATCGAACGGGGGACCTCGTCAAATATACCTCAGCTGGCTCCCTTCTGTTCCTGGGTCGAACCCAGGATTCCCAACGCAAGCTTCGAGGACAACGTGTTGACCTTGAGGACATCCAGCGTTTCGTTCAGGAGTTTCTCAATGGAAGCAATAAGGTCAAAACTGTCGCAGAGATCTTTACTCCATCACTCAGCGACAAGGACTGCCTGGCTCTCTTCTTTAGCCCCCGGGATATAGCAAGCAAACCCACGTTGCCAGTCGACGAACTTGAAGCATATCTGGTGACAGTGCTGCCGCCTTATATGATTCCGAAGCTGTACATCCCCATTGCCACAATCCCCATCGGCAAGACGGGAAAGACTGATCGCCGACGTCTGCGTCAAATCGGTAGCTCGTTCACTATAGAACAACTGGCGGCAATGCAGCCATCCCGGAAGAAGGCAAGGGAGCCCTCCAGCGAAAATGAGAAGAGGCTTCAACGACTGTGGGCAGAAGTTCTTGGTGTAGCCGTCGACTCAATCTACGCTACAGACAATTTTCTCCGTCTAGGAGGCGATTCTATCATGGCAATGCGCCTCGTTGCCCTGGCCCGCAACGATGGATCTGTGCTTACAGTTTCAGACATATTTGAGGCTCCCGTGCTGGAGAGTATGTCAAAACGACTTGGAAAAGGAAGTAGTGGTACCGAAGAGGTTCCTCAATTTTCTCTTTTAAACTCACGCGTTGGCAAAGAGGATAGCCGCCGGTATGCTGCTCACCGCTGCAGGATACCGGAGGAACAGGTTCTCGACATCTATCCCTGTACCGCTCTCCAAGAAGGCCTTCTGGCATTAGGCGCAAAGAACCATGGCCAATATATATCGCGGAGTGTACTTGAAATTCAAGCCACTGTTGACCCAGACCGACTACGACAAGCGTGGCTATCCACCGTGCAGAAGTTACCCATCCTTAGAACGTGTATAATTGACCTCCCGGGTCAAGGGCTGGTTCAGGTCTTAATTAAAAATGCCTCGTGGCGTTTTGGCACTGACATAGATACGTATGTGCGAGACGATGAACGGGAGCCAATGGGGATGGGGGTGCAACTTTGTCGTGCTGCCATTGTGGAAGGAAGCTTTATTCTCACTATTCACCATTGTACCTACGACGGTGCTACCCTGAATATGATTCTGGATGAACTTGAACATCAATATCTTGGTCAATGCGGCGCAGAGTTTACGCCATTTCGCAACTTTATCAAATATTTGCAAAAGACGGACACCAAAGACAGCGCAGAATTCTGGAAAGCTCAACTTTCTAACGCTGAGCTTCAACACTTTCCGGTCCTTCCCTCCTCAGCCTACATCCCACAGGCCAACGAGGAGATGAACCACTCAATTTCGGTCGACTGGCCGCGTGCCGGAATGACGCCATCAACCATCCTCCGTTCAGCGTGGGCTATCCTCGAAGCGCAGTATGTGGCCTCGAACGATGTGGTCTTTGGGGTCACAACAAGTGGGCGACAAGCAAATATGGCTGGTATCGAAGGCTGTAGTGGCCCAACAATTGCGACAGTACCCATTGCGATCTCTATTAATTGGGACCAGACAATACAGACATTCTTGGGCCGAATGCAACAACAAAGCATCAACTTGATACCTCACGAGCAGTACGGACTGCAAAATATTCAGCGAATTGTAGAAAACTTTGACTCTCCGTTATTCCAAACGTTGCTAGTAATTCAACCAGTAGCCGAAGGAAAGAGCCTACAGGACGACAGTCTGTTATTTAAAGCACGACGCTTCTCATCGAATCTTGACACTCGAGGAACTGATCCATTTAATGTGTATCCATTGATGTTAATTTGCCAGCTTACTGGGTCGGGGCTGAAGCTGCACATTAGTTTCGACAATCATATTCTCGATCACAGGCAGATTCAACGCATCGCTTGTCAATTCGAAAAAGTCCTTCGACAGCTATGCACCGCAGACCCAGAAACCACAAAGCTTGAAGATGTTCAAACGGCATCGGATTTCGATATTGCTCGATTTTGGGAGAAGAATTCCAAGGATCTGGGAGAGCCGCAGGCATCAGTATCCGAGAAGATTTCTTTCATTGCAAGCAAACAACCTGATTCGATCGCAATCGATGCCTGGGATGGTCAGCTATCCTACAAACAGTTTGACGAGCTGTCGACAGACTTGGCCCACAGGTTGCTTAGACTGGGTATCTCCAAAGGGTTGACAATCGCTCTAAGCATGGAAAAGTCTAAGTGGGTCCCGATCATGCAGCTCGCCGTCCTGAGATCTGGCGCTGTCTGTTTGCTGCAATCTGTCGCCGTGCCAGAGCATCGTGTGGGCGCCGTCTTCAAAAACCTCGATGTAGTCATTGCCGTGGCTTCATCATCGCGAGTTGACTTGATAAAACAGCTTTCGAAATGTTTCACTGTCGAGGAGGTGCTGGAGACACCTATCTCATATAACCCACTCCCTTCTCCGAGAATGTCTGACCCTGCCATTGTCTTGGTATCTTCTGGCAGTACTGGAGAACCCAAGCAGATTCTTTGGAATCATCGAACGTTGAGCGCAAACATTCAGGGTGCTGGTGAAGTATTTGCGATGAGCTCGCTGTCTCGTCTGTTCCAGTTTGCGTCGTACGATTTCGACGTTGCGACGGTGGAAACACTGTCCACTCTGGCTTACGGGGGCTGTCTTTGTATTCCTTCTGAATCCGAACGGCTCAGCGACATGGCCAGGGCGATCAACCGTTTTGAAGCCAATGTTCTCCACTGCACCCCGTCAACCGGAAGACTGCTTAGCCCTGAAGCGGTGCCTACTGTGTCGACGCTCGTCCAAGCTGGGGAGAAGTTGACCGAAGAAGACGTGAGAAGGTGGAGCGGCAAGTGCCGTGTTATCAACTGGTATGGACCGGCTGAATGCAGTTTAGCTGCAGTTTCCCCTGCCACTCGGCCCTCATGGTACACCGGGGTAATTGCGAGCCCCTCCGAAGAGGTTGAATCCCAATACCTCCCTCGTTGCTGGCTAGTTGACCCGCACAATCATCATCGTCTGGCGCCATTTGGAGCTACTGGAGAGATCGCTCTCGAGGGACCAGCATGTGCAGTGGCCTATATTGGGAACCCAAGATTGACCGAAAGGGTGTTTTGCGAGAACCCAAGGTTTCTCTCCCTTAGCCAGAGTGGGAAGGAAAGAAAACGAACGAGTCGGATCTACCGAACCGGCGATTTAGCTCGATACGACAGCAACGGTAACCTGATATTCATCGGGCGCAAAGATGCACAGCTCAAGATACGTGGCCAATTAGTTGCCCCGGAAGAGGTTGAATATCATATTCGACAATGTGTAGACGTAGCGGACATACCAGTCGTCGTGGATGCTATAATCGAGAGGGATACTAGCCACCTCACATTAGTGGCCTTTATTGTGGCAGAAGACGTAGATTCCATCACAAATGGCCTGAATGAAAAACTTCAAAAGTCACTCCCTCGTTATGCAATTCCATCTTACTACATTCCCGTCCCGGGCATTCCGACTGGGCCAACCGGTAAGGTAGATCGCAAGATGCTGGGGGAGATTGGTTCTGCGTTCACAACGCAGGTGCAATCCAATGTTCAACAGAGAAAGCCAACAACTCCAGCAGAGATCAAATTGCAGAACTTGTGGGCGGTTGCTTTGGGGATTGATATGAGCAAGATTTCTGCGAACGATAGCTTCCTCCGGCTTGGTACCTCGATTGAAGCAATGCGTTTTGTTGGGCTCGCCCGCGATCAAGGAATACGCTTGACAGTGGCCCAGGTATTTGAGAGGCCCATACTAGCCGATATGGCTACTATTATTCAGAGCACGACGAATGACAAGGATAGGCAGGTTGGGCCCTTCACTCTGTTAGGCAAATCTGTGGATATTCAGCTGGCCCGACAACAAGCCGCTACACTGTGTGGTATCTCTGAAGAGAGCATCGAAGACATATTCCCATGCACACCACTGCAAGAAGGCCTACTGTCATTGACAACAAAGCGTGATGGGGACTATACAGGTCGAAACATACTGGAACTTCGTTCTTCTGTCGATCCTGGCCGCTTTAAAACCGCATGGGAGCAGACAGTGGCGAGGATTCCAATTCTGCGAACACGAATTATTGATCTTCCCGGTCAAGGGCTGGTTCAGGTAGTAATGGAAGAAACCAACGTATGGACTGAGGCGGAAGGAGTTCAGGACTATATCGAAAAGGAAAAGCAGCTGCCGATTAGATTAGGATCACCTTTGATGCGATCCAGTCTATTCATGACATCTCCAGGGCGAAAAAATCGTTTCTCCTTCGCACTTACTATGCACCACTCAATATACGATGGTGTGAGCACAGGCCTAGTCCTGCAAACCCTGGAATCGCTCTACCATGATTCAAACCCTTGTGAATTAAGCACACTCCAGCCTTTTGTACAGTATATCAACCGTCAGGATAAGCAGGCCGAATCCGACTTTTGGGCCTCGCAGTTTGCCGGTCTCGAAGCATCACAGTTTCCCGCGCTGCCACATGCAGCCTACGAGCCTCATCCGGATTCGAATTTGGAACATTCCATTCATGACATCCGTTGGAGAACAGATGACATTACTCCGTCAACGACAATACGTCTAGTATTCGCCTTGCTCTACTCTCGCTATTCTGATTCATCCGACGTTTTGTTTGGGACTGTCGTCAACGGCCGTAGTGCACCGGTTCAAGGCATTGATAGATTGGCCGCTCCCACCATTGCCACTCTCCCAATTCGCGTGAAGTTGAATGGCCATGAAACTATCCGATCAATGCTGATTGGCTTACAAAGTCAAGCAACAGAGATGATTCCATATGAGCAGAGCGGACTGTCGAGGATTCAAAAGATCAACGACGAAGCACGGCAGGCCTGTCAATTTCAGTCCTTTCTCATGATTCAGCCACCTGAGACAAAAATGGACGAGGGCGGTTTATTCTCACCCCAACAGTCGTCCCCGGAAAATGAGAGAGATCGCTACCGTGGGTTCAGCTCATATGCCTTCTCAGTGGGCTGCACACTTTTAGAAAATGGAATTCAACTACAATTCACATTCGACCCGAAAGTGATTGACCATACGACAGCTGGCACAATGGCGCACCACTTTGAGCATCTCTTTCGGAAAGTGGCATCCCATGAGGTCGATCAAGTTGCTGTCGGTGATCTCGAAATGATCACAACACAAGACTTGAGCCAGATCTGGCGATGGAACTCGCAGGCATACAACAGTACCAACCTGTGTATCCATGATCTTATTGCAGAGAGGGCAGAGTCCCAGCCGACAGCCACTGCCATCTCAGCCTGGGATGGGGAATTGACATATAAAGCGCTCGACTACTTATCGACTCAACTCGCCCATGAACTAGTAGATCTGGGTGTTGGTCGAGGTATGATTATTCCATTATACTTTGAAAAATGTCGATTCTCCTTTCTTGCCTTTTTAAGCGTCATTAAGGCTGGAGGTGCTGGGCTATTTCTAGATCCCGCTCTCCCGGAATCACGACTTCAAACAATCGTGCAACAAGTGAAGCCCATCCTAATGCTGGCGTCACCCGCGAATGAATTACTGGGCTCCTCTATGGTGGAGCATGTTATCGTAGTGAGCCATGGTTCAATGCGCTCGGTATCTGAGAGACACGAAAAGACCACACCACTACCATCCGTGCATCCATCGGACCTGCTTTATGCCGTGTTTACGAGTGGAAGCACTGGAACTCCCAAGGGTGTTCTCATTCAGCATCGCCACTTCTGCAGTGCCATTTCCCATCAGCAACCGGTGTTCAGGCTTGGCCCCTCGACCAGAATGTACGACTTTTCTGCACCCTCGTTTGATGTGACCTATGGAGCCGTGCTGCCTACTCTCGTAGCCGGAGGCACAGTGTGCATACCTAGTGATGAGGAAAGAAAAAGCAATTTGACAGAGAGTTTACGTCGTTTCGAAGCGACAGATACCCTCTTAACCCCATCCATAGCTCGCTGGCTTGACCCCAGTTGTATCCCAACGCTACGAAATATATATCTCGGCGGTGAAGCCCCGACGCATGATGATCTTGCGCTGTGGACTCCCCATGTCACCACTGTCAATTGCTATGGCCCAGCGGAATGTTCCGTTGGCACACTCTACTGGAAGGTTCCCAGTCCCATCCCATCCAAGATTCCAATCGGCAAAGGATACGGTGTATCAACATGGGTTGTCGACCCACAATCGAGCGAGCGCCTGTCGCCCCTTGGAACTATCGGGGAGCTATACCTTGAAGGTCCCCTAGTTGGGGAGGGTTATTTCATGGATAAGGAAAATACTGCGTCTGTATTCATTGAAAGCCCGTCTTGGCTGCGCAGGGGCGATCCCAGCGGTCGGGTTCCTGGCAGAGATGGGCGGCTATATAGGACCGGGGACCTAGTCAAGTACGACCCGGTTGATGGGACATTAGTTTTCATGGGAAGGAAAAATACCCAGGTCAAGCTCCGGGGGCAACGGATAGAGCTGGGGGAAATCGAGCATCATCTCCGACAAGTCCTTGCTGATATGTCCATCGAGGCCTCTGTTACTGCGGAAGTAGTGACCCCTGAAGTGACCGGACGGGCTGCTCTTGTAGCCTTTATCGGGTCGGACCCGGCAAGGATTTCCCAGATGTCGGACAATCTGGAGAATAGAATGGCAGCACGAGTGCCCACCTATATGGTTCCAGTCACATTTGTCCCGATCAATCCAATGCCCTTGGCTCCCAGCGGCAAGACAGATCGCAGGCGTCTGCGAGAGATTGGATCACAATTCACATTGGAGCAGCTTGGTGGAGGACGGCGATCACATGGCAGGTCTCCATCTACAGAACAAGAATGTTTGCTACAGAAATGGTGGACATCAGTGATCGGTGTTCCAGCTGATCAAATTTATATCGATAGTAGTTTTCTTCGACTTGGTGGCGACTCCATTTCTGCAATGCGTTTAGCCTCCTTAGCTCGCAGTCAAGGTATTTCTTTGACCGTACAAAAGATTTTGAATCAGCCCCGGCTATGCGACATGGTACAGGCAATGGTTCCGTTGGATCCAAATCAAGATGATGCTGGTCAAGGCGGGGTCTCCCCATTCTCCCTTTTGAAGCATCCAGAGGACAAAGAAATGACCCTCGATTATATCTCTCAACAATGCAATATCAGCAAGTCGGAGATCCAGGATGTCTTTCCCTGTACTGGAGTGCAAAAATCCCTGTTATCTATGACGGCAAAAAGTGACACTTCGTACATCGCCCGGTTTCCCCTTCGATTGACAGAGAACGTCGACATACCTCGCCTTAAGAGCGCATGGGAAGAAGTCAGTCAAACTAAAGCTCCTATCCTACGTTACCGCATTGTGGATACGCCTACAGAAGGCCTGGTGCAGGTTGAGGTAAGCGAGCCTCTGGAATGGGGGACGGGTGATAGGATGTCCACATACATCCAGCAAGACCAACGAGCCATGGGCCTCTCAACCCCTCTTACTCGCCTAGCCATCGTCGGAAAATCCGCGGGAAATGAGCTGTACTGTCTCCTTACCCAGCATCATGCGATCTACGACGGTTACTCGTTGAACCTTCTGACCCAGGAGGTATCGAGAGTCTATACAGGGCTGGTAAACCACACACCCTTTGCACCCTTCCAGTCCTTTATTAAGCACATCATGGACATCGACCAGGAGAAGGCCCGAGAGTATTGGCAGAATCAATTTGCAGCCTCCGAAGCAGTTCCCTTTCCACCCCTACCATATGATGACTACCATCCCAAAGCCGACAGCACTGTCAGGCGTGAGTTTGTGGGCTTCCACTGGCCTAAACGGAATGCAACGGCATCAACCAGTAAGCAATTCTGGACCATTTGATTGTGACGCTTTCTGTGATTGCTAACGCAACTTCAGTTATACGGGCGGCATGGTCGATCCTGTCTGCTCGCTATACAGATACTGACGATGTGGTTTTCGGCACCCTGGTCACTGGGCGGCAGGGCCCTCTGTACGGCCTTGATCAAATGATTGCCCCTCTCATCAACGCTGTCCCAGTGCGAGTGAAGCTTGACCGGGAGCAAGACGTGGAAACCTTTCTCAATGCCATTCAGCAACAGTCCATTGATATGATCGCCTACGAACAGACAGAATTGCTAGATATCCGACGCATTAATACGGATACAGAACGGGGCAGTCGATTTAACACCCTCTTGGTGGTACAGCCTGCCCAGCAAAGTGGGGACAATAAACTAATCGACGGTCCCTTTGATCAGAACAGGATAGGTTCTGCTAATGATGAGTTGGATGACTACAATCCGAATGCAGTAATGATCCTGTGTCAGCTAACCGAAGACAATGGTCTAAGTATGGAGATCAGCTTTGATTCAAATGTCCTGGACGTGGCGCAAATGGAACGGATCGCATCACAGTTTGAACATGTTCTGCGTCAACTAGCCATCTTAAGCACAGAAACTGTCGAGTCAATTAATGTTGTCAGTCCACAGGACATTACACAGCTGTGGCAGTGGAATGCGGCAGTTTCTCAGGTGAGAGAAAGGTGTGTTCATGAACTTATTGGCGATACTGTCAAACGGCAGCCAGAATCCCCCGCTATATGCTCTTGGGACGGCCAGCTTTCATATCAGGAGCTGGATATGCTTTCAACTTCTTTAGCATCTCAGCTTGTCGCTCTTGGGGCCGGAGCAGGGACGATTATTCCACTATGCTTTGAAAAGTCCATGTGGCACTCGGTGGCCGCGTTAGGAGTAATGAAAGCCGGCGCTGCATGTGTCGCGATTGACTCAACTCAGCCTGAATCGCGACTCCGGTCAGTTATACAACAAGTGTATCCGAAGTTCCTTCTCACATCCTCCAAAAATTATGACCTCGCTCGTAGTCTCTCCGATGCAAAGGTGGTGATAGTCGACCGCTATCACCTCCTTGTCTCTCCCGTTGTCCATAACGAAGCTCCATTGCCACAGACCCATCCATCAGATACAATATACGGTATGTCCCGTATTTACCTTTCAAATAGCTAGACTGACCCATTCAAACAGTTGTTTTCACCAGTGGCTCAACCGGTACACCGAAGGGTGTTGTCACTACCCATCAAAATTTTGCATCTGCAGCAACACACCAGCAAGAAATTTTGCATATCCGGTCCTCTTCACGGGTATTTGACTTTGTCTCATACAACTTTGACGTTTCATGGTCCAACCATCTACAGACCCTGATCTGTGGGGGCTGTCTATGCATTCCGTCCGAATCAGAACGAAGGAACGATATCCCCGGCGCTTTCAATCGCATGAAGTGTGATTATGTGTACTTTACCCCTTCTGTTGCTCGCTCTCTGGATCCATCATCAATGCCAGGAATTAAATGCCTTGCCATGGGAGGAGAGCCTATCCAAAAGTCCGACGTGGTGCGTTGGCCTCAAGTAGAGGCTATGATTGGCATTTACGGACCGGCTGAATGTGCCCAAGCTCTGTCGTTTACTCGCCTCGATAGGGATTGCCATAATAACCATGTTGGACGGCCATTTGGTGCAAATATGTGGCTGGTTGAGCCAGGATGTCCCGATCGCCTCGCCGCTATCGGGGCAATTGGTGAACTCATTATTGAAGGCCCAACAGTCAGCCAAGGATATTTCGCAGACCCAGACAAGACCACAGCAGCATATATCAAAGATCCCTCTTGGCTCCTGCAAGGCACGTCTGCGCACCCAGGACGGTCGGGGACGTTATACAAAACTGGTGACCTTCTGCGCTACAACTCCGATGGGTCGTTCGACTTTATCGGTCGGAAAGATGGAATGATCAAGTTGAGAGGTCAACGAATCGAGTTAGCAGAAGTTGAATACCACGTTCGCGTCTGCCTAGGAGATGCAAGTGTCTTTGATGGTGTTGCAGCCGAGATTATCAGACCACAGAATGGCAATCCTCTATTAGCTGTCTTCATTAGCCTAGCTGGTAGGATCAGAGAATCAGAGAAGACACCATCCGCCTTTACCGGGCTCATGGAAGCCCTGGAGCAGAAGCTTATCGATCGTTTGCCTCAATAGTAAGTGCTTCCCCCAGGTCTGATGCTTTCTAATTCAAAGATGCGGTGCTAAGCGTAATTATAGTATGATACCCGGCGCTTATATTCCAGTCGACCAAATCCCAATGACGACAACAAACAAAACCGACCGTCGAGCCCTTCGCGAGCTGGGCAATGCGCAAACTTTGGAGAGGCTAGCTGAACTCCAATCTCATAGCCAAAAGCATCGTGAACCATCCACCGAGATGGAGAAAAGACTGCAAATCCTCTGGTCCTCTGTGCTCGGGGTGGCACCTGCCAGTATCAGCGCTGACAGCAACTTCTTACGTATCGGTGGTGAATCCATCGCTGCTATGCGACTCGTTGCAGCTGCACGGCTACAGAGCCTTTCACTCACCGTGGCACAAATATTCAAAGCCCCTCGTCTATGCCAGATGGCTTTGTTGGTTACGCAGACGACGGAGGAAGATGAAGCGTCGCAACTCCAGCCGGCATTCTCGTTTCTGAAAACGGACGACCACAAGACATTCCTCCAAAATTATGTCGAGCCCTTCCTGTATGATCATGCAGGTATTGTCAAGGATGTGATTCCTTGTACCGACTTTCAAAAACGGGCAGTCATAGACGCGCTGCAGGACCCCCCTGGGAGACTGCCGATTTGGATCTTCGGGCTCCCCCACAACGTTGACTTTGTCCGACTGGAATGGGCGTGTGAAGCACTTGTCAATCATTTTGACATACTCCGTGCAGTATTTATTCAAGCAGATGGTCGGTTCTGGCAAGTTCTTCTAGATGGGTTCAAGCCTATCTATGATAACTTTGATGTTGATGACGATGTGGAATCTTTCACTCGTGAACTCTGTGAAGAAGATCTCAAGAGACCGCGCCAGTTAGGACGGTCCCTCATGCGCTTTATGGCTATCCGACACCAAGCTGGAAAGCATCGTCTGGTCTTCCGAATTGCACACGCCCAATTCGATGGATATACCTGGGGCATGATGATCCAAACTTTGGCAGGCCTATACCATCAACAGTCATTGCCAACACAGTCTACATTCCGCCAATTCATAGCGTTCACAGAGCGCAAGAAAGCACAAAGTCTCCCATACTGGACCTCAAGACTCCAGAACTACTGCCACCCCAGCTGGAGTCCAGCAAGTGGTATTGATGCGGTATACAGCACTTCCGATCGAATGACAGTAACCACATCCTTCTCAATGCCCAACATCCAGCGCCACGAAGGAATCTCCAGCGCAACCTTCTTTCACGCAGCCTGTGCCATTGCCCTCTCTCAACAATTTGGACAAGAAGATGTTATCTGTGGTCGCCTAGTAACGGGACGCTCCATGCTCCCTGGTAGTCTACAAAACGTCGTCGGGCCTACCATGACTGAAGTGCCAATCATCGCTTCCGTCGGTCCCAACGACACGATCGTGACTATCGCACAGCGATTGCAAGCCCAGTTCATCGATGACTCCGCTCATGAGTCTCCAGGAATGGAGGAAATTATTCGAAGCTGCACCGACTGGCCGGCGCAGGTGGTCGACTTTGGTTGGCGAACGGCATTCCAGCAGGAAGATGAAATGGAATTCAAGTTTTTAGACTCCGAAAGCACGATTACTGTCCACGAACATGATCTGCTGCCTCGAGGGCGCCCAGAGATATATGCCACTCCACGGAACGGAAGGCTACATCTAGAATTTGAAGGAAACCGACGGCTTATTAGTGAGGATACTGTACGAGAGGTGTTGGCTCGGATCCAAAGTGTTTTGGGTGAAGTGTAATTAGCGGGTCGTTTTATTGAACAAATCCGCACATGTCTTAATCCAAATGTCTATCTCCATTTCCTATTCCAGTAGATGATTTAAAAAAACTTGGTTATGTGACACTCTGAAATTGCATGAACACAGTGACATGCACGGCGCCCCTTCCATCAATTTTAGCTAGGTTCTAGCTCCTGGTTGATAGGATTTATGACAGTCCTTAGCAACATTCCCAGTCTTGTCCGAATGCATCTAATACAAGGTGCGATACTTCTTTAGCTACTTGCCGACCTGCTTATTCTGCTAGGGTTGAGTAATGAAAGTGAAATACCTTCGCAACCTCTATATATGTACATTGAAAACAAATCCAAAAACGCTGAGCTGGGAACATGCGCCAAAACTCCTAAATCAGATGCGGACTCAAACTCCCCTCCCTATCAATTCATATTATTTGCGTTAATCTAGCCACCGCCACCGGTTTCCAAATTCCGACAACATTATCCAACATTGCTTATTGCCCATTCCCCGATGCTGATTGGTATCGGTTCTGAGTGCATGGAGTGTAGGGCTGCCGCATATGCTTTTTCCTTGATCTCTTCATACCTATGCTGTCATCATACAGAAAATCAACGCTCGAACATGCTTGGTCTGTATGATGAAAACCGGTATTGTAAGTCCAATACCAAACGGCAAAACATTCTCTGGACGTGCATAAATTACTCTGCAGAAAGTTGGAAGGATAGTTATTGTGGTCAAATGACAAGATAGACATGCCTCATTCCGCCCCTCAACAGAATGATACTAAGGAACATGACACCTCGATCATTCGATTTGGCTGAAAACAGCCAATTTGGATGTGCCTTTGCGGACTGGAGAAACGTTTGATGCACGCTGGAAAACGGCAGACCGAGACAACATCCGGTACAGTCAATGAAAATTCGATACTGGATTACGACCAGGTTAACCCTAGTCTCATCCACCTCATCCCTACTTCCACTTATCCTTACTTGAAGGTATGTCAGCCAGCCATGCAGTGGATACAACTTATAGACCACGTAGGACATATATAGCTAGCCATTCGTTTTTCTTACTGTGATTGGCAAGCAATGATTGATCAAAGCGAACTACTTCAAACCCTGGATTGGAGTCGTTCGTTCGAAGACATAAAATCCCACTCACTAGACGCCGGAACACTCACACTCCCATCCAATTAACCATGACTATTTCCGCCCAAAGTCCCGTCCATCTCACCTTCGTTGGAGGAGGTCATCTCGCGCAAGCCATAATCAGTGGCATTCTCTCCTCTACCAGTGCCTGGACCCTGCAATGCGACATCGCAGTAACCGCCCGACGGTCGGAACATATCCAAGAACTGCGATCCCGATACCAGCAACTTCTGGTCACCGACAACAACCTCGATCAACGCATCTGGCAAGCCGCCAGAAGATCCCAGCGAAGCTCTCCCCATGACCATCCAACGCCCCCCATTGTCTTCATCTGCACACGTCCAGCAGATGTGCCCACAGTTGCAAAACAGCTAGCACCTACCCTCGCATCCTTTGACCCGTCTGTCCGTCCTACCGTTGTGACGATGTGTCCCGGCATCACCGTCAGCCAGCTCCAGGATTGGCTGCCGACAGGCACGGCGATTGTTCGGTCCATGCCCAACACCCCCGTGGAGTTCAGGCAGGGTGCGACCGGTCTCTTCGCATCCGAAGATGCCACGCTTCGTGTCAATCATGTCAAAATAGTCCTTGAGGAGGTATCTCCCCTTGTCACTATCGTGCCGGACGAGTCGATGCTAGATGTTGTCGCGGCGGTGTCGGGGTAAGTTCCTGTCGTTCTTTCTTTTTCTCTAAACTATATATATCAACCAATCAATGGTCCCATTAACTGAATGAATGGGTAGATCTGGTCCGGCGCATTTTTTCTTCGTCATCGAATCCATGGTCGCCGCAGCAGAGTCCATGGGTCTTTCGAGGGAAGCTGCTGAGCCGCTCGTCATTCAATCCTGTCTGGGCGCTGGTTATCTCGCCAGAGCGTCCTCAAAGCCCGTCGTGACTTTGCGAAAAGAAGTCTGTGTTCCCGGGGGAAGTACAGAAAAAGCAATTTCGCATTTGGATCAAAGTGGGGTTCAGGAATTGTTTAAGGTGGCGATTCAGAAGAGTTTGGATGCAAATTTGAAGATGCGGTTCTGTTAGTGTTGCAAAGTAGGTTGGGCATCGCATTGGACATGGGAAATGTTTCCAATCATGCCTTTATTATTATTATTATTTTCTCTCAGTCATGTGTAGTGGGCGATTTATTATCGGCATTCATCGGACTAACGTCGAGAATAGAGAACGAAACTATAGAAAGGAGCCAAAGGTAATTTATTAAATTCCAAGAAGAAAAAAAAAACGCGAATAATTTTCTCACTACGATCATTACTGCTAGCCAGCTGCACAGTGTTGCATGGGAAGGGTTCACCAACTCTTTCTCCACTTTTATATCTCTATAATGTCATTATAAGATACAACCAGGGCTCTCCAAGCTCGACCAGATCAAGGCACGGAAAGCGGAAGCCAAACCCCGCAAATCAACTGTCAAAGGTTGACTTAAATCCGTCCCCATGGCGATCCATGAGACCGAGTACGTACCAACCAAAGCCCTAGAGACAAGAGTAGTATACTAACAAAATGAGTGTTCAGTTTCCCGGCCATCCGCGCCTGCATTTTCGACATGGACGGGCTTCTCATCAACTCCGAAGACATCATAACTCTATCCACGAACCAAGTTCTCGAAAAGTATAAGAGGCCTCCCTTTGACCGATCGATTCGAGCCCAGCTCATGGGTATCCCAGACTCGACCAATAGCGACACGTTCCACAATTGGGCCAATTTGCCTATCTCCCGCGAACAATTCGCTCGTGAATCGACTGAAAACATGCGCCGACATTTCCCGACTTGCAAGCCGCAGCTACGAATTGAAGACCTCGAGGCCGGAAACGAAACGCTTGCTGGGCTTCTTTCCGCCTGACAGACGGGTCTTGGGTGATGATCTGCGGGTACGGCCGGGGCGAGGGAAGCCAGCACCAGATATATATCTCGTGGCGCTGCAATCGTTGAATTCAGCGGCAGCGGCCTGTGGCGCAAAGCCTATCTTGCCCGGTGATTGTTTGGTGTTCGAAGATAGCGTGATTGGAGTAGAGGCCGGAAGACGGGCTGGGATGAGAGTTGTTTGGGTACCGCATCCAGATGTTGCGGTGGAGTACCAAGCAAGGCAGAAAGAAGTCCTGGCGGGGAGGATGGGCATCATCGAGATCGGAGACGAAAGGCAACTCGGGGAACTGGATGACGGCTGGGCCGAGAATATACCGAGTTTGGAGTACTTCGATTATGGGAAGTACGGCATCGATATACCACCGTGAGTATTATTTAAGAACCTGGATGGTAAAATCAAAGAATATCTAGAATTAATTGCCCGGAGCTAAGAAAGGTATATAGTACTCAATTTATAGCAACCACTGTGGACTTAGGGTTCTCCGGTAATATGGCTCTAATTTCAGGACTTTATATCGGATCGTTCGGGTCGAGAAAGGCTATACATTGATCGGCCCACACATTCCACCCTCGTAGAAGTATATGCAGTCTCACTATTTACTGAGTAAATATACACAAACAGCTCCAATTACTTCTAGATTACTTTAACTTAGGAAGTAATCTTCGAACAAATCCAGCCCAGTCTTTATTTTGATTTATATAATTAATATAGATTCTCTAAACCATATATAAATTAACTCTAAATAAGTAACAAGGGTTCACTACTAAATAAACAAACTGAAGATATAATATTATAGTGTAGAAAAGTTCTTACAGAGTATTTGTATCTACTTTTAGGTTGAATAAGGATCTATTTGAAAATTAAATATTCCTCTTAATAGATTAAGTATTACTAGTAATACTCTAATTTCTATAATAGAAAGAGTACTGAGTTTAAGAAGTATGATATAGGATATCTTCTCTCAATAATCAGCTAATGCTATAAGATAATAACTGCAAAACGGCACAGAAACAACAATAGAGAATAACCCGAGATGCCCCAAACACCAGACCCATACAAAATGACTCCCCCCGTCCCTTCCCAACACTTGACCCAATATCCCAGATATGCTTACCCCTATATAGCTAAGTCCAATGGAAACGCATCAAGCTGTCCATATCCATTAATGCCCACCCTCCGGTGCAAGCCCCGACCAAACCTTTGTCTCAAACGGTTGCAGCGACCCGCCCGAGAACGGACACGCCGAGTGCGATGAATGCGACGAGCATGGCGCGTGCATTGTGGCGGCGGTGCCCTGCGTAGCGAAGGTGTCCACCGACCGCGTCTCCGAGAACATGCTGGGCGCCTCGGAGCACTGCGTATTCGAACGCGTCATGTACGAGGCCGCATCGTCGTGGTGATGCTCCTTCTCCGTATGCTTATCCTTGTTGTGAAAGGCCTCGGCGTCGTTGTCCTCGAATTCCTCCCCGTCACGGACCCGCCAACGGGCGAAGAGGTCGTTCTGGATCCAGATCACCTTGCTTAACGCCCTGACAAGCGCAATCTTAAAGGTGAGCGTGAGCTGGGGGTGACTGAAAATTCCGTCGATGATGATGTCCTGGATGAAGCCCAGGCAGGCGCCGATGTGGATATATTCTACGTTGAAGGCGAGCATACGGTCTTTGCCGGTGTGCATTCGGCTGGGATGGGCGGTTAGTGTACGGCTTGAGGTCCAGAGGGTGGGGGGGGGTTGGGGACACACACCCGACTGTGTTCAGGTACTCGTAGAATTCCGGCTTGGTGGGGTCGGTGCACAGCTTGGTCATGTACCAGCGCAGGAACATGCGGCGACGCTGGATGTACGGGCTGTCGAAGGTGGGATAGTCGGCAACCTCATCCTCGGAGGCGGTGCTGCGCGTGCGAAAGACCCGCGCCGTGATATCATTCTCCAGGAGCTTGACGTAGACCCGGTCGATCAGGACAGGCGCCAGCGCCTTGATATATTTGGACCCTTGGTTCAGAGCGGCGACATCGTCTGATCGTGGCCGGGATTAGCTGGGGCTCGATCCTTGATTTGCTGGGCGGGATGGACTGACCGGCGCTGAACTCTAGGAACTTCTGCAGATAGTGCACGCGGGCTTGGAGATCGGTGTAGAGGGCTTTCCGTTCGACATGTTGGGGTTCAACTGGTGGCTTTGCGTGGTAAAGGGGCATGGTTCTGGGCTGGGGCCAATACGTACAGTTTGACTATAGAGAAAAGAAAGAAACAGGCATTGAATGCTCAACACAGCAAAGGCGACCGACCTTGCTATTTACGATGAACGAGGCCACACGAATCTCGATTTTAAATTTCTCAGTGGGAGAATTTTTATTTTTATTTTTATTCTTAATTTTTAATTTTATTTATTTTTGTCCTTGCAGTAGTGAGTGTAGCCTTGTAGTGGATCAACACTGGATTGTGATGTGTAAGTGAATCCATCCCTCAATCCACTTGCCAGGCTCCCACTAGAAGGATGAACGAGGAGATAATAGACAGATCCGAGTCTTGCATGACATCTGTCACTTGAACGGCTGGCAATTCACTGTGGATCTGAGTTTTATCCACTCAATAGCCGTCATTTGTTCCCCCTTTCTAATCTTACCGCTCCTTCGTGACCTCAGCGATATGTTAGTGTCAACGCCTGTCGAATCGTATCCACCACCCAGTGGGTGCGGCCAAATGGGACATAGACGTGGCTTAGACAACTTGGACCGGCCCCGAAAGATTTCCTGGTCGACTGTTGAGATCCGGCAACCGCCCGACGTTACGATGGGGATTGTGGATACAATTCGACACGCCCGGCGTTTGCCGTGAGAAGCTCCACCGTTCGAAGCTGGGCCGGCCGGTCCGACAACACCGTGCCCAATAGTTCGATCGGCATTTGCTAGAGGAATGTCCCTCCAAAAGCCAAAGTGAGGTGGTGGTGGAGTGCACCGTTTTTTTTTTTTTTTTTTTTTTTTTTTTTGGCGAACGGACTGACTGCTGCTCTGCCGCCGCCTCATATAGCTTGCTCGGGACACACACTTGAAGGGAACTAAATAACTACCCCCTTGTTTTGTTTGAAACTCCTTTTCCAATCACTAATTCAATGAATATGTTGTGTGGAAACCAGAGGAATTGAGGCATGGACCTCCAGTGCTAGGGGCAGTCGTTTACATGAGCCAACATTTTCCATAAACCTGAATCCTCTCGGTACCATTCTCGTGATGGGGAGCCGGAAAGTCTCTGATTCATTCATAGTTATTCTATTCTGTTTTACTTCACAGTGTAGCACCTTCAATTTCTCCCCTTGCAGCTGATCCTCAAAGCGTGTTTTCATCTGTATCAAATTAGAGACTGTCATACTTCTGAATTCACGCTATGTATTTCGCGGCACTCCGCAATATTCCCACGCCCGGGACATTGGGCCAACTACGCGGCAGGGGATTGCCAGAGCTGTGGGGACTGACAAGTGTTTCTTCATTCTCAAGCTGGTACCGATCTGTAAGCAGGTCCATCTCATCAAGCAGCACAATCTTGGTGCCCTTCCAAAATTTCCAGCCCAGGAACATGGCTGCCATGACCGGGATCTCAACATAGTAAGACACGAAACTGACCGCATCGAACCGTGGGCTAAAGCAAGACCAACCCTGGATCAGGACGAGGAAGATGTTCAGTGCGACGGCTAGCGCCGGACCGACGGGATACGTGAAGTTCTTGAACGGGAGCAAATGCTCAAGCTGTTGGCGTCGAATGGCAGCACGAAATCGGAGGGAAGCGATACAGATACACGTCCAGGAAATCTGATTGGATACCCCGACAAGATTCTGTAACCAGGACCACAGTTGGCCAGCGCCGGCTTTACTGGCACCAAAGCATAGCGCGCTGATGACCGTAGTGGTCAGCACCGCGACCCAAGGAACTTGGAAGTGGTTCGTGTGGCTCAATTGTCGAGGCGCGTATCCCTCCATGGCCAGGGTATACAGGAGGCGGGATCCTGCGAAGAGAGCGTGATTGGCAGCTGAGATTGCACTTGTCATGACCACAGCATTGACGAAGCTGCCTGCCATCGCACTGCCGGCTTCGGCGAAAACGATGGTGAAGGGGCTGGTGGAGCTATCAGCACGGGAGCTAGCGAGACCGGGATAATTGTACGGCACGTCAAACCCAATGATAGCGATTGAGACGACATAAAACACGACAATGCGCCAAAAGACGTTCCGAATCACACCGGGATAGGTGCGCGCTGGATCGCGGGTCTCGCCGGCAGTCATCGCAACGTTTTCCGTGCCGCCGCTAGCGAAACGTTAGCAACCACCAGTTGGCACTGCGCTCAGGACCGTTAGTTCGGACTTACTATGCAAATGAGGCTGTCACGAAAACAGATGCCATGCCCCCGATTCCCCCAACGAAGGGGGCGTCGCCAACGGAGAAGTATTTGTCGCCGAGATACGTATGCTCGGTGTTGGCGCCACAATTCACGACAATGCCAACTATTATAAAGGCCTAAGTTGCGTAAGGACTACATCGGGCGAGGCTGATTGTCAACTGCAAACTTACTATAATCGTCATGACTTTCAATAGGCAGAGCCAGTACTCGGCCTAGAGGTGTCGTCAGCTGGTCTCTATTAATATCTGGCCAGAATCAGGCTATTTACCTCTCCGAAGATTCTCACAGAGCATAAATTCAGCCCAAGCACAAATATAAGGCAGATAAGGCTCAGCACCCAACCTGGAAATTTGTCTGTCCAATATTGCAGTAGAACTTGCAATGCGATGACATCCGAGGCAGTGGAGATTGCATCATTGGCCCAGTAATTCCAGGTCAACGCAAACCCTAGACCTTCATCCACAAACCGCCTTCTGGTATCAGATAAGGCTCGAAGGCCACCGGCAGGGGGTTTCACTTACCCTGCAAATGTACAGAAGGAACCGCTAACAGGAATAAAAGCCACCATCTCCCCCAAGCTTAGCATCGTCAGAAAGACAATAGCACCACAAATCGTGTAGGCCAGAAGCATTGAGCCCGGCCCTCCGGTTGCTAATGCCCTGCCGGTTCCAAGATACAATCCTGTTCCGATTGTACCACCGATGGCTATCATCTGTACTTGGCGAGGCGACAGCTTACGGGCAAGATTATTGCAGTTGATATTCTCCGATGTTGTACCGGGGACAACTGAGGAACTGGTCGACCCAGTCGCAGCCGCCTGTTTCTCCGAATCATGGTCTGGCATTCTCAGTAGCGGAGAGGGAGAGGGATAGATTTAGTAGGCTTCGAAGAAATGCTATCCATTCTGGCGGGCAACGGACCTGATTCAAGAACCCTGGCGCTTGCTTTATCAAAGATTCGGGACAGGGTGCCTAGAGTTGAGGCTTCCGATACGATATGGTGTCATCTGGAGCACAGATGAGCACTGCAGAGACGAAATATGCTTGCGAAGTAGTATGGACTTGTGAACGCTAGACCGTGCGTCATTGGAGCAGACCTTGACGCAGAACGTAAGCCGAATATTTGGAAATGAGCATCACTCCGGGCTGTTACTCCGGTACCTGAGCACGTCGACTTGAAAGACCCACAAGGCTCGTCCGCGGATTAAGCTTAGAGCTTAAGTAACCAGTAAAACGTCGATTAGATGAGCAATTCTCCTTCGAGTTCACGTCAGGCGCGGATTGTGCTCGAACACGCCGAAGGTGCTTCGGCGTAATGAATTATTGAAGAGAGTCCTTGCTTGCAACCTCCATTCCCGACTACCCATCAATCACTGAACAACCAATGGCTTACGTTGTGCATCGCACCGGGTCAGCGTCAAATAGTCTGCTACAGGGTCGTGGATAGCCACTCTCGCCTATGTCAGGCGAAGTCCCCACGGATTATGAATCTCAGATTCTGCTCTCTCTATTCAATCTACACCAAGATCTACTAGCAACGCGTAGTTATATCGCAGGAATACGTCAGTTGACATTGTACATTGTAAACTATACCCCTCAATGCCATCAACACAACCGACACCTCCGGCGTTTTGACTGCCGTGGAGCATTGGTCATGAGAGTCGAAGGATGCCGATGAAACAGCATTGCTATGTGAAATGATCAGTTTTGTTCGGAAGTACAGAAGCTAAACGTATTATATTTGTCCTTTTCTTGACATGCTAACCATTGAGAAACGGGTGCTCCGCAAGATTGTGCCAGAAGTTAATCTCGAAATCCTGGAAACTGCTGTCATCCCACAGCCCCCAACTTCCATCATTTAAGATTGCCATATTATGTGAGGCGTGAAAGGGAGTAATCATGCGATCAAGCAGACATTTAATCGTTTGGGTTGCTTGAGAGAGCAAGGCATAATTGGGCGAGTCAATATATACCAATGTTCCACACTCCACCTCACCCACCAGGATACTAAGATCTTGGAATACGCGGGACATGTCCGTCTGAAGCGTCGTATTGGCGTAAGATTGGTTAGCAAGGGTGAGCGATATGAACCCAGCCGCTGACAATCCGTAATAGACGACCTGGAGTTGAGGAGTAAGGTCAATGAACAAATTCAGCGCGAATGCCATGATCTCTGACATACCTTCCAAACTAGTGATGTGCCAGAGTTGATGATCTGGTCCTTCAGCATAGTTGTCTCGATGACAAGGCCAAGCATGTCCTTGGATACCCTGAACAATTCTGGAGCCGGCGCCGTGGACATTGGCCGGAGCAATGCTCGCCGCAGCAGAAAATGTATGTGGAGATAGTTCAGTTTCATGTTAACCATAAAGTCACGCTCCACCGGTCGCCGGTCGCATGCCTTAACGCTGCTTTGAAGACGATAGTTTTCAGGGACCGCATTCCATTGGGCCTGGGCATCGGCATCAATAAGCCTGAAGTATAAATTAGCAAAAGGCCCGGAAACGGTAGATGCGAATAACACACGTACTGGCCTCGTCGTGCTCTCTCCTCGTACTTCTCCTCGGTGAAAAGATCCAATATATCCTCCTTCAATATTCCACATACAGCAGCCCACTTTGAATCGGTCACAAAGTTCGGCTTCTCAGTGGAATCCCAAACCGCTGGCCTGCGGGAGGCCCTCTGAGTAGGCTGCGTAGGTGTTCCAGGAAGATAGAATTGACAAAACTTCTGCAAGATTCGAGGAGGTCGGCCCAGAAATATTGAGACATTTTTATCAGCCGAGTATGTCCGGCAGAACGCTATTTGGCGAAGCTCACGAAGAAAGCGAGGTGCGCTGCGAAAGGCCTCTGTCTGTTGTTGATGGTATCCCAGAGCGTAAAGAGAGGCTGCAACGTCTCCTAATTTTCGCCAGGAGAGGTAGCCTACAATGCTCGTCAATCCTCTCGAGCCAAATACAGTTAGGGCCAGAAGTATCACCCACTCTGATCGCCATCCACCTGTGAATGGGAGATAAAATTTTCGTATTGCAGAAAAAGCTGTAGGTCGTTCATGCAATCCAGAGGTAGACAAAGATCCAAGCACTGATCCGAGTACGAAAGCGCGAGCTTTTGGAGCTTACGGCGTTGTTGCTCTGAATCATACAATGGCTCTGCATAAGCCAAGTCTACAGAGGCTCGGCAGATGGCAGTGAGAAATATGCCAAAGGTCTCCCACCGAGTACTTTCCCCAGTGAAGTGAGTGCAATATTCGTCAAAACACGTTTCTTCGTTCACAGGGATGGGTTGGTAAGAACGATAAAAGAGGTTTCTGGAAATCGTTCGCGCGCTTGCATGTGTTCCATCGCACTGCAAGAGTTTGTAGTCAACCGCCGATGCACAGGGTTCGGTGAGAGGCCCAGCTAAAGCGAGGTTTGCCCCCGTTGACACCCATTTCCGGAAGAGATGGGAGAATGACTGGAGCGACAATTGACGATGCAATTGGAGAATAAGCTCTGCGCCCTTGGCGATACAGCCGTCATCGACCACGTAATCGTTCTGACCACTTGAATTGATTGCACTTGGTTGACTCGGAGCGCCAATATCTGTGTCGTTCTGGAATGCCAGCTGGTCGAAGAGTGTCGTATGGCTCGATGAGCCCAAATAGCCCGGGTTCGGATATTGAACCGACGAAGGTACCAGTTCTCTAGAGCCATGTGCATTTGACGTACCGGAGGCTGCGCTATCTTCTCGGACCCTAAATCTTGGTTACAGAAGCCTTGGTTGGCCGTGAAGACTGGGCCACTTGCCTCTGTTCCTGTGAACTGCGGCTTAGGGGCCGTTTGAACGGCCTCGGCCGGTATGCACAAGCAGCAGCCTTGCCATTTTCTCTGCACCTGGAACAACTTGGTTTTCCATGGTCACATTTCACCTTCATTGCCCGACATGGGTCGCATGCCGGAATCTTGCGAGGCTTGGACGTCACAGTCGGCATGGCGGGAGTAGACTCTATATCGAAGTCGGTTGTCGTCGGTGTGGATTTCTGTACTCCGTGAAAAATGGCGATCGGGATTCTACCACTCCGACGCCGACGCCGACTCCGGTGAGTAGACTGTTTGACTCCGACCTCGACGCCGACAGGACGACGCGTCCATCTTTTCAACTATATCGACCATCGCATCCTATGACAAAAGCCAAAGTATGATAGCCAGGGTGGAGATATCTCGTATTATGCATGTATTATGGCGGCATCGCTGTGCCTCCATTCTGATCAAGCGATCTTCCTATTAAACAAGCCTGCCGTCGCGGTTTTCTAAGTCCTCGGGTTCTTGTCTCCAGCTTAAGAGTTAACAACCATTTACCCGAGCGACCATGACTGTTTCAGCTAAAGGACATGTTGGGATTGAGTATATGCCCGACTATGATCAATACCTAGCCCGCGTCAAGCGCCGGGAAGAAACAGAGAAGCTCGAGCAGCACCTTCCCAAGGGGTTTCCATCCCGTCTATCTGGCGATCTTGTTTGGGGAGGCAAGGATTTGGTGGATCATTACAACTGGAATTATTCCCTGACTGCCGAGGATCTGGGTGAGATCGAGCAAGCTCTTCAACACTTTAAAGGTATGCGTTTCTTTGGCCTGGCTAAGTAGTCACTTGTATGCTAACATCTTGACCACTTGCGTAGCACTCGGGAAGCCGATGGGCGAGCTCACACCAGAGACTTTCCCATTGCCCAAGTTGAATGCTGTGTTGCGCGAAATTTCTAACGAAGTTCACAACGGTCACGGGTTCAAAATCGTTCGTGGTCTTCCTGTGGACTCATACACCCGTGAGGACACCGTCATTATATATGCCGGCCTTTCATCCCACGTGGCGCCGATTCGTGGTCGCCAGGACAACAAATGGCAAGGAAGACCAGCTGATGTTCTTGTTGCTCATGTCAAGGACCTGAGTCGCTCTTGCAGGTCTGAGGACATACCCGGACCAGTGGTAACTGCTGAGCAGCAGGTTTTTCACACCGACTCTGGTGATGTGATTGCTTTGTTGTGCCTGGGCGAAAGTGAATCGGGCGGAGAGAGCTACCTTGCCAGTACCTGCCATGTCTATAATACCCTCGCAGAGACGCGTCCGGATCTGATCAAAACTCTCTCCGAACCTTGGCCATTTGATGAGTGAGTCTACTCCTTTCGTATTGGCCGGTTGGGCAACGTCGACCTCGTTGTAAAGATAGTTTGATTAAGATATCTAGCTTTGCCCCGACTGGTGATCAGTACAAGCTGCGGCCGCTACTGTACTACCAGCCCGCTACCGATTCCGAACCGGAGCGACTTATCATTCAATACTCGCGGAGAAACCTAACTGGTTACTGGGATTGCAAGCGGTCGGCCAACATCCCACCATTGAGCGATGCGCAGGCAGAGGCTCTCGATGCCATCCATTTCACCGCCGAGAAACACGCTATTTCGCTGGACTTCCACAAAGGCGACATTCAGTTTGTGAATAATTTGAGCATTTTACACGCGAGAGGAGCATTTACCGACTCAATAAAGAAGCAGTAAGCGCCTTGATGCAGGTGTTGAGCCAGTGGTATATTAACGTTGCCCCACAGACGCCACCTCCTCCGACTTTGGCTGCGCGATCCCGAGTATGAATGGACGAAGCCCAAGGACCTACAGGAGCGATTCGATCGGGTTTATGCGGGTGTGACGGTTGACAATTCGGTGTTCCCGCTAGAAGCCACCATTCGCAGTAGAAATGTGGCTACTTGAATCGGTTATATGAGTGCATCACATACAGTGTAACAAGAGAGCCGTCTGGTACACCCGAATATTCTGCCATGGAGTCCGACAGCAGCATTGCGACTACTAATGTTGGTAGTAGCCTGAGAGTGTACGTAGAAACATACTTTTCTATTGGACTTCAAGGTTCCTTCATTGAAACCGCCATTTTAGGTAGTCCTGATAAAAGCAATGCAGATTCCCAAAGGATTAGGGTTTTGTTCATCTTTACAATAGATTATGATCTTTTCCTTTATACGATCCCATGGCAGATCATCCAGGCACACTCCAGTGGACAGTCTCATCATTCTTGAAAGCAGTCTGATCGCCTTTTCGGCGAACCAAGGTGCCTTTTCTTATATACATATTTTTTTGTTCATTATATAATGAATACCCTAATTGATAATACCTAGTCTTATGTATTCCTTAGTTATTCCAACTCTAATGACAACTACATGAAACTGCCATCCATCTAGTGCCGCAACTACTTTCTGCACATTAGATTTGGTAGGCTTCCTCTTCAAAGATTTCCTGTAGATCTTAAAATTTAGTATGATAAGGTCATAGAGTTTATAGACTCTGATACTATTCCACAATAAATTACAGTCAGTAGTATGTATAAACTACTCCTGGATTAGTCGGAGAGAAACTCGGAAGCTAGCTAATTACTCCGGCCGTTGTCAGAGCAGTAGATATATATTCAAAGAGTACTTAGTAAGTGATCTAGAGTGCTCCTCGAGCACTCACTGATCGCTTGCTGATTACTTATGTGGTGTCTACTAATCACTGAGCAAAAAGCAGCCCTGAGCTGGTCCTGTTAGGCCTCTTTCATACTCGCAGAGATCGACTCGGTCGGTGAACTAGGGTTCGTAGGACCCGTAGCTCTCGTTCCCTGTCTAAGTACCTCACACACTCCTTGCTGAGGTCCTTGATCATGGTGTCGTTACCACAAGCAGGCCGGGTTTGTTTAGCAGATGCTCAAGGATGAAAGGTAAAATGGTCAAAAGGTTTGAATCGAGAAACAGAAAGAGATCGTGGGGGTGGCTGATCGAGGAACGGAACTACGAGACTGGGAAACATAAGCGCTGAGGGAAAACAGGCGACATTGTGGCTGTGCTGCAAGGCTGCCTGACGATGAAACCCTTTAAAGCCTCAACAATAAGCCACTTCCAAGCATCCCGACACAATGGCAAGAAAGAGAAAATCTAGCGGTAAAAGGTCTCGGGCTGGCTGCATTACATGCAAGTGAGTATTTTCTTCAAGAAGAACATTGTAACCATTGTTAACAATCGCCGCAGGCTACGACACGTCAAATGTGACGAAACCAAGCCCATATGTCTCCAATGTCAACAATCCGAACACAAATGCGAGGGCTACGACAACGCATCTCAAGCTCAATTACGCCGGAGAATCGAAACCATACATAATGTGTCGCGCAGGCCTCCCCTTAGTGGAGATCATCACATTGTTCTCCGCCCCGAAACTCGAGAGGAGCGTCGGTGGGCGGATTTCTTCCATGCGAAGACGGCTGTGGCCTTTTCTGGATTTTTTGACTCCGTGCTCTGGTCATATTTGATTCCGCAGATTAGCGAGGGAGAACCGACCATTCGCCACGCCATGGTAGCTATCGGTGCGATCCATGCGCGGCATCATATTGCGGCCGATCGCACAATGGCCCATTCCTCTTCCACAAACGAGTTTGTTTTGCAGCAATACAATAAGGCAATTCGGCATTTGATGGATCGCATGTCTACTGTTGGCAGCCAGAACTGGGAGCTAACCTTAACTACCTGTTGCCTTTTTGTTTGCTTGGAAATCCTTCGGGGAAACAAAACAGAAGCACTAGATCACATAGATGCGGGGCTGAAGATGCTCTACCAACATGAACAGAAAGGAGGCGCAACAGGTCGCACCACAGAATTGTATAAGGAATTACGCCGGTTATACTCCAAATTCAATTTGGAGGCTTCGTTCATGGGTCGCTCCTTGTATCCCTTGGAAACCACGTCCCAGGATGTTACAACTAGCGATTTGGCATTAACCAATCTCTCCCACGCCAGGAGCTACCTCGACAACTTGATGAACAAAGGGCTCGCTTTCATCCGATCTGTCGACCTGGACAGGAAACCCCGGGACCCAGAGCTGCAACACACATTAGAGCTAGAGCAGCATAAGATCTGTGACGAATTTGATACCTGGCTAGTGGGCCTGAACAAGCTGATCCAGAGGATGGGCCCATGGATCCAGCAAAACGACCTACGTGCATCGCTCATTCTTAAGATTTACCATCACACCTCGTTGATCTGGGTAAAGGCAGTTCTGGCACGCGATGAAAACGTCTTCGATCGTTACATTTCAGATTTCGCTGCCGTCGTTGACTATGCAGGAAGAGTAATCCAGCTCACCGTAGAGATTGACAAACGGACTAATAACCAATCGATGTTCTGTCTTGAAGGCGAGGTTATTGGACCCCTCTACTATGCAGCAATCAAATGCCGCAACCCTGTCATTCGACGAAGAGCCATCAATCTTCTATTCCGCTATGGAAAGATAGAGGGTATGTGGAACGCGAAGCGATATGCAGCCGTAGCGAATCTAGTGATGGAGGTCGAGGAGAGTGCATGTTCGGGAGTCATAGAGAGTGAACGGGATGTGGACCTCCATGCTCGTGTTTACGACAGTCTTCAGCCGGAAGTAATGGAGAGAAACCCCTGTCAGGTCCTGTTGTTGTTCAAGTCGGATGGGATGGACTCTGATTTTCAGCAGCGCATTGAGTTCGTGCATTGGTAGAACTTGTGGATACCAGTAACTTTTTTTACACATTCTATTCTTGAGATTTCTGCCTACAACTAACTTTGACTATGGTACCCTGGTCTCGTCATCTTTACTGGGACTTTTCCTAGTGGGTCTCTGATGTCCGGGCCTTTTGTGCACAGCACTCCTCGACAGTTTGCCTCTACATTACCGTCGTGGCACATACGAGACAGCCTTAGGGGCTTGAAAGCTTAGCGTTGTCCGATCAATGAGGGAGACTCATAACTCAAGCACTAGCCCAGTTCTATCTTTAACCCTAATTTAGGCCTGGGCTGTGTTGACCGATCTTCAGGCCTTCAGTTGGGGGCTGAAGAACGTGATTAGCCAGAAGCGGACGCTAGTAGTTCATATCACTTACGGGAGAGCCAATCACCAACCAGCTCACTAGAAGCCTTTCACATCTGGCTTTAAAGGTGGATTCTGGGGGCCAACTTTCTACATCTGCCAGCAGAATTTTTAAAAAAAAAAAAAAAAAAAAAAGACAGGGCCGCTCGCTATTATATCCTAGCATTCATATTTGTCTGTCATTGGCTGTCCCGTAAGAGGTTTACTCATTTGTAGATGTATACGGAGATCTGAAGCTGTCCACTTTCGTAGCATGAATAGTATAAATACAGCACAAATGCGGTGGGAAAGCAAGCCATGACTTTCTCAATTGCATAACATAACAATCCTTGTTTTCACTCATAATGCGCGCCTCACAGTTTATTCTCCTTTCTACTTTATCCCCTCTCGCCTTAGGAAACTTATGTCCCATCCAAGGACCTGCCTTCCCAGCCCCGAAGGATATTACCAGCAGCGCAACTTTCACACAGGCCAAGAACCAGCTGCTCAGCACTCTCGACAAGGCAACCCATGCATCAAATATAACTGAAGTATTAGGGCTCGACCCGGACTCAATCTCGTTCAGTCTCCAGGTTTTCAACCCGAAGAACGATCAGCCATTGCTTGAATACTACCATACCGCTCCCTCGATTCAAAATAGCACGGTGGGCGTGAGAGAAGTTGACGCGGACACCGTATTCCGAATTGGCAGTGTATCCAAGCTATGGACGGTCTTGATGCTTCTGATTGAGAAGGGTGATGCCTCTTTTAGCGAGCCTGTTGCGAAATACGTCCCGGAGCTGCGTGACGCCGCAATAGAGCTGAGCCACAACGCTACCATGCGAGACGATGAGATTGATCATCTTCGCTGGGATGAAGTCACAATAGGGGAGCTGGCAAGTCATATGGCTGGGGTTATCAGAGAATGTACGGTGTCTCGGGGTTTTTCTTTGTTTCCACGACAACTAAACTAACTCATCTGCGTTTCATAGATGCCTCGGTCGACATTGCAGCCCTCTCCGCCTCAGCGCCCGAAGGATTCCCTACGCTTCCCAAGTCCGATATCCCACAGTGTGGTACTAAGGTCGCATGCACTCGGTCCGGTGAGTTCAAGTATTATTACCACAAGGAACCCACTACTAATGACACATCCAGAATTTTTCGACGGCATCCTAAAAGGTCACCCAATACTCCATACTAGCACGACTCCTATCTACTCCAACCCCAGCTTCCAGATCCTCGGATATGCCCTCGAAGCCATGACAAACCAAACCTACAAGTCTCTACTCGAAAGGGACTTAATAAAGCCCCTCGGCCTGTCGCGGTCGAGCTACGACAAGCCAGCAGACGATACAGCCATCATCCCAGGACCCGCCGCGAGCAGCTTCTATGGCGTAGACGCCGGCGGTGAGACTGCGTAAGTGCCTAGCCATTTATATACTAAATAGTCGAGAGTCTAACCACTCACAGTGCGGGTGGCCTCTACTCCTCAACGAGAGACATGTCAACTGTCGGCCGAGCAATCCTAAACAGCACTCTCCTTCGTCCCTCGTTGACAAGACGATGGATAAAACCCCACGCCCACACCTCCAGTCTGGAATTCTCCGTCGGAGCCCCATGGGAAATCGTCACGTTGACCAGCCCCCGCACGATCGACTTATATGCCAAACAAGGTGACCTGGGAATGTATTCCTCCATGTTTGCCCTATCCCCGGAACACGACATCGGCTTCGCAATCCTTGCCGCAGGAGATTCAACAACCAAGGCCGTCACCCTCATTACAGACCTAACCATCAATACTCTCATCCCAGCAATCGAAAGCGCAGCCAGAGAAGAGGCCAAGACACAGTTCGCGGGGGAGTACTCTTCCACGAATGCTACGATCAAAATCACCACCGACGATCAACCTGGTTTGAAAGTTACCGAATGGATCAACGAGTCTATGGATATAATGCAGCTCCTGGTTACGAATCTAGGGTTGCAGAATGTCTCAGATCTCAGTGTTCGCTTGTATCCCTCGGGACTTAAGGCACCAGGGCGAGTTGGCTTTCGGGCTGTCTTTCAGGATGTTTCTGAGGGGGACTCGGGGATTGGGCCTGTTACACGGGCTTGCACGACTTGGCTTTCCGTTGATAGTATTATTTATGGAAATGTGGGTGTCGATGAGTTTGTGTTTGGGGTTGATGGGAGTGGGAGAGCTCTGAGTGTTTCTCCGAGGGCTTTGCGAGTTGAGATTCCTAGGGTTGAGGAATAGGGGTGTGTGGGCTTTGTAGGTATGGCTCTAGATTGAATGTATATAATCACTTAGTGCCTTTACTCGGTGTGCTCCTTTCTTCTTAGCCTTATTGTTATCTTAGATATTGTGTCGATAGGTTATTTACTAAGACGTGAGAAGATGTACACCCCCTTCTGTCATTTGTTATGTGTCTTCAACCAAATAAGAGACAATGACGAAAGTCCATAAGACGATGTCTCTACGTATAATACCGAGTTCTTCATAGAGCCATAGTCCCATATCTAGATTCTTCTTCATATGTGCATTGTGTTCCTTCATTTAAAAATCTACCCTGATCTCAGGGGTGAGTATCTCACGATCAAACAAGCACAGTCCCCTCAACATTAACAATACGAACATTATCCGAGACTCCCTGCGCACTCGCCTTATCCACCAACCCCTTACTATCCCAAGAAAAGTCGACACTTCCACCTCCTCGCAAACGAAGTCCCCGAACACTACCGCCAGCCCAAGCAGCAGGAATAGCAGGGCCCAGAACAACCGTCCGAATATCGTCTTCAGAATAGGTACTATCAAGCGGCATATCAACAACCAACATACTCAGCACAGCTCCAAGATACCCGAAATTAGCATCGATCTGGAAGGCGCCAGACGGCGTATCACCACCACTGTAAAGGGACAGCCCACTCTGGCCAATATTCTGGTCAATGGTCAAACGGAGTTCGTAGTGAGCTTTTTCCGTGTTATTGAGACGAGCCCAGCAAGCGGATCGCCATACTTTCTCCCATCCGGCGTTGGTGTATAAACCCACGCCACGGCTGATAAGGGAGGTGTTAACGGCGGATTGGATCGTAGCATTGTGATAGCCGTTGAAGTACGAGGATAGAGTCCAGCCTGGATACCAGCCGACAAGATGAGAAAGATGGCGATGCTCGTTGCCCTCCTTCTCGTAGTCGTAGCTGTCGGGCAGTTTCCATTCCTTTATTTGGCCCCAGGTGCCGATGTGGAGGCCTTTGTCGAGGCGGGGGAGTTGGTTTTTGATGTCGCTTATGAGGGTGGAGTCGGTTTCACCAACTATGTCTGAGCCTTGGATTGCGTTCTCGTAGACTTGGTGAATGAGCTGTTGCCAGTGCGTGCAGCCGAACGTGGTCGGCCCTTGTTCGGGGGAGGTACACGGGTTAACAACGAGAGAACTGTCATTGCTGAACTGATCAACTTGTAATTGAGAGGCCCAGAACTCGGCGACGCCCTTCAGTAACGGCCACCCCTGTTCATTGAACCATGTTTTGTTGCGCGAATAATCGTAGCGGTCCCAGACATGTTGCATCATCCATGCCGGCGCGGCCGGATAATTCGCTGAGGTTTGATAGGTTTTCATCCTAGTTTATCAGTACTTCGAAGCGAAATTGCAAGTGATGTTTGGCCTACCCAGTGTGTCCGAAAATATTCATCTCGTCGTGAGTTACCCAGCCAGAACCACCGTAAAGCAGCTCGGCGGTTTCGACACCACGCGGCATCCAGTTCTGTTCCATGTAATTGAAGACAGCGACTGTCAGATCGCCTAGTCCTGTTGCCTCCGCTCCCCAAAGGTTCATTTGCAGATTGATGTTGGCATGGTAATCGCCGCTCCATGCTGCATTTTTCGTGGGACTCCAGACGCCTTGAAGATTGGGCGGAAGACTGTTCTCGCGCGATGATGAGATGAATAAGTGGCGACCATAGTCGAAAAGTAGCTTCTCCAAATAAGGGTCTCCGTCCGTCTTGTTGGCGTTATAGTTGGTTATAAGTGTGGAGAGCTCTGTGTCTGTGGAGTCCTGGGTATCCGGCAGGTCCAAAGTAAAAGCGCCCATCAAGCGGCTGTAGTCCTCGATGTGAGCTGTCCGGAGTTTTGATTCTGGCTGTGACAGCGCTGTGGATGTAATTGTCTCGACATATTCTGCTGGGTCCTCCCCCTTGAAGGTGTAATCGGTCGCCGCAGTTCCCTTCGTAGCGTCGAAGTCAGTACCCGCGCCGATTACGATCGTCAGAGACGAGCTGTTTCTGGCGTTGATAGACAGTTTTCCGGTTGAACTGTCACAGCTACCAGAAATAGAGGTTCGCGCAATCGTATCGTATGTCATCCCACGGGGCGGCCCTTCCTGTGTGAGGCCTCGGAGACGAGCGAAGTCCGAGTCGCAGGTGGCATTCCAGAGTGAAGATTGCTCGACAAGTTGATCGAAGTAGATTGTAACGTTAGACAACGGTGCTGTCGAGTTCAACTTGTAGATACAGACCTGAGCCGGGTAGCTACAGTAGATGTCTGCAGTATACTTTCCCTTGCTAGTCGAGTAGGCTGTCGTATGGATACCGGTGCCGAGATCCAGCGACCGAGTATAGTCGCTCACTTTGTCAACTCCATCTATCGCAATAGTAAGGTTGGCTAATGAATGGAACGATCCATAGCCATTTGTGTCTCCGTGCAGTCGTGAATCGTCTAAAAATGTCAGATAAACATCGATGGTGACTTTGACTCAAACTAACTGCCGGTTCCCTTTTTCCAGATCTCGTCCCTGATCTCGGATAGAATCTCCGTCATACTAGAATTAGGGTTACCACCCCGATATCCCTTGCATATTTTAGTTACAAACATATACAATCTACCATAACTCAGCAGGACTCACATCGATTTCAAAGGGGCCACCTTCCCAAAGCTCGTCGTGGTTGAGATTGAGCTTTTCCGCACCCGGCGCTCCGAACGGCATCACTGTCAGGGTTAGTTGGGAATATTTAGAAATTAAAGACATAAACATACCCCCAAGCTTTCCATTCCCTAGAGTAAATGCCTCATTAGTCGTATCCCAAGAAGCAGCCTTCGATGACCACAAGGAAGTCGCCGTGGCAAGGGAGCTCATCCCGAGAAACACCAGGGACCGCATATTTCTCTCTGGCGCTTGACTACACAATTCGAAATATGGACGCCAATCGTGATACAGAAAGATGGGCATCAGACACTTTTTAAATGCTTCGCCGGTCTCGTTTCACGTTGCGGACTGCATGTTCCTCCATTTTGTTTCTCCACCATTGGGCAAAAGTCACGGATAAATTCCCTGCGGGGAAGTTGTAGTTATGCCGGCTAATTTCATTTCTAGGTGGGATGTTGAAGACTTGCTAACAATATCCACATCACGGTTTCAGGATGATCTTGCACCAATCATAGAAGCGCTTGAGTAGTTTTAAGGATTGGTTTGTCTTAAGCTCTGATTAAGTTCTCGGGGGCTGTGGAGTTGGATCTCGTTTATCGTCGCCTTATTTCAAAGACACCGTTTCCGACCCTTTTACAAGCTTAGGGCTTATTTCGAATCCTAATCTAGATAGGAGTCATAAAGCAGTATTTGCAACCATGTTTCCCTTTGAATTTAGAGGGGTTGCTTGTCAAAACCAAGACGTGTGTTGTCGAAATTTTGGATCATACTCTTTTAGACATAAATGTGAGGCCTGTTAAGCATTGTAAAGAGGCATGTATGTATTTTAATAGAATAGACACACGACAAGCGACCGAGCCAGTTTGAGTAAAGACCTCTGTTGGCATCTACAAATCGACACGTCCGTACCTTGCAGTTTAGGGCTCACACATGTGACATAAGGCTTGATTGAAGCCGTATGAATATTCACCCACACACGGAATAGTATATTGAAGCAGTAAAGGTTCTTAGAACTAGACTAGGCTATCCAATCTATTATTTGAATACAAATTGGGTTTGCAAATGCATGCGGACGATAGTGACTCCAAAGAATATAAACCTATCTCCTTTCCAAATATGGACGTTCAATATATCACTGATCGACAGGAATGACTGACAAAAGCGCTGTCGCATCTTTTGTCGAAGCTGCAATTACATCCTCTGATGCCGATGCTGTACGCCACATACCAAGTCCGACGAAACGCCCATTCACGGAAAAGTAGGTTCCAACCATGCGACTTTCTCGAACCCCGCGCTGCTCGTCCCAGAACCAGTCAAAGGATCGTAGTGGCAGCAGATGCTGAATCACATACTGTGGAACGCTGACCTTAGCGGCCTGACTATCAAGGGATGCAAGTATCGTTTCCCATTCATGAACAGATATGTTCTTTCCGAGAAGAATGCCGTTCCCACGGGCATCACGAACAGGTTTGAGGATGTATCCGTTCTTTGTCTGGAGATCCTTCTGGGAGTCTTCGAGAAGGGTTTTGAATTCTGATGACCCCGGAAGAATCGTCGGTATGATCCTTTCCCTGATGATTTGAGCTTGCGCTGGGGAAAGCACCTTGTGTTTGTTCAGCAGTGCATCGAGCTCCTGAAGAATTATGCCTAAGATTCGTTTGTCGTGAGCGATGAACACACTGCGAGGATCGTTGACACAACATAGTCCGATATGGCGAACCATTTCCAACGGGAGAGAAAATAACTCATAGTCGAAGAGTTGGAGTCCGATTTGGTGCACTTCTTCTAGAGCTTCCCCATTCACTTTTATTACTTGACGCATGTCTGACGTTTGGCTGACGTCTGGGTCGGCGCCCCAGACACAGCATAAAATAAAGCCAGTGCGACTGGCTTTGCTGGGTATAAGACGCAAGTCCTTCGATTTGACCTGTCTTGGTCTCATCCCCGTTCGCTTTTCAATCAGGCCGAATAAGGGGCTCGTCCGCGGAAATTCCTTGCCCTCTGATACAAAGTGTATGGGCAGATTGGGATCGAAGAGCGCTAATAAGCTCTCTTGTACTTTCTCGTACCTCGTAGCAGGCTCAAATACCGGATTGTCTTTGAGGCAGCCAGCCAGAGCCTCGTAGACACATGCAACATGGCTGATGAAACTGATGGGAAACCGGCCATTAATTTCACATACACGGAATTCGGGGCCGTTGCCCTCCGCTTGTGCGGGTATCAAGATATCAGGTCTCAAGTTTCCCTGATGGCCAGCATAAGGTCGCATGATCCCTTCATCAGTAGCATGATCTATCCACTTCAGCCGAACTTAGATCAGTCTCCATAGTTAATGCCGGGGATATTATGGTATCATACCTGAAGAAGATCTTCTGCTTGAGGCTCAAGGGGCATTCGACTGGGAAAGTTAGCCTCCTCGTCTTTCCACCACCTCTCAACAATGTTGTTAAGTGCAATGGTCAGGGCTTCCTGGAACACCTGTATATCATCTGGGAACCGCCGTGGGAGTAGAGCCGGGAATGGATTCAATCGTCGTGAAACCGGTGGAAGTTCCCCATAGGGGCTCACACAGGTTACAAGGCTTTGTTCTACCGCTTCTCTCTCAATGACGCGCATCTCTGACCCGATCTCATTCGGAAGAACGGGAAATTCAAGACTTTTGGTGCCAGATAAGGATAACTGAAGTAACCATGGAGGGTTTTGGTACAGAACATTTGGAACCTCTCTCTCCACTAACTTCATGGACTGATTACACTGTAAGCCAGACGCCACATGGGGGAACAATGGCAACTTACAGAGTTAAAACAAGCATTTATCCTCATCCTAATGAAGCTCTTAAATGGCATCAATTCGCGACAAAAGTAGCGATATACTTCCTTTCCGATCGGATTACCTCCCGACACGAGAATACTAGAAAGCTCAGACCGGACAATAGCCCAACCATTGTGTGATCTTTCCAAGTCCAGAGCATCTAGCAGGAATCCAATATTGTTCTGGAGGAGTGCATGGTGGACTCTATCCCAAACAACGTGCAGGTCATCACTACACAGTCCGCTGAAGTTAGTGGTATCGAAAGCCAGCCTCTCAAGGGAGGATCTGTGCAGTTTTATTCCTGCAGCATCTCGAATTGCGAACCCCATGATTGCCTTTGTCTTACGATGGACGCGAACGACAGTGTTCTGCCCATGAAACTCACATCCTATTCCGTGTCGTAGCAAGGGATCCAACGCAAGTCGTAATAATTGATGGACATAGCTGTGCTCAAACATTAGATCTCTGTACAGCAGGCTTCGGGTAGAGAATAACAAACCTCTGAAACCATTTCAATTTCTGCTCCACCGTCGTTAAATCAAAAAGTATCTCGGCATACGTTATACCCCTGCCGAATGGCTTTTCCATCAACGCGGAAGCAAGAATCAGAGTCTCATCCCTGTTGTTAGCCTTGGCTTCCATGTTCTCCCGTAAGATGCAGGTTAAATGGCGCGCCTCGCTCGCATTTTCCTGGCTACCCGTGATGGCGGCCACTTCACCGAATACCCAGAGGTCTGGCGGGAACAGCCTCTTGAGAACAGACGTGATGCTTGGGGCTGCAGCGGCAGACCAGCATGGAAGAACCCGGAGCGCTGACGTGATTAGACATGCCAGAGAAAATTTGATGTCGAATCCGTAGCCGGGGACAGACACCGATCGGATAGACGCTTGAGCCTGTGCACAGTGAGGAACTGACGCCACAATCTCCGCCTCAGGGAAGAAATTCTGCAACGACGGTAGATGCTGCGATAGACACGGTACGATGATTTTATCCTCTGTCGTTGAGAGGTCGACTTTTAGGAGTTCCCCAAGAGGCCGCACAAGGTCTTCGAAGGGGCCAAAAACGCGGGCTGAAGAGCGAGGAAGTATCACGAAGGACAGCCCCGGATTCAACATATCTGGAAGGTCATCAGGACCGACGGACTTCAATAGTTTATCGGCATAGCAAGTCCGGTGGAACTAAACATATGGAACAGAAGTCGTCAGCCATAGAACCCAGAGGAAAGGGACCCGGAAAGGCTTGCCGGATGAGAAGGATGGCCGGTAATAAGAGATTGCTCCCAGTCAATGAATGAGGAGTTCAAGTCTAATAAGGGCTTTTTGGCAGCGATTTCCATCCACTTCGCTGGATGTTTTGCGAGCTGGTTAGTATAACTCTTATATTTCGTCCTGCGCAGTGTCATCTATCCATACCTAGCATATCTGCAGAGTTGCGCAATTCGCGCGCAATCGCTTCCCTTGTTTCCACATTGCACGCGAATCCAATTGATATAAACTCGAATATCGTACCTGGGTTGTCTTCTTGGGTTTCTACATCTTCAGCACAGAGCGTGACAGGAACTTTGAAATCCTTTGGTCGCCAGATAGACCCATTTCCCTGTAGGACATCTGTTTTTATACAACGGGATTCGTCACGTTCTGGTGTGATCTGGCCGTCTAGCTCCTCGGGGGATTTCGTGCCAGGAAACAACGTGAGGTTCACTAATCCTTCATTCACCAATTGCGCAAGGAGGCGTTTTGTAGTCTCTGCCTTGGCTCTAACTCGATACTCTCCGGTGATGGTCATGGCTGGTATTTCATAGGGGACGGGCTTCATGATGGAGACAGGAAGGGGAGATGTTTACTTGAACACCAGAGTGTTGTAGTCTCAATATAGAGCTCCGTGTCAAGTTTCAAAAGCCCAATCTGATCCTTCGAAAAGCAAAGGAGGTTAGAAGGGGAGAATGATTTGGTCTAACACAGCTGGCGGGCGAGTTAATTATGTGCAGGTATCACGCCATGCTACATACATGGGTATCAGTGGGAATGGGGCCATTGTGCATATGAGAAGCTATTCTTGGAGACGAATGTAGGTAGCAATTAAGGAATTGTGAGAAAGCATTCCTGTGCAACCCTTGAATGATACCGGCAATTGCCTCGGTGATCTTCTGAAATGTTGGGACTTCGGACTCATTTGCTCATCACCAAGCAATAGTCCACTCCGCAGTTCACTTGGCAACTTTAAAAAAAAAAAAAAAAAAAAAAGGGTTCCACAAGTTCGTGATGATCCACCGAGTGGAGACGGAAATACGTCCCGGCTCAAGGGCCAGGAGGAAAATGTTTCATGTGGCCATCGCATTGGCCAGTCCGCCAGGATGGGACGCACTAGGACTACTAGTAGTATCACACGAAGCTCAGCTATGCAAGATTATGAGCCCTTTCCTTCCAAATCTGTCGGGGAGGGATCGACACCACTCAATAGCTTCATTCCCTGCAGATGATCTGTCGCGCTAAAACAACCACTTCAACGTGAGCGTGCTCTGTCCCAATAATTCAATCACGTAATGAAAACCATTTTCAACATACCGAGCAGTGATGGACATGGGTGCGCAACCTTCAATCGTTGACATACATATAGACAGACCTCACTCTGCTGAACAGGTCATCCTATATGTCCATCGTGTGTCTCCAAAGCCAGTATCACAAGCAGAAGATTAACTGATCTACACAATCATGGGGGACTTGGGTTCACTTTCGGAGCCGTGGATGCCTCTAGCACCTCGCGCATTCCCTCTGGGGAAGGCCAATGTCTACCCTCTAGATGAATTACACGTAGGCAACAGACCCCATTATCTGCCTATGCGCCATGATGTCTCTTGCTTCGAGTACTGGATACTAAAGGGAACGAGTTCTTTAGGCTGTCAGTGTGTCTCTACCAACTTGGGCCTCAGTTATTGGGCTATCGCGGAAAGAGGAGTGGGTGTTAGAAAATCTGGAGTGGAGTTATCCCCGGTATGATGGCTTTGATAATCGAAAGGAGACAAAAGAACTGATAAATCCCAGATTCTACTTGAATAAACCAGTTAGAGATCTTGCAGATGCCGTTTTGCACCGACTCCAGATCACTGACAAGTCCATCTCTTGCATGGTCTTCCGCTCCGCGAATGCTGCTCGGCTTTGTGCAGCAGACCTTCAGGCGGTTGCTTCGGATAGCCAGTTCAGGGTCTTACAGACCGTCCAATTCGTTATGCCTCTGGAATCGAATTGGGGAAGTTCGGCTACTCATTGGGCCAATTTCACTGCTGTGCTATTCCCCGGCGACTTAAAGAAACAGGCCATGGCGTTTTGGCGCGATACAGGCGCTGGATTGTCCACGCGACATGCCACTTACTGTCTGGAAGAGCTTGACTATCTTGATTCTGACTCCTCGGAACCGACTTTCCGGACCCCAGCGCTCCAAAAGAGAAGCTGTCGCCAAAGTCAGCAGTCTGTGATGCTGACACAGTCTGCAGATAGCAGTATGGGCGAGATAAAGACGTTTCTTGCGCAGCTGGCCACCTCAGAACAGCCAGGGCAGCCAGCTGTGGATCCCGACGACGTTTTTCTATACCCCAATGGAATGAACGCGATCTACGCGCTCTCCGAGGGTGTCGCCTCGTTTGCGGCAGACTCCACTGTAGCTGCTTATGGGTATGATACCCTACATTCCCTACCCCAGAATCCCACTGTCCATAGTTCTAATGTTTGCTCTCTAGGTGGCTTTATCCGGAGACGGTTGACGTCCTCAAACGGGGTCCGTGGGGGAAATTGCTCTCTTTCAAGGATGGCAGCGAAGAGGAGCTGGATCAGCTAGAAAGTATGCTAGAATCTGGCCAACAGATTCGGGCTCTTTTTTGCGAATTACCGAGCAACATTAAACTGTCGTCGCCCAATCTACACCGCATCCGTGCCCTGGCCGATAAACATGATTTTCTCGTAGCGTGCGACGATACTGTGGCGGGCTACGTCAATGTTGATGCCCTCCCGTATGTGGACGTAATGATGTCCAGCCTGACCAAGACATTCAGTGGTTTTTCGAATGTTACTGGAGGAAGGTTAGTCTAATAACACATCCCAATCAATCATAAATGGCAGAGTCTAACCACACTTTCTAGCTTGGTGATCAACCCCTCCTCGCGTCATCGCCAGACTCTTCACAACATCATATCGGCCCAATACGAGAACATATACTTCCCTCTTGATGTCGAAGTGATTGCCAAAAACAGCAAGAATATGTCCTGGCGAGTCAGGCAATGTAGCCAAAACACTCTTCCGCTTGTCAAGCTGCTACAGTCCCATCCTTCAGTTGCCCAGGTGAATCATCCTTCAATTGCACCAACAGAGCCTGTATACAGATCCTTGATGCGCAAAGATGGTGGATATGGCAATGTGCTGAGTATTATTTTCCATCATCCGCGCAGTGCAGAGCATTTCTACAACGTTCTGGATATATGCAAAGGCTCCAGCTTCGGAACTAACTTCACGCTGGCTATTCCATACGTCCAGCTTGCCAACTACTGGAACCGTGAAAAAGTCCCCAAGTACGGCGTGCCGCAGCACATTATTCGAATTAGTGTTGGGCTTGAAGATAGCGAGAGTATTGTCAATGCGGTGGCCGCTGCTCTCCGTGAAGTGGAAATATTCGAGTCTGGAGACGTCCTTATCGGTGATGCGTAAGTTTACGGTGACTGACAGATGTTTTCGTTAGAGAATGTATGTAGCGACTAATTTTACCTTCTCTTTCGCTGGACCTCCAACAGCCAAACTAAAGCCAACCGCCTAACAACTGTCATAAAGTAAAGGGGTTATATAGTATATCCTAATATTCTAGAGATAGTGTAGTGGGATGACACGGGCATTTCGATATCGAGGGTCAAACTAGGAGCGGTGTGACGACCCACCTTCGCCTTTACAAGAGTAACCAGTATTCATCTGGATAGTTATACCTCTAATGTACATACCGCGTGTGGCTGGCTGGCTGACCATGCAGGAGATCCTCTGCCTGATTCAGCTCAAATACGGGGCGCCACCGACAAGTCCCACATATTGCATGCCAGCTGTGGGACTAGGAACCCTAGTTGTTTACTCCGTAGCATTAGACTTCAAGAGCTCAAATCACAGCGAATCATAATTATCTGGGCTGAGCTCAGCTGCATGCCTAGTAATCTGTGGAATGCTGTCAAAATATTTATGTCAACCGGCAATACCCTGACGCGATATCCTATTCCCATCGATGCAATCCCCCTACAGTCACCCCTTTTCGTTTGCCATGACGAGACACCCCTGGGCCATCCAGCCGCTGAAGGTGCCGCCCGGATCAGAAGTTGACTTCGGCGTGGAGATTGACAATGTAGACTTAGAGCACTTGACAGGTACGCACTAGGGTGTTGCTTGAGTAGGGGAGGCCTACTCACCCTTTATAGATGATGAGTTTACCACTATTCGAGATGTTCTCTATCATCAGCACATTGTGGTCTTTAAAAACCAACAGAATCTCTCGCCAAGGGCGCAGTACGAACTTACGAAGCGCTTCGACCCGGACACAGATAATTATGGCCATAAGTCAACAACGAAATATTTTCGAGGCCTGCCATGCCAGCCACAAGTCATGTTAAAAGGGAATGGCTTTCTTGAGTCCTACCGAGGGCTTGAGAACGTCACCCTGAGACATCCTAACCACCGTCAATTCCATCGGGATCATCTTCCAGAGGAGAAAGACCTGAGCTGGACGCGATTCTATCGATGGCATATCGACGCCGCCCTCTATGATTCTTATCCTCCCAAGGTTACAACCCTGATGGCAGTGCAGTTGCCCCAGGGCCCACCGCAGACCATCCAGTACGATGATGGCTCGGGGGAAACCCTCGAAGCGTCTCTGGCGCCGACGGCGTTCATTAGTGGTCAGAAGATGTTCGAACTGCTCTCCGCGGAAGACCAGGAGTTTGTCAAAACAAGCCGGGTCGAATATGCACCGCATCCGTATGCTCCTTCTTGCCCTCCCCCAGAAGTTTCTACCTATCACCCACCAACCTTTCTGCTAACCTGGCTATCATCAGATACAAATGGATCAGCAAAGCGCGAGCCCTCCCCACGGGCCTCGGCCTATACACAGAAGGCCGTGAACTTCCCGACACTGAACTCCCCCCCATTGACCTCTCCAAAATCCAGATCTTGCCCATGCCCTGGCAAAACCCGGTGACGGGCAAGCTATCGCTCCAGATACATCCATCTTGCGTGCGGAAGATACATCGAGCCGACGGCAGCGTGATCGATGACCTGGCTCAAGTTCGTGACATTGTTTATCGGTTACAACGCCCGGCTATAAGTCCACAGCATGTCTATGCCCATGACTGGGCCGAAGGGGATATGATACTATTCAACAACCAGGGTGTTCTTCATACGGTTGTAGGGACTTTGCGGCCTGACCAACTGAGAGTATTTAGGCAGTGCAATCTGGCCGCTTCAGAACCCCCTCAAGGTCCCTAAAGGGGGTTCATATAAGGCGACCCGTCACTCCGATTTAAATTACCGTGCACCGCAAGCGACGTTCATAGAGACTACGCAGGCCTTTTCAATCAATCAATCAATCAATCAATCAGTCACCAATCGAAATTCCCATAATACTTAATAAGTTTAACCCTATTAGAGCCTAGCTATTAATTGTCCCACTATATAAATACTTTGCCAATTGCACCGTAGAACAGGTAACAGGACGCTATAGATATAAGGGTTATACCATTCTCCTCTTGACCCATACAGAACTCACCTAATTCTTTGTTTTTCTTTTTTATACATAATTTCTATGAACTATGTATAAACTATTTTACCTTTGACAATCTGTCCAGATACTAGAATATTTTATCATGGCCGACAGTGAGAGTTGTATATAAAAGATCACTTTTATTGGCTGCATTGCCTCCCGTAAGGCTGACGTGGCAAGGCTCCTTTTCAAGGCGTACGAGCTCCAGAACGTATGTTTTCAAACCATCCTCCCACGCCCATCGTGATCTGAGATCTCATAGCCGTTCAGATGTCAGACCATCTACACGACTATCCTCTTGATTCAGCTCAGAGGGAAATTCGGCTTTTGACCATCTTACCCGCTCTCACGTCCGATGATCCTATGAAATGCTCCCTGCAAGTTGCATCATTGGACGCTTTCCCTACATATGAGGCGATCTCGTATGTATGGGGTGATATCCGAGAGAAGAAGGATATTCTACTAGACGGGCGTACAACCCAGGTCCCAAAGAATGTCCGCCGCATTCTGCATAGACTCCGCCACCGCACGCAGAGACGAGTTTTATGGGTTGACTATGTCTGCATTGATCAAAAAAGCGTGGCAGAAAAAAACACTCAGGTTCCTTTGATGAGTGCAATATATGCCAATGCTACGTCTGTCATCGCCATCATCAGCGTGGATAATCTCACTGACAATGCGGTTGACGCCATTGAGTGGCTGGGGATGTCTGACGTGAAGGTACAGAAAGGGAAACACGCAGACCAGTGGATAAAAGGTGTCTTGAGCCAAATATCGGTGGGACATGAAAGGCGCCTTGCGACCTCCCCGAGGATCATCGAGTTTTGTAAGGGGTTTTTCATGGCGGAGTACTGGACGCGAATGTGGACATTTCAAGAATACCGACTGTCGCAAGGCAAACCACCAATCTGCATCTGTGGCGATGTAGAATTCTCAGTCCCTGGCGACCGGTTACATGATGCCACATTTATGTCGATGGGTCACCGTTTGATGGACTTGGCTCGGGAAGAATTTGAGGAGGGAGTGCCGCAAGCATTGGACCATTTGAAGATGGTCGGTTATATTCTAAGGGTGTGTCATGCACTTGAACGAAATACGACTGCAGAAAACTATAAGTGGGTTAAGGACAAGCAAAAGTTCTCTGTGCTAGACCTCCTGCGCCAAACGAGCGGCCGCGCATGCCACGATGAAAGGGACAAAATATATGCCTTATATGGTCTTCACCCCGCATTGCAGAAGGCATATCCACCGGATTATAATAAGCCTCTATCCCAGATCATGTTCGAAACAGCAAAGTACATGCTGGATGAGGGGAGCGATAGAGATTATTTAGCGAGCCGCGACGAGATGTGGCCATGGCCCAAGGACATGCGCCTGGACAGTCTATCCCTCTTAGATTATTTCTGTCTCCGAAAGGATCGGCTGGAGAACGTTTCTATCCCTTCTTGGGTGCCGGATCTCACCACGACACTCGAAGTGTCCACCGTGACGGAAAGGGTTTGCTACTCTGACATGCTTGTACTCCACCCTGAAATTCACCACTCGTCTCCTCGGTCCTATCCGAAGTTCACAGACGATTCTTCCTCCGTCCTCTGCATATCCGGGCGCCCGATTGGAGAATGCAGACCGGTGTTTCAGTTTGCATCCGACATTCAGGGCGTTCTGGCCCAACTACAGGGGGTGGTTCAAATGAAGGGCAATGGGTGCCATGTATGGGATAATGTCTGGGAGTCTGAGAACATCCCACACCGGTTCCTTCAAGCATGCTCTGCTTTTGAACGATATAAATATGGTGTATCTACTGAAGAATACAAGAAGAGTTTCTTGACCAATCTACATACTGCCGTGAAGTCATTGGACTTAATCCACCAAGATGCTGACACTCTCCTGGAGACGTTACGCAAAGAGGAATGTTATACCCTGACGCGCCTGGTGCCCAATCTTTATGGCATCACGGTTTTTACAATCCACCATACATCCTTGGTCGGGTTTGGCCTCAGTGAACAACGTGTGGAAGAAGGAGACCAGGTGGTGGTTGGCGTTTGCCAGTCTGATATGCCCTTTGTACTGCGCCAGGGCTGCGACAGAGACTGTCATAGTGGTCAAGCATACCATCAGTTGGTAGGTTTTGCGTATGTGGACGGACTCTGCAAGCGGTCCACGGTGCCTAATCCATATCTTGACCATCTATGTACCTTGCCATACGAGGAACTCCTTTTGAATTGACAGGGCCCTATCGCTTCGAGTACTTATATATAGCTATCAGACCTACTATTTAGCATCGATTTAGCTTGGTAGGTAGTTCAGTTAATATACATTTAAATATACATTTATACATCAATAAACCCCATCACCCGATTGGCCGCCCACCACATTTAAACCCACTTCCATTTTATATCACCGATAAGATAAAATCTACCGATTTTACTGCCCCTCCCTGAACAACTCCTTGCCCTGACCCCTCCTACCATAACCCCCAGACCTCAAAAAGCTAAACTGATAAAAACAACCTTAGAAAAGCAACATGGAGTGGGATCCAACCCAGTTCTTCCGTGACGATCACACCCCAAACCCTTTTGCGCTGTTGATCCTCAATCAGCCAATCAATGAGCGCGCGTTTCGCGTGTTGAGGAAACATGGTACGTTCTTCCTTATACATACACCCTTTATATATATTATATAGATCTATATCTGTATATAGATCCCAACACGATACAATCTTCATCATACACCCAAGACTAAAACGCAAAAAAGCAAAGGTAATGCTCTGCGCCGACGGCGGCGCAAACCGCTTCTACTCAATGATGAAAGCGCATGACCGGGAATCAATAGATGTAAGTTCCTCCCATCCCTCCAAATATACTATATATATATACATATATGTATGTATGTATGTATGTATGTATGTATGTATGTATGTATATACACTGTATGCATATATACTAATAAAAAGAAAAACCAAAGCTCCCCGATCTCATCATCGGCGATCTAGACTCCATCACCCCCGATACAAGATCCCACTACGCCAATCTAGGGGTTCGCATTATCGAAGATGAAGATCAGTATTCGACGGACTTCACTAAATGTTTGGATTATTTGCGTGCGCATGTTGGGGAGTTCCTCTCCCCGTCTACGTCTTCCTCTGGATCTTCGGTATCGAAATCAGAAGGACAAGTAACGAAGGAAGAAGTAAAGACAGAAGAAGACAGAGAACTAGACGTCCTAATCCTCGGTGGTCTGGGCGGCCGCGTCGACCAAGCTTTCTCGCAAATTCATCATTTATATTCCATGACTCAGTCTTACAGCTCTTCATCCTCTGCGACTCCGACCACTTCTTCTGGTGGTCATTCGACGTCCAATCAAGAACGGACAGGGAAGATAGGGAATCTTTATCTCATCTCCGAGGAGAGTATTACGTTTATTCTGCGGCCGGGGAGGAATACGATCCAGACGCCCGGGACGAATCGGCCGGGGAGGAATACGATCCAGACGCCCGGGACGAATCGGCCGGGGGTGTCTCCTGCAGAGTATCTGCTCGAGGAGAATGTGGGGATTATACCGCTTTTGGGTCCAGCGAGGATCACGACGAGTGGATTTCAGTGGGATGTGGTGGATTGGAAGACGGAGATTGGGGGGCAGTTGAGTACGAGTAATCATATTCGGAGTGAGGTGGTGACGGTAGAGAGTGTGATGCCGGTGCTTTTTACGCTGGAGTTGGCGGGGAGGTTGAAGAGGGATAGGTAGTTTTGTTTCTCTTTCTCTCCTTCTCTCTCTCTTCTCTCTTCTCTCTATATGGGGTATTGTTTGGGTAGGGGTAGGTTGGAGGGTTTGGTTTGTTGAGACAGGGGCTATAGAGACATACAACCTAGGAGAGACCAGTAGCTATAGTGTACGATGAAAAAGGATCTGTATTGGAACATCCTATATTGGTTTCACAAGAGTACATCCAGAAAATCCAAATAAACGCCCCTCGAAAGATCAGATCAAGTCAAAGCAAGGAACGCACCACACCATTCTCACGCCGAATATCCCGAGAAAGGAGAGAAATTGAAGATCACTCAACATTTGAACAATACCGAAGCACCATCGCACTGCACACATAGAATCCGACGATCATCCAGAAAAGACAACCCTTCTCACAACCCCCTCCTTCAGGCACTCGCATGCCTTGCCCCGGTACGGAGCACCTCGTATATACACCATGAATTTACTTCCGCAGGATCGCCTCGTAGATAGTGCCGATCAAACCGATCGCAGACCCGGTCACCAAGCCAGCCCATTGACCAGGGACCGCGGCGTTCACCCGGGCAATCGAGTATTGGCTGTACAGGTTGAAGAAGTCGAACTGCTGGGCATACACCAGGTATGCAAGCCCCGCCTTAGCAATGTTGAAGCTGAGCGGGTCGAAGTTCGCAGGCGACGCGCGGCTGCGGCGCGTGTGGGACGCAGCACTGCCACCTTGTGTGATATTCAGGCTGATGTTGAAGAAGTATGCGGCCGTCAGCGGTAGGAGAATGCTGGTCAGCAGCCATAGCGAGAACGGGGCCCAGAATACCCCGTCGACGAGAACAAAGACGTCGGGGACCTTGATGGAGATCTCAACCGCCCAAATCGAAATGGTAGACACGAATCGCAGCGGCAGAATTTCATAAATGATGGAACATCCTTCGAGCAGCAATGTCAGAATCTGGACGGCCTTGACACTGCTGAGCAAGGAGCGCAGAGACTGTGTGCCATCCGGCACCCCGGAGCCAGTCCACCAATCGCTAGCCTTATTGCGCCACGCGACGGATTCTCGGTCGACTGCATCAGCGATGAGGGCCGGCGATGCCGGCAAGGCCGATTGAAAGTTCAGCGGGGACGGCCCGGGCGTCTGGAAGACAGGTGGTGGGGACGCGTCGGAATCCTCTCTGCAACAAGAAATCGATCAGCTTCTGTCGTCATGATCACTGCGGTCGCGCGACGGCGCTTTTGGCCCATGCGCGCACAATATAAGAAAGAATACAGGACATACGGGAGTTGCTCAGTCTCCTCCTTGGGTTCGGCCTTGGGCTGCTCCCTGGGTTCCTCCTTGGGTTCCTCCTGCGTCTCCTCCGTCGCCGCCTCTTCCTTCACCTCTTCCTCCAGGGCTCGTGTCTGCCTGCGACGCGCCGACCGGAGCACTGACCGCGGTGTTTCTTTCGCGAGCGGCGAGACTTCCACTCGGGGGTCTCTCTTGATCGGCGACCCCTTGCGCGGGGTTTGCGACAGGCGTCGGTAGTAATCCGTTAGTCGCGCATCCTTGGCGAAGATGGATTGGTTGGCCTGGAGATGTTGATCCAGCAGCGTGGCGAGTTCGGGCTTATTGTATTCCTCGTAGCTGTTCAACAGTCAGCCGGAGGGGTTGTTATCGTGGTGGGGCGATAAACAACGGCACCGACACTTACTTGTGAAGATCAGTCGCTTCCGCCCAGTCCGTCAGTTGGGACTTGCGCAGTTTCTGTAAATAAGGCAATGCGGCAGACATGATGCGCGGGCAAAGACCATGCGACAAGGGGAGGTGGTGAATTTGAGAGTAAGGGGGAGAATGTGGGCGGTTGGAGATGGGATGATAAAAGCGCGCGCAGGATTTCGGGGACCAAAAGGATTCTAAATCCAAATAAGAAGAGGGAAAAACAATCCCAATAAATAATAAAAGCGAATCAAATAAATACCCAGTGAGGTCACAGTCCGGGCAGGCGGAATCTGATTGGTCCATTGGGTGGCGCTTGACCGCATTCGTTTGTTTACATTTCCACCTGACCTCCAAATACCCTCCTGTGTAGAAAAGACAACTTCACACACAATCAGTGAGATTCCTGGGCTCTATCTTTATATAATAATAATATACATCGTGGCGTGGTTCACCATGTCTAAATAACCAAATAAAAAAGAAGAAGAAAAAAAAAATCTATGTAAGCCATACCAGTCCGGAGCAGGGTGTCTAAAACAGAAACGAACGGCAAGAACAAACCCCAAAGGAAAAATGCTGCCATGCCCCAGACTGATCCAAGCAAACGGGTGATAATATAAGAAGAAGTGAGAGATCATGCAACATCCCTGTCCCAGAACGCCCTACCCACATCGTTTCCCATGTGGTGATGATTCAACATTATCTACAAGTGTTGCCCCGTCGCAACACTTCCATCCCCTTCATTTTATGCAACAAAGGAAGCCCATTCGATCAAAGGGGGTTCATCTCCCCCAGACTGTCGTAGTATTCCAGCTGTTTCAACAAGTATTGGTACATGACCAGCATCGTTCCACTCTGGATGCTGGTCCACACTCCACGAGGGACAACGCCGCGGAACCAGCCACCGAGCCCCTCCGTCCGGTAGATCATCTTGAGGCCCGTCAAGAAAGACGAGGTATCCAGACGAGGTGCTCCCGGTGGGGCCACTGATGTCGACGCACCCCCAGTGGAGATCGGTCGCGAGTGGGTCCGCAGACTCGACGTAGTTTGAGACGATGTATGCTGCCGGGGGCTCTCCTTGATCGACGCATGTTCCGCGGCAGGCTTCGACGAAGACGCGGGACCCTGGACATCGGGGTTCTGCTGCGTCTGGATGCGGGTCTTCACCACATCCATGGGGCACGTTATCACACCTGCCATTCCGCCGGCGGTTGCCGCAGTCAGGATCTCCAGTCCAAGTCCAATGTCTCGAGATCCGACCCATTCCTTCGCCAGTCGCTGTTCCTGCTCGTAGAATGCGAATTGTAGGGCAGAGAACGGAAGGTCACGGTATATGGTAGCTCTGTATCCATGGAAGAGCGCGGAAAATCCTTCCTGGCGGATGATCGTGCGGAGAGCATCGCGGGTCGAGCGGTAGTTGTATCCCGAATTGAAATGAGGGTTGTTATAGCGTCCCTGGAGTTGCAGTCGTGTCTTCAAGACCTCTGAAGGGACATAGACAACGGACGCGGCTAAGTCCGCAAAGAAGCCTGGGCAGCTAGGTCAGCGTCACTGAACCCAAGGCAGATTAACAGAGGCCGGATAACGCTCTTACCTCCGGACAGGTATGCCACATTGGCATTGATGCCAGAATCGATCATCCGTCGCTTGGTGAACTCATACACACCAAAGAAGATCAGAGTGCCTGGAAAGGAGCCGAAAAATGCAGGAACAGCTCCACCGTACAGACCTCGTAGGAAACCTTCCTGTCGATAAATCGTCGCATACGATGAGGTCATCGACGTATATTTCGGAGGGAAGTGGGGATCGCCTTGCTGCCTCGTCTTCACCGTATCCAGGGAATGCATGAGCATATCGCCGCATGTACCACCGGTCGCTCCGGCAAGCATAGCCTACAGAAAACGATTCATGTCAGCCTGGGATAAGAGATTTCTGCGCACATCCCGCGCGTTCGCATCACCATCTGTATTTCCCGTCTGGCTACAAGCACAACGTACACGTAGATATGGCGGACGAGGCTCTTCCTCGTCCTCAAGCGGAGTTGTTTGTACATGGCCGGAGCCTGCCCTTATCGGGCCCGTCGCATGGAAGACATGGTCGCCGGTGCTGGTGGTAGTTGAATACGAAGCGGCCGGAGGAGCGTCCGGAACGGTTGTCTCTGTCGTAGAAAACAGGCCAAACACGCGCGAGGTCAAACTCATGGCAAGAATACCGCAACCCACCAGATCCTGGTGCGGGCCAGACCACGGGGGGTTGGGATGCGGCGGCGACGTTTACCGGACGGATGCCACCCCAATTCAGGATGACGGGGGGAAAGAAGGAGGTGAGGGGAAAGAGGAATCGGAGAAGATCTCTGCTATACAAACGTCAAGGAAAATCGAGAGGTCAAGTAACGGAACATGGCACCTCTCCAAGTCGGTAGTTTACAGAAATGATTATGGGCCAGCGCTCAGCATTCAGCCCAAAATTTTGGTCGGTTTTCCGCTTTCTCCGCGTCCGAGGCCGAGTCTCCGCCTCAGGCACACCACGCCGCCTTAATAAGCTCTCGCTAGTTTAACTCGGGCCCGAAGGAACAAATGACAGTGGACAGAAAAATAACTCGACTTGCCACAAGCATATTTTGAGAACCGGTGGAACCCAAACTAGATTACGATCAAGAACGTGACCAATGGTCTAGACTTCCCACCATTGGACTACGTAGTACTAGTAGGACACAAGCTTATGCATCAACAACAAACATGTGTAATAGGAATGCAATGGAATTCGTCCGGGCTCAACATCCCATCGGAGGTCCAGCATGTGCATGACTTCCTAACTGGGCGCTGCCCGAGTTCAACAAAATGGCAATACAAGGATTATAATACGACTCTTCTCTCCCCCTCACGCACTAAACATCCACATCCACATTCCCTCCCACTGCAGCATGTAAACAATTTTTGGCTTATCGTAAAGAAGAACCACTTCCCAACTCAAATATGGTTAGGATCAATGGCACATTATTCGTTATATGCTCATCACTTTACAAACGAGAGCCCACACGCCCATCTGTGATCCCGGGCCCTTCGCGAATGGTCTAAGTCCGTCTAAAATGCGTCGCAATCGGATTGGGCCTGTCCCACGCGTCTCGGCCGGTGATCGTTCATCGCCGAAGATACCATTTATTGCGGCTTCTTGCCCGGGGCTCCAGAGGTCAGACGGCCCAGATCGGTGCTCTCATAGGCCTGGCGAACAACACCCTTGAAGGTCTCCCATCCCTGGCGCACCGCGGGGGGAGTGCTCTGGTGGGAAACCGAAGCATCCACGCGGGCGGTGAAATGGCGCACGGCCTGCTGAACAAACGAGCTCTGGGTGTATCTCGCACGGAAGAAGGCCACGTAGATCAAAAAGAGAAGGATGCCTCCTTTAGAGAAGGTCAGAACTCCCAAGGCCAGACGGAACAGGAGCGCCATCTCGAGTCCAGCAACGAGATCCATGCTGGCATCATAGTACTGCTTGACGAATCTTCCAATGGTGTCTGCCAAAGGACTGGCCGCGGGCTTGGCAGCACCAGGAGAAGAGGGCGACGCGGATCCGGCAGCACCCTGGGCGGGAGGCTGCAAGGTGGGGATCAGGTGGGCGCGAGAGTATGTCGCAACGTGGAAGATCGAGTAAACACTGAAGGGGAGGAGGGCCAATGGGACCTGGCGGGAATAGAGCCAGACAATTGCCATTCCTAGTGTTTGGTCAGCCCATGCCAGTTAAATTTGACCACCTGGCAATTCTACTCACCAAGATACTGGACATTTTCATCGCCAGCGAGCTTCACCGCAATGTTCGGAACGCTACCCTGAAGACGACCACGGGCGATGTGTCCCTTGTACACCACGATACCGTATGTCGCAGCCGCCGAAAGGAAAGCCAAGCGGTAGGACACCTGGGCCGAGGACGAGTAGTAGTTGAAGGTGATGTAGGACAGGAGATAGCGGAAGACGGAGAGCAGCAGTGTGACGTGCCTAAAGCCAGTCAGCGGGTTTTTTTTTTTTTTTTTTTTTCGCCCATCCGTGACTTGCGAATGTCGTCCGATGGGACAACATCTGGTATGTGGATGTCGCAAATTGCTCCAAACGGGTACCATCTTCCGCCGGCCGAGGCAGCACACAATCACAAGGGAAACCTACCCAGCAAACCAAGCAAATCTATTTGAGAATCAAACGGTCAGTATCCACATTGTGAGCTGGGGGAAAAGGCCAGCGAAGCACATACTGTAGGGTCTGAGCCAGGGCCTTCAGCCGTTCGGCCAAAGGCAAGTTCGATGAAGGAGGGGGAGCCATGAGAGCTGAGGGTGTCTGGTGTACTCGAGAATGAGGGAGGTGCGTAACGATAGTGAAATGGAAGGCTCAAGAGAGCGAGAGCGGAGAGGTAGCAATGCGCTAAGTGGCCGGGACGTGAGAGAAAGAACAGAGAATGGTCGAGAAAAGCTGGAAGGGGAGCGAATTGAGCGGTAGAGGCCTGCGGACCTGCACTATTTTGGGGAGGCTGGGCGGGGGCGGTCGTGGGTGAGTGGGTTTTGGACGATGCCTTTTTCGCTGAACTCAGGCAATGTTCGTCGGTAGTAGGGATTCTGTTCGTACGGAAATCGGGAAGGAGAGAGAGGTCGGGAGTTGCTGCTGGCTGACGACAGTGTCCTTAGTCGTCGAGGAGCTGAGAACCTGAGGCAGACCACGCCTTGTCCAGTGACGTTGAAGGGCACCTTCACTGAATGACTCGGCATGATGCAAGTGGCCGAACCTCACCCGACACGGCTATACTACCAGTCGTAGTTAAGGGTATTTTACTTCTTGCGATCGTAAATCAATCGGTTCCTGTCATACTGTATAGACGTGCTTCCATGGAGTTTATTCTAGTCGAAATTTTTATTTATTTGGTTCTCTTTTGAATACTTCCTTGATTTCCGAGTGTTCTACCAGTGACGGCCTCCATGCCACCCTCTACAAAAACCGACACCCCCCGTCGTTGGTTTCGTCTGGTCGGAACTTTTCAAGAACATCTGAGATTGACAACTAACGCACAATAAACTGCAATAAGGAAGAGAGAGAAAAATAGGAAAAACGTCTTGAAATGATGGTCGGAGGGTGGGAGAGCTCACTAAAAGGTGTAGAAGTGGACAAAAAGTGCACGAAGATAAGAAGGGAAAAGGAGGTTAGGCCACACTGGGGAATAGGAAACAGGCGGGAACAAGGTATAGCGTAGGCAAAAGTACATTAACAAGAAGCGAAAAGAGGACGTGAGGGCCACCGCATATCATCTTGCAAAACCATGGGCCAGACCACGCGAGCAGGCCGGCAGCGCTGCTCCGGTGTCCCAGCACATTTCTCCTAGTCCAAGCCCCCAATTGGTGTTCGCCCGATCGATGGAATGAAGCACAAACGAGTCATTCCACTGGGCCCGGGTCACCCAATTAGAAAACAGAGTCATTACTGGCAGCAGAAACGAGAAAGTAGAGGTTGAGAGAGCGTGGGAGAAATCGAATAAACACAGAAATAGAAGGGCAGTCGAAAAGAGCGCTCGGTCAATCAACAGTCGTGGGGAATCCAACACCGAACCGCCAACGTGCCTCCAACGACCATACATTACCTGGGGCGTCCGTGTCATTGAATTCCAGTCATCTAACGAAGGGAGAACCCCTTTCGCTTGCCCTTCTCTTCGATGGGTCGACCACTTTCGAGGCGACCCTTCTTCTCGTCCAGTTCCTGGCGTTGCCGCTCCAGTTGATCCTTCATCTCGCGATGTCGAGCGTATAGTTCGTCTTCGCTCTGTTTCAGCTTGCTCTCCTTCTCGGCTACCTTCTGTTGGAAGACCATCTTCATCTCTGCCTCCATCTTGGCGAGCTTCTGCTCGTGCAGGGCACGCTCCTCCTCCTGCTTGACAGCTGGGTTGACTTCCTTGAACACGCTCGGGTCCTGGGCGACACCCATCTGGGTCAGCTTGTCGGAGCGGTAGTTCTCGTACAGCAGGTTGTTGGTGTGTTCCTTGAGCTCTTCCATGTGGGTGCGGATCAACATCTGGCGCAGCTTGACAAAGTCGCAGTGTTCCTCGTTGTCGACCTCAATGATACCCCAGGGGTAGCTACGGCCCCGGACCTTGCGGCCGTCCGCGGTGGCAACCTCAGCGTTGGCACCGACCACAGCGAAGGGGACCTTCGACATGATCTCCTGGTTCTCGGCGATGGTTTCTTCGTCGTCGAGTTCGTAGCGGGGGCCCTCGAAGATCTGGATGGAGTGGTGTTGGATATCGGCAAGGATCTAGATCACAATTAGCATTGGATCAGGACCATCCCATTCGGGACAGATGACATACTCTCTGCTTGAACTGAGAAATCTCCTCGTCCGTCAAGGTATCGGCCTTGGCGATCACAGGGATCAGGTTGACCTTGGTGTGCAACCGGCGCATGACCTCAATGTCCAAAGGCTTGAGGGAGTGGCCGGTGGGCTGGATGAAGTAGACACAGGCGTGGATACGGTTGTCAACAATGTTAGTACGGTTGACCTTGTTTTCAGCCTCCAAGTAGGCATCGTATCTCTGCTCAATGTTCTCTACGATAGGGCGCCACGAATCGTCATTGTTCACGAAATCACCGAATCCGGGGGTGTCGACCACAGTCAGGCGAAGACGAACGCCGTTCTCTTCAATATCTGCGCTGATCGACTGAATGGCCACGGTCTTCGGGATGATGTCGTGGCTGGGGCCGGTGCGCTCCTTGGGCGGGTAGAGAGAGGTGTTAAAGAGGGTGTTCACAAGAGTCGACTTTCCGAGGCCCGATTCACCTAAACACCAATCAGTCACGCCCAGCCAGTATCCTTCCGTCGGGGAGGAGACTCACCAACAACCATTACGTTGAAGTTGAATCCCTTGCGAACACTTTTGCGGTGCCATTGGTTGGGCAGGTTGGCAAAACCGACGTAGCCAGTCAACTTGCGGCGAACAACGTTCTTCATGTCGGTGGCAGCTTGGGCCACAGCCTTCGGGTCACTGGAGCTGACGGTTTGAGCGTTTCCTGATCCCATGGGGTTGCTGCGCTCAACAAAGGGGGAACTGGGCTTGCTGCTCTCAGGAGACTCCACCGCCGGGGTGGGGGAGCCGTTGGTGGGGGGGGGTGAAGCTATCACAGGCAAAGTAAAGTCAGTAACTGGCGTCATCTCGGATTCATTTTCGGTAGACCAAGTTCCCCGAGTTGGCGAACATGACGTATGGCTTTTGCACCTATGGTGTTTCAACGAAGGAGAAGCATTGAATCGTTGAGAGTCTACTTGCGAGCGACCCTCTGCACTTCGGCGTCTGGCATGTCCCATAATGTTGTCACCAAGCGCAAGAGCTTCAGAGATACACGAATGGAGGATGGTCCGCCAGGTCAAAGAATGGGAAGAGAGCAAAACCGGTGGAATGGGATGTCGCTGGTCGCGGTAAGCTTACCCATTGTGAATGTTCAGGGATTTGTTTAGGAAGCGAGCGTGGACGGTTTGAAGGGAAAAAAAAAATGTCGAGGTAGCGAGCGTTGATGAGGAAGTTCCCCTGAGCAGGTCGCACCTTCTTAGTTAGCAGACCAACACCCTTACAGAGATAGAAATTTAGGCGAGGGGTTGATAATAGAATCCGGAAAGCATCTAGAACCAGGCTATTCTTTTCCAAGGGAGAGGCGGAGGGGGGGGAAGTGGTTATGAGGGGGGGAGGAGGGAGGGAAGGAGCGCAGGCAAGTAAGTGCCACCATACCTTTGGAATCCCGAACACACCTGAAAAAGGGTGAGGATCAGATGGTTAAACAATCAGGGGACAAAAAGCTTCTCGAAGAACACCGATTCTCAGGGCAACAGGGAGGTGTGCGCAAGATGTAAGGTTCAAACAAAAATACAAACAGAAGAATCGAAAATGAAAAAGAAAAGACGAAAAGGAAGCTGAAAGAGAGAACAGAAGAGCGTAGAAAGAAGACAGGAGAAGGCGAGAACGATTGGGCCTGCGGAGTTGATTTGGGGTGGAGAGTCCGTTGGTGGTGCAGTTGAATGTCGGCGGAAAAGAAAGGGGGCTCTTTCTTCATTCAATGGGAAGCTAACGCTTCCTAGGGATTAGTCCGGCTCAGAAACAACATCAATTTTGATGATCGTATTTTAATTGATCGCGTCGAATTGAACCACCACCTCACAATTCACTTGGAAATTCATGGAAAAAAAAAAAATATCTTTAGTCAAAGACAACTCAAACGACTGAGGATGATTTTTCCCTGGCACCCTTTTCGTACAAGTCAAGCATTGCGTTCTTACAATAATCCTATTCCAATTCGACATGTCAAACATATCAGGCGGCGATCTCAAGGGAGACCGACAGCCCAAAGGGAAGGATGAAAAAAAAAAAATAAAATAAAATAAAATAAAATAAAATAAGGAAAACCGTTCTCCAATGCGAATATACTACTGCTACTTCCGACTCACAGCATTGACAGAGGACGACTGAGTAGTACCTCCAAGATGACTATCAGGGTCAGATTCCCAAAACATTCCCCTTATAGAACCATTCCAATCGTTTCATTTAACCCTCTAAATTCGAAGTCCATCCATGGATCCTCCTTCACCTGATCCAAGTTTCTCAATACCCAATACCTCCCAATACTCATCCATGGTGTATCATTAGCACATGCCGCTTACAGAAGTAAAAAAAAATATATAAATATATAAAAAGAAAAAGAAATATTGCCCAGTTGACAATACGATATCTTCCACACTTCCACTAAAACGCTCCGGTTCTTGACTATGAAATGTTTATAATGAGCTTCAATTTAGGTCAACGATTCGAGATCGCAAGTTGGCTACCATTTTCAGTACACCGCTTCGACCTATTGTGTTGTATGGAGTACGGAGTACAGTATCTATGTATGTATCTCCATACTATTCTCCATCGCGACGGTATTACGAGGACCGTTATCCGTGGTATGTGTACCCGGTAGGGTATCCTCTGGTAATCTATCGACGTTTTCTCGGGGTAAGAAGACAGCATCTAGGCAGTTCAGGGGAATAAGATACTAAACCGACAGGAAAGAGGTACCGAATACCTACTACTGACCACTAGTGCCTGATCGTCCGTAAGCTACCACAGGTAATGAAAAGCGGAAACCAACTTTTGTCCCGTGGTTAAGAATCAAGGGAATGGATTCCAAACATTCGATCTGAATGATCACAGCATGAGTCAGGAGTCAGGTTAAACAAGCCACAAATCTCTCCCAGGATGCAGGGGGACGGGTAAATCTCTTATACTAGCTCTCTGCTCCATGCCTTGCCTTGATTCTGTATGTATCAGATTGAACCGCCATCGGGTACTCATACCGACATATAGATCTCCCAGAAGAAGATACATTGTGAAACGTAGAAGTACATACCTTCCATGCATTAGCACACCCTCCCAGTCAGGACAAGAATAGTGACATTCCACTGGGCATGAGACGCGACGTTCGTTACCCGAGGCACGCAGAACAATAGCCATTGGTTTGGTTTGACACTTGCATCTAGACCGTGTTCCAGACATGCTGTAATACCATCTGATACCTTGTCCGCGGTACCGGTGGTCATGCATCAATATCCAAGTTAAGATTTCGACCCTGTGAGGAATGAGAAGCTAGAAGTATATACATGTATAAAATACAATACCATAAATAAATAAGGATACGATGAGTTCAGTCGAGGTGGCCTTCTGGTCACAGAGTTTCTATCATTGCCGTGAACCTCAATAGTACAAGTACTGTATATGCATATTCGGTCGATTTGAGTCCACTCCCGATGCCAGCATGAGGGACGAAAATGCAGGCGGGACTCAATAGTGCTGTCAAAAACAAAGTCAATTCAACTGACGTGTTCATCGTATGATGCATCAGAACGCCCGAGGTTGTCTTCCGTCACATATTCTGAAAAAAAGGATTATGGAGACACCTCGAAAAAAGTTACTGGAGGGTAAAAAAAATTTTTTTTGATAAGAAAAAGATTAAGAATGTTGTTACACTAATTGTAAACTATGCTAGAAAACTTTAATGATATCATTTGTTGGCCTTATTCATTATACAACCATAACCATTATTCCGGAGATAACCAGATAATTCAACTCCAAGGTATTTATTTTCCAACCTTGGATTTCTTTTTGGGCCGTTCCTCCTCCGACATATCCACGTCGTCATCATCGTCGTCGTCGTCGCCGCCAGCATCGTTCATTTCGGCATCGGTCCCGCTGCCACTGCTTTCATGGGCCGAGTCGTACTCCTCCGCAACGTCAGACTCGGACTCAGCCTCGAAGTCCTCGTCGATAGATTCTTCATCCTCGTCAGCCGATCCACGATCGGCACGTACGCCCTCATCATCGCTGGAACCCATTGCGTCATTGTCAAGGGCGGCAGCAAGTAGGGCCCCGGCATCATCAGACATTTCGTTCTTGAATCGGATGTTCTTCGCTTTGAAGAATTCTTCAAGAGGTTGTTGCTCCTCACTGAGCCGAGTTAGCATCAATACATCTTAACTCATCGCATTCGGGACACGTACCGGTTAATGTTACTAAATTGGTGCTCTCCCAGGCCAGCCTTCAGTTTGACTGTAATATCGAAGGTTCTGCTGGCCGACACAGCACCACCGACACGGGACATTGTAATAATGGCAATGTTCTCGACCTGAATGTACGTAGCAGGCTTCGGGACGAAGATCAAGCTCTTGTCCAAGAAGTACAGAAGACCTTCGTTGGCCTTGATGGAACATTTCACCCCACTGTGACCATGATGACTACGCATCGATGTCAGCATTTGTGCATCGTCGTGCGGATTGTGAAGGGGTTATGACAAACCTGACAAAGTCCTTCGATGGCATGATGACCTTCTTGCCCGAAAGACCGCGGAAAATCTTGGTTACGACCTGATGAATCGGTTCCTCATAACGAGGCTCCAACTTGTCCTTGTAGCGAGTCTCCATCAATTCACTGCATACGATGTTAGAAAGTCCCCGGGGAGGGAATCCCGCTTAGCATCACTTACTCTGTCATGTTGAGCTCCAGGCTAATTTCTTCGTCCAGCTTCAATTGCATAACCAAGAATGGGTACCGAGTTTGACCCTGTCGCAGAGGGGGGTCGAGTCCAAGAACAATGAGCGTGTGTGTATCGTCATTCTTAGGAAGCAAGAAGAATTTCTTGATAGAAGAGTACTGAATCTTGTAGTCGTATGTTTTGCCACGGAGTCGAAACGAAGACTCGTACATGTCGATATCGAAACGACCTCTGAAACACAGGTTAGTGCCGCACTGGTATGATGAGAGCGAAAGTAGGCGTACCTGGGCGTAAGATGAAGAACATCCAGGAAAGTAGCAAACGTATCGCCAGCCACATCTCCAATCTCTGCTTTTTCCATAAGCATCTCGTAGAAAAGGTTGGCCGCATTCTGTTCTTCGCCTTCCTCCTCTTCTTCACCGTTTTCTTCTTCGCCATTCTCCTCCTTGATGCCCTTCTCGGTCTTTACGACTGTTCCAGGGATATAAAAGCGCATCTCAACCAATTCGTCGGGCCCCGCAGCGGCCTTCTGGCCACGGTTCTTGGTGCTACCGGCTGGCTGGGCATTCGCATCGGCGCCATCGGTGTTAAGAGCAAGTTCGACAGCAACTTCGTTCTTTCCCGCAAGGTTCGTGTTCGAGATTTCGGAATAAGGGACTTCGAACGCAGGTCGGTTTTGGACGTTGAAAGATAGCTCAGCCTTGGTGAATTCTGCCTTGCCCCAGTTCCAGCCTCGGAGAGCGTGCTCCCTGCTTTCCACGTTTATCCCATACCAGATCTTGAAGGCCTTGCTTAATCGCTCGAAATCCTAAGAGATGACGGACCAAAGTCAGACCACCATACGCATAAATATATAACAGCCGGGGGGGCCTACCTCTTGATCAAAGCCATCCAGTTGGATGACACCCGACGAGCGCGACAAAATTTTCAGTTCGTATCCCTTTGCCGCTCGACTCCATTGGGCTGCGCCGACATTGCTGCTATCGAGTGTGAAAGTCTCACCTCCACCAGAAGGTTTCCACCCCAGGCCACTTTCCGCAAGCTTGCACTTTCCGGGCTGCTTGGAGAGGTCGAGGTAGATATTATCGAAGCTCTCCCTGAAAAGAAAATTAGAGTCATGGACAAATGGCAAGGATCGCGGAGAAGCCTCACATTTTGGAGAAGCTTTAAAGACGTCTAGTTAAGGGTGCCCTGTTTGAGTTTTGATTATTGTACTGAGATTACCTAGATGCAGCGACCACGATTAAATAAGTGATAGGGAAAATTGTACGGGGTCGGTGTTTGTCCAGCGATAGAATGACAGGAGGCTATCACCTAATGAGCTCTAATATAACCTTTTTTTCTGGAGTTCTCGCGTTGCGCGCGGCTGTCGATGGTTCATACGCGGTGCGGCAAGACACTAGTCCAAGATAGGTAAAGTAGATTGGGCCGGCCTGGCGTAGCCGCTCTTACTGGTGCCTCAGGCAGAGTTATCCAAATTGGTCCAGCTAGAGTATAAACAGCAAGTTTCAATAAAATTAATTCGAGCTGTCTAATCTAATATGGAACCATCATAGTAGATTTATGGCTTGTAATTCTATGTCGTATATAGTAAAGGACTCGAGCTGAACTAGTATCACAAACACTATCTGCCACATTCCTATAATATATATTCTCAGAATAGTACTTCACTGGGCTTATAGTATTGGCCAATGATAGACTATTGATACTTTCTTGTAGTTACAACTTGTTTTGACACAGTAAGATCCTAAGAGTATAACTAGCATTGAGCCTTGCTGCTTTCAGACTTGGATATCACACTCGTTAATTTATCGAACCGAGCTTACAGTTGGTGTGACGGTTCATTCAACAAAAAAGTGAAGAAAGTGAAGAAAGTGAAGAAAGTGGCTCGATGTTGGAATGTTGTACAACATAACAGGCCTGTTCCACCCATTATATATTGATTCAAGCCAATGTTACTCATTGGTAGCTTGTAGCGTGGCCTGATGTGTAATGTAGGTTTCGTGGACCTTGAACCACTTTGGGATGATGAACTGCGAAAATTTTAGCGCATCCAAGTTGGTGCTCTTGTTGCCTCTCTATATTGCAAACCATATGGGCAACATGCCCGAGAAGAATTACAGAACACATCCAGCCTATGTAGCCTCTCAGCTACTGATCATAGTTCCAAAGATGCTTAGCAGGGTTGAAGGGCATATGGTTGTAATATCTCCAATCTGTACCAAGATAACCTATTCATTTCATTATTTGGGGTTGAGGCTTGGTAATATGCCAATTTTCTCCTGACACTGTGGAATGCGTATCTCACTGGTGCGTGACTATCTGGAGAGGGCTCTATGGTGGTATGATGGTATCTAATGGGTATTTAATGCTAAATCCTCGTTGAAACGACCACCGCCATCTTAGATTTACCTCAATCACACGCGCGGCATTTCTGATCGAGAGGCACTACAGGACACGAGAATGAATGTGAGTCCATCATAGGTATCAGCAAAAAGTGGACAGCTTGTGTGACTGCCGAGGGCATGGCTATTGATTGTTGGTGGTGGGTACCAAGTACGTTTGTACAAGTGCATCACATACCCTATTATTAGTATCTCCAAACTAACTGCTCACTATAGACGCCATACAGAGTATGTGCATGTCCCAGGTAGCCAATTGCTTTAGAATCCGAATAGTTTGATTCTGGTTACTTGCAACCTTGAACATGGTTCCAGTGCCTCTGTGAAGCCATGTTCATTCACCGCCTTACTAATATTTATATCACTGGTGCCGTGTGATTTCTCTTTCAAAATATATAGCATGTAATATCCGATAAGGGTAAAATACAAACATGGAAGACTTGTCCCCTTACTCCTCAACATACAACTAAGTATAAATATACAATAGCCACCGACATGATGTCAGGGGAGTACTTCATCGACCATTTCCGACCGATGGACTATTGATTTCCTAATTTTAAGGTAGTCATTAGCCAAGATTTCATAGTGCCCACTCACTCCTCCAGTTTAGGGTGACACCTGCACCAATAGATGGTTAGATAGTTCCCCTTTAGTTTCTACCCTTGGAGTCTTTAGACCATGGTTAGTAGAGCTTGGCTTTACCATTGACATGGAAAAAATAAATTAAATCAGATGAACCGTTCTTTGGCGGACTGATTACCTTTGTCGGATGGTTCGCATAGATCCTTGAGACAATATGAGATTTTTAAGGGTGGAGAGAGGAAGTGGACCGACAGCAGTAGGCAGAATCAATTCAACCTCTTTTTTTAAGGATCTGGAACAGATTGGCTATTAATAAATCTCCACTAGTCTACACCCAAGGCCACACAAAGTCCCAAACACCACGCACTTTCCGTGTCATTTCCCACCCGCTACCCCGAAAGAGTTTAAGGCGTACTCTGGACCCATAAAGGAATGAAGGGAAGAAATTGGAAGAAAAAAATACCGGTCGTGCTCCCAGGCCCAAGCTGACTGGAAGTGAATGTACCTGAAAACACACGCAAGGAGAACAAACAACCTATTATCTGCCCTTGCCATGTCACTCTTTCGACCCATCTTTCACCCTCACTCAGTCATTCGTTAATCCTTGGTCATTCCTTATTATTCTTATTCTTCTTTTTTTCTTGCCCTGCCCATTCCTGAACCTCTCCCGTTTTAAAATCAAAACGGAGAGCTTCATTCGTTCATTACAACCCCCCTGTTTGTTTTCTTGATGTTATTGGTTTTTCGGTGTTCTCAGACCACATTCCTTTCTTGACTCCTTTTCTAGCATTATTCGCGTGCCTCGTGTTGATACATCGAACTCCTTAAAAATAGAACCATTTACTATCGGCCGATCGTTCTGCTTACTCCCCCTCTTTTCACCATCATTGTTGGGCAAGGACAACTCAAAAACCCGACCCATCTAGCGGCCCTCTACAGTGCGGCCTGTCGTCGCGCTCCTGGACAATGAGGAACCCCTCACTGTTTAGGCCTGCGACGGCTGGCTTGTCGACAGCCCTCTACTTGGGCTCTCTACTCCAACTGTCCCCCGCCTCGGGGCTATCATTTACACCGGTCGCCCAACCTGATTTGGAACTGAGCCCCCTAGGACGGGTCGCCCTCACTGGAGACTTCGATGCGGTCTCGTTTTACTCGTACAAGGAACAGTCGGAGACGGCCTCGGTGAACAATGGCTCCCAATCCATCCTGACGCCGCTCCCGGATGGCATCCTAACGACGCTGTCAACTTCCGATGCTTATATTCGTGCAATGTGCCCGTTCACGCAAAAGGATGGAACGTACGCGGGGATCTTTGTCGGCGGAAATTTTACCAGCCTCGGGGGCGTAGAAACCCAAGGCGCAGCATTGTTTGACCCCGAGACGAAGAAAGTGACGGCTTTGCCCGGTCTGTCGGGGTCTGTTTCTGCCGTACTGTGCGACAAGGATACGAATAGCGTGTATGTTGGCGGGGATTTCAAATACGGAAATACATCGAATGCTGTGGCGTGGGTTGGCAATGAAGGCTGGACGAGCTTGGTCTTTGGTGGATTCAACGGTCCCGTTACCTCGATCTTGAAGAGCGACGATCATGTTATTTTCGGCGGCTCCTTCGACGGCATTGGCAACTCGACATCATCCAAGAAAAACCAGCAAATCGTCAACCTTCAAAACGCTACAATTTCCTCTGACGCGGTCTCCAGCAGAAGTGGCTACAGTGATCCTCGAAACATCATCTGCCAGACGAGCGGAGAAGATGGTGAAGGGAAAACATGGCTGTTAGAGGACAACTCCCCCGGTTTCTGGCGTGCCGACATGCGGTTCGGATACAACCCCACAAAGATCCGCATATACAACACCCACTTAGAGGGAAGAGGCACCAAGACCTTTTTGCTCAGAAGGTTACCGGACAATGGCATTATGAACCTGACCTATACCGACCCAGATACTGCGAAAGATGTTTACTGCGACCAGGACTGCTCACTCTCTAATAGTACTGACGAGAAATATCGGGAATTTGAATTCGTGAACAGTGTTGGCATGAAGGGATTCCAGTTAGAAATCAAGTCCTGGTACGGAGATGGCGCTGGTCTCAATGGAATACAGCTTGTGCAGAACGGTACGTTGATTGATTGCACTTGATCCTGTCGAAGTTCTGATTGCTAATACGTCATCAAGATATTTTCGCCTATGCGATCGATGATTTCAACGAACCTACATGTGCGGACCTCAAATACCCATCTAAGGCGACACGGACAGGGTCTTGGACTACGACTGAATCGGGTCAGAGCCAATCCGACTATCTGACGGCGAGTATCACCGACTCTACTGCATCTGATACGTCTGTTGTGTTCGAGCCGGACGTCAAACAGTCAGGAAACTATTCCGTTGTTGTTTACACTCCCGGATGCACACAGGACGGCACTTGTGGCTCGCGCGGTGTGGTCAACGTAACCGCCACCCTCAAAAGCAACAGCCAATCGGCAGAGCCTATCCAAAAGACGATCCATCAGACAAACTTGAACGACAAATATGACACCCTCTACACCGGACATGTGGATTCCAGTGATGGCTCTTTCCGGCCCAGCGTAACCTTAACTCCGGTAGCAGGCCAGGGTGATGTGACCATTGTCGCCTCCAGGGTCCGGTTTGCGCTCATCCGGGCATCCGATGGGCTAGATGGGGAGCTGAACGGATTGTATGACTTTGACCTTGCCGCGAAAACTACCAGTTCCAATTTTACCGAGTCTGCGGTTAACCGAGCTGGGCTTCAATTGGACGAGAATGCCACCGTACGAAGCTTGGCTATCCATGAGGGCGTGATGTATGCTGGTGGAAACTTCTCGAGCTCGGGGATTATGAACATCCTGTCCCTGAAGGGCGAGACAAACGCGACAGGCTTACAACAAGGTGGTTTGAACTCGGAAGTGTCTTCGATGACGGTATTGGATGATGTTCTCTATGTTGGTGGCAACTTCACCGATACTTCTGACCGTAGCAATAGCGATTTGAAATATGTCGCAGCTTATTCTTTCGGCTCTAAGACTTGGACCGCGCTGGGAGGAGGTGTCAATGGGCCTGTGCACAAGGTCATCCCACTTACGCTCAACGTCTCCACGGAAATCAACGAGACGACCATCGGTGTGAGCGGCGATTTCGATCAGTTGCTCGCTTTCGACGACAATACCTTGGTTAACGTTACCGGCTTCGCAATTTGGGTTCCGTCGAAGAAGAACTGGCTACAGAATCTGAACGTCACCCAGATGGCCTTCTCTGGCCAGTTGTCAGCTTGCACTAAGGTGGATAACAGTACTGTTATTGCCGGGACTCTCTCCTCGGCGGGGATTGCCGCAGCAGGTGCTGCGGCCCTCCTCCATGACGGTCCGTTGACCATCAAGCCGCTGTTCGCGAACGCCAATTTCACTGGCGAGACTTACACTGGGATTTATGACACGAAGTCCAACCGCAACCTCACCATTGTAGGAGGTCACTTTACAACTACGGGCACTGATGGATCTTCTGTGAAGAATCTTGCCCTGCTCGACGGCAAGGCGGGTACCGTCAAGGGTTTGGGAACTGATATTGACAACAACTCTACGTTTTTGGCCTTAACGTCCTGGAAAGACAAACTGTACGCTGGCGGAAATGTCTCTGGCACTTTCGAAGACTATATTTTGAATGGGTTTGTCGTATATGACCTTGAGAATGGGACCATCGCTCAGAAACAGCCTCCACGATTTACAGGCGATGCAGCGACCGTTTATTCAATCGCCGCTCGTCCTGACTCGGACGAGATCTATTTCGGCGGCCAGTTCGAGAAGGCCGGAGCCCTTCCGTGCCCGGGCGTCTGTTTTTGGGACGCCACCGACCAACAATGGAACAGACCTGGTGTACTATCTGGTACCGTGTTGGCACTGAAGTGGGTATCCAATAAGAAACTGCTGGCAATCGGCAACCTCACCGTCGACGGGAATACCTCCGCGATTGCAACGTATGACCCGAAGAAGCAGACCTGGGATTCTTGGACCATTGCATCTGATCTTCCGGGAACCGTGACTGCTTTCACCCCTGCTAGTGTGGACGTGTCCACCTTCTGGCTGGCAGGGGTTTCCACGAACGGCTCCAGTTACCTTGCCAACTATGCCGGATCAAAATTCCAATATCCTGGAGATCTCTTTGATCGTGGTACCACGATTCGTAACCTTGAAGTGCTTTCCCTCACGAAGGATCATTCTGCTGTTGATGTTCTACACAATGACCAGGCTCTCCTCGTCACCGGCCAATTAGTGATCCCTAACTTTGGGAATGCGTCCGCAGCACTCTTCAACGGAACCGAGTTGACCCCATTCATGCTTAGCTCGAATGCGGATGGCCAACCAGGCAGCATGGCTCAGCTATTCTACGAGAATGATAACCCTTACAGCAGCGAAGGTAAGCCTTTCCTTTTCTTACTCATTTAGACAATTAGGTGCTTGCGAATACTAACTGGTGCAGTTGGGAAACACCACTCCAACGGGATTGTAGTCTTAATCTCATTCTGCTGTGCACTTGGCGCTGTGTTCTTGATTGTCATTGCCGGGGTGATCTTTAATAAGATCCAGCGGCGTCGTCAGGGCTACATGCCGGGACCACAGGCGTACGGGACCGATCGGCCTTCCAGCATGCGGCGGCTGCCTCCGGAGTACCTGTTCAGCACTCTGAAGGCACCGAACCCGGGCACACCGGCGATCTGAACGCCTGCGTGCCGATCCGTCCCTCGCATCGCATCTAAACTGGACTTCTTTTTGACCACTCAGACCGGCGTTCTTGGGCAGAAAACCGTCTTATACCCGTACATTTAATTCGTTTTATGCTTTGCATCTCTACTATTTTAGTTTTCCATTTCTCTCCGGGCTTATCCCGGATGATGCGCTGTTCACTTCTTTTTGCCTTGAGGTGCTTCGGCATCCTCTCGTGTATGCTCTACCTTTGACCCGACCCGGACTTGTCTATATAATCCGTGGTCGGCCGCGTCATTTCTTTCATGAACTCCCTTGTTGTTGATGTTTGTACTATAGTCTTTCCCTGGGGTACCCGCCGGGGGGATACCAGGAGGCCATGTACATAGCTCCCGCGCGAGATCGCGGTAATGACAATCATGCTCGTTTGCTGCAAATCGAGAGGGTTGGTTCCGGTATCCACCCTGGCCATTGGCACGCTGGGTTCGCTGATTTTCTCCGAGACAGCTGGAGAGACTAAGTTAAGTAAAAAAGTGGAGCCCGCCTCGGATTGTTGGATCTAGCGTGGGCTGAGATTGGCGGAAGAACAGTTGAAAGGACACACAGCCATCTCGCTGGACCAATGACACTGGTCCGTGATCTGATTTGGACGTTTTTAATCCACTATGGCATCGCGTGAACACGCTGATCGTGAGGTCATGGTGCAGAGGGGATCGAATGAGCTGTGGCGGGTGTTGGGGAGGGATTTACTAGTACAGAGGACGAAGGAAGTAACGAGGAACTAAAAGAGAAACGGAACCGACTAAGAGGACGGGGCACGGATGGAACTATCCGTGGTTTGGGTATCGTGGCATCGTTTGGGGCGTCATTCGCGCTTGTCAGTGGACGGGGAGTTAGCGCTTCACCCATTGAGAAATTCCTCGGACTGTATCCACTATGGAATGATCGCTGGGAAGGGAACATGCCAAAATGGAACAAGATTGAAGGGAAATTACGGCAGCGGTGGAGAGGGGACGTGGGGAGGTTCTGGTTTTGAATTGAATTTTTCATTGACAGCCAATTTCGAAAGGAAAGCATTGCCGATCGATTCAATATTAGATGTATCTGATCTTAGATGTACATCCGGGTGGGATGGATCGTACAGACGACGGAAGTCCGTACTACTACTTGACTAATGGACGTATTTACCGTACTCGGTATGGTAAAGCTCAGCTCTCATCCCCAGGTCCCAAAAACCCCAACTCCTGCATTTTCCCCCTCAACTTCTCTCCCCCGCAAGGACGCAGCGACCACACTACCAACGCCGGAGAAATACAAACTCCGACCTCCCTGCCAATGTGAATCGCCGATGAGGATCCGGTCTAGACGGTTTCCTGCCTAGTGAGACTCCATTTGGGGGGCCTCAGTGGCTCCGAATTTCCATTCCCCGCTTTCTCTTTTGATCGTGTCTTTTTTCGTTTTTCCTTTTTTTTTTTTTTTTTTTTTTTTTTTTTCTTGCCCTTTTCCGCTTCGCTTGTCGCCAAGTCGCAAATGGGGGAAAAATATTACGGAACGGATCTCCTTTCTTGGGCGAAGGTTCACCTTCGATCATTGCCGATTGTCGATTACTACCTACATTCTTCCCGTTCCTCTCTTCAACCTTCCCTCGCCTGAACTCCCCCTTTCATATCCCCTTTGACATCCCCCTTTCCAAAATTAGTATCTGCTCAGTGAGTTTCGATTTGGGACTAGTGAATCTCCTTCGACTATCAATCTATCTTCGCCCCGGTTATATTGTTGGTCCACACCCGCTATTCGGATGCGGCACCTTCACCGTCGACGTTACCATCCGGTATGCGATCCCGCACAGGCTGGTACGTGGCTCCCTCCCCAAGCTTTGTCTATAATAAACAAGAAGAAAAAAAAAAAAAAGAAAAAGAAAAAGATATAGATTATACCAATACAATATCTATCTACAACATGCCTATGTCTACGCAAAGAAATTATTTCTTTTCCCCCGTCATCTGTCTGCGGTTCGTCATGAGTAAGGAAAAAGCTGATCAGTAACTGACTTGTCCGCTCCGTGTCATGCAGCTTAACGTGTCGTACTCGGAAACTCAAGTGTACGTTGTTCGCGCTTTCTTCCCGGAGCGGTTACGATCATGGAATGCGAAGGACTAAGACCAAGTGATGGATAGGTGATGAGCAAAAGCCCGAGTGTTCGCAGTGTCGCAAAGGCGGCAGAGAATGCCGCCCCAGCGAAGGGATCGTTTTCCGCCATCAGCAAAATGCCTCGATGAATAAGGACCCGAATGATCCCACCGGTGCACGGGGCACGTTGAAAGGGTTCTACTCGTACAAGAACACTTTTGATGAAGATAGTGTATGGTTGGATATCCCGAAACATGGTACGGGCACACCTCCCCGGGAAAGCGATTGGCATAGCCCTGCAGTGATACACGCACGGTGATGTCTGTGAGAGACGGTTTGACTGATGGACTTACCTCGGCAGTTATCTTTGTCGACAACTCCGATCCGTATGTGGAAGACCTCGAAGCCGCCTTGGGAGAGTCGGAAGCGGCTCTCCTCGCCGCGAATGCACAGAACCGAGACTGGAACGCTCAGCGGGCCATATCTTTGGACGGAGAGACCCAGGGTTTGAAAGCGCTATCGGCGGCAGCGGCCCACGACCAACTCCCGTATACCTCTTTGAATATGGACCAACAGCCTTTAGCCACCCCCGACAGTGGCGTAGCGTTTAATGCGGTTCCAGCCACGGTGACAACTGGCCCTTCGCCGAACCCGACATGTAATGCGATACCCGGTCAACCATCTCCACCGGTTTCGATTTCGCCCTCGAACAGCACCAATAATAATATCAACTTCCTTCTTAATCCCTCTCAATCTCTTTCTCCGCAGACGGACCCTAATCTGCAGTATGCAACGGCACGTAGAAGCTCTTCACTAACCGCAAGATCGGTAGCGTCGCGAGGTGGGGGCACTGTTGAATCCAAGCCGGACATACCGGTGGAGACCGACCGTGAAATCATGTTTCTATTGAGGCATTTCTCCGAGTCGCCGGGGCTCTGGTAAGTTCTGTGGATTCGCTTGATGCTGTGTCAGACCATTAATATGTGGCGATAGGATGGATTTGTTTGACCTTGGGACATATTTCGCATCATACGTGCCGGCCAAAGCACGGTCCAATCCCCTGCTGCGATACGCCGCTTGTGCGTACGCCGCGAAGCAGTTGGGCCGGGTCAAAGGCGCGCGGCCCCCTGCCGGTGAATTTGCCTCCACTCAGTCCCTCATGCGACGGGGACCGGATGCGAAGAACGTAGACTGGATCTGGCATGGCGCGAAGTATTATGAAAAAGCCATTCAGCTGCTAATGAAGGAGTTGCAGCCCGACAAAGGCCCCGCGCCACTCAGCACCCCCGAGGCATTTGGCCAGTGGCAGGCGGCCGAACTATCGGAGAGTAACGACCCCAATAACCCGCGAAAGCGCCGAAGGCGTTACTCGGAGAGTCGATTTTCAAATGGGGTCCACTCGGATGAAGTCCTTGCCGCAACAGCCATCTTGTCTGTATATGAATTCCTGGATGCCACTGGCCCAGCATGGAATCGACACCTGAGTGGAGTGAAATCTTTGTTGGATGTGGCAGAGGTTGGCATGATGCCCCTTGAGCAACACCCTTCACCGGGAGAAGCGCTGCCGCAGCCGTTGAAGAGAGCTGGTCTTTCCAAAGCCCGAAGGGCCACCTTTTGGAACTTTGCCCGGCAAGATTACCTGGCGGCCTGTAAGTGTATCCCGGATGCCTTTCGAGCGATCTTGGTGACGTCTAGACTCTAACCCGCGTACTGTAGTCATCAATGAGTGTAACACCAGGCTCAATACCGATGACCTGGTACTTTGGACTGAAGCTGGTCTTCAGATAGATAACATGGGCTTCATAATTCCTAGTAATTCCAACGCCGCGGGTTATCCTGAAGGTGATGACGTCATGAAGGAAGACCTCATCGGGAATGGCCTCATATGGATTCTTTCCAAGATCATTAATTTCATCAGCTCGGGGGACAATCTGCAGTTGGCGAGCGGTCCCGTCAATACCGGGCCTCTGGGGATTTCGCAGCAGGTTTTACTCGAGCGGTGGTATCGCCTGGAAACCGAGCTGGATGTTTGGTACAACGGTCTCCCTGATACCTTCCGGCCCTGCGCGCGGCTGGAGCACCCTTTGCAGAAAGATGGCGATGGTGACGGGGACGGATCTGCTTTGTCTGAGATCTGGTACAGCATTCCCGTATGCTCGTCAGCTATGCAGCATTATCACATGGCCCGTATTTTGCTTTTGATCAACAAACCGCATGAGTCGACTAGTAGACGGAGTACGATCACCAACCGGCTTAATTCGTATCGTTCCATCGAGAGTGAGATCCGATTTCATAGTCGTGAAATCGTAGGTATCTCGATGGGTCACCCGGAAGGCTCGGTCCGGATCAACTCTCTCCAGCCATTGTTCGTTAGCGGTCAATGTCTCACCGAGCCTCGCGAACGTGAGATGGTTTTGCATCTGCTGCGTGGCATAGAGTTTGACCTTGGCTGGGCCACTGAGTATCGCGTAAAGCAATTGTTGCGGGAGTGGGGCTGGGATGAGCAAGCTAAGGTCGGGGTTCCTTGATCTCGCCAGGACTGCCGTTATTTCAGTCTTCAGCTCTGTCAAGTCCCAAGTAAATCCTACTTGGGTGTTGTTGCCGCGGGCTCTGCGCTGCCCCTGCGTCGACCATAACTGATGGTCACACATGCCACGAGAGATGCGGCTTCATGTCGGTCAAGGACCGGCAAGCACCTCACCCGGCCATGCGTCTGGATGATATCTTTTCGGACCGACCCAAACGCCCATGGCCGCGTCCACCCTCGGGGGTGATGCCAAGCTATCTTTCACTTCTGCGATTGCCTTGGATGCTTGTTTCGATGATTTGATGATACCACTGTATATGTACCTTTTGCGATAATTTGCCTGATTAGTCTGGGTTTGGATCTTGCGTTTGCATGAGACCAAGAGTGAATAATGATATCCTTTTATGTTTTGATTTCTCTTGCGTTGGAGCATCGTTCTTTTTTACCCACTGGTCAACCGTTGGATAAACCAGTCACCACCTGTATAGATTAGTTGAAACATATGGTCGAATAGATGGAGAAGTCGAAGTTGGCACGGAGAAGGTACAAAATAAAAATTCTTCACAGAGTTTTGAATTTTCCTTTTTTTGAACTTATTTTTTTTTTGTGGGGAATGTCCTCCAGAAAAAGAGCACAAGACTTGGGTATGATCTTCACACGACTCGGGGGAACAGGGAAGGTTTTGTTGACCATGGACTCGGCTGAGTTGCCTGAGGATGAAGCAACTCCCGAGGGCATCCGCACGTGTCAACTACCCGTTTAGGTTTCCACGCCAATAACTTGGCATTAAGCCCTATCCAAACGGGACCGAATAGACTTTTCTTCGGCTTTCACTGAGATCTCTGGTGGATGCTCGTCGGATGTGGGCTCGGCTTAAGGAGGAAGGTTTTCTCTTTTTTCCGTCTTGCTCGCTGGGGTCTTGAAGCCTCGAAGGGGTTCTGTCTGCATTAGTTCGGCCTATCAACTATCTCGACTGCCATTGCAGAAGACCATCGTTCGTCGCCATGGAAGGTCTTCCGATCAGGCCGGCCCCGCAACCTTGCCCTGACGAAAAAATCTGGTTCTCTGAACCTCATACCGTCATCAACCCGCAGTGATCTTCAGGATCGTGAGGATCTTCCTTTTTTTGCCTTCCGCTTCGGGCGGCAAGGCGGGTTTCCCCATCCGATCGTCCCGGACTTCACCGTTCCTCAAATGTTGCCAACTGGGTGTCAACAGTCAGGAAAGTTTCCCGATTCCGTAGAATATTCCTCTGAGACAGCGATTGTCTGTCCTCCAATGCCACCTGCGGGTTGCTGTGGACATTCGGTCTCTGGAAAAGAAGATCAATGTCGATCGCCGGGATGGCCTCGCCCTGAAAACAGGCGCATGGTTCACCGTCGGAAATGAACTCAAGAAATCTACGGGTGGATTGGGGGACCGGGCTTTGCCATTTTAGCAGACCCCGGGTCAACACGGATGCAAACGCAGTGTTAGTTTACCAATTTTGCTTGTCTCTCGCTGGGGCTATCGGCCTGGCACTCTGGGGTTCCTTGTTCCTCTGCAGCAGTACCCACAGGTGGGCCTTGAGGTCATCGCAACCGAGGATATTCCAGGATAACAACCTGCTTATAGAGTGTGACGTATGCTCACGATTTGTTGACTGACCTCACTACATATTAGATAAAAGCGATCCGAACCGTTTTTCACATGGGGCCGAGTGATGATTCTCGCATCGCTTGCCTTTGAGTCCTGATCGACGCGACAGAAATCACCCCCAGGCTACAGGGCACAGTTGCCACCCACCGCTCTCTTTCAAATAGAACCCCACCGTCAATTGTCCGATGGAGCTTCAGATATATGAGTTGTCACAACCGATCCTCGGCTACCTTACCCCGACAATTGAGGATCTGGGGGTGGCGTACTGCTATTTTATGGGTCGCCGACCCTCCAGTAGACGGCGATCAACGGCGGTAAAACTCACCTGTCTGAATTGGAAAAGTAACGCGGCTGATGAGGGGGACTCGTGATTTTCCGTATAAAACTGTTACAGATGAGCCCAAGGAGGGCTGTAGGGAGAATGAACCAGTCTCCTCCGTTCAAATAAACTATGGGGCAAGTCGACCGTGTAAATGCCAAGGATCCCGTCCGCTCAGAAGCTTAGGGTTAGATCACAAGAAGCTTCCTGATAATAGACTTTACTCAAGCTTACGCTCAGGACCTCTGGTAGAGGTCACTAGCTAGGTCCATGGTTGTCGGAACCATCCACTTTTATCTTAACGCTATCCCACGCCGTAATGATGGTAATTTGTTGGACTCTTTGGATTGGGAATTTTGTCAGTCACACTATGGAAATATCACTCGAAGTAAATAAATACCCCCTCGCGCATAACGACCGAAACTATGATATAGTGTAGGGTACTATCTATCAACAACACCTACATAAATATCTCATGACCTGATAACCCAATAACCAGCTCTGACTGCCGGATAATCATGCACTATCATCAGAACTGAGTACAGTAAGCACATAATATGGATTTGAAACACCCAGAAAGAAAGAAAGAAAGCAAGCAAAAAAAAAAAAAAAAAATCCCCAGGGCCTAGAAGTGCAACATAGTGGCGTCAAGATACGAGGGTAAGTTAGTTGATTTAATTTTCGAGTATGATATTCATTGATTACCCGTTCTGCCATTCTATTCGAATATGCTCCATAAGTATTTGAAAGTAACGGTTTAGAAAGGAGGTACGCGTGGAATCATAATATTTCGCAACTAAAATTCATAGTATTATTCCATTCTCACTACTGAAGTAAAAAGTAATACAAGCGACGTTGACTTCGCACTCACTACCGTAACCGACCTCGCATTCGTTTAATTAGTAGTTAGTTAGAGGATTGGGGGTTTAGGTAAGCAGGCTGATAATCCCCCCCCCGGGGCACTAAAATTGCAGTACAATGTAAGAAGACCATACCTGATCTGGGCGACCTACGCAGCACTCATGGGAACTAAAATTGCAGTACAGTGTAAGAAGACTATACCTGATCTGGGGTAACCTACACAGTACTACTAGATAGCGGGAGATACAAAGTTATTCCGATTTGTGGAAGAATATTGCATACTGAGTACCCGGCATGCTACCAAGTACTCGTGGGAACTAAAATTGCAGTGTTTCCAACTAGACGTGGCACTGGCATCCAACAGTAGAGACTGCAGACGTGCTATCCTCCGGGAATTGGATCGGTAGACTCCTACCCTGACTGAGAATGGCAGGGGATGATACCTCGGGGGAACTAACAGTGCAGTGTTGTGCTCGGACCAGACACAGTGGCTTGGACTATACATTGCCAGTAGAGATAGTTTATCACGGTGCTTTAGGGGCGCTAAGTTTGTAGTATATTGACAATTGTTACAATTTTTTGTAGTGGGGCTCTACTGTACGATAATATATTCTGGTGCTGGAAGTGGTGGCCTTAACCTTAAGTATCTATTCTGTTCAGTGGGCAATACCGAGAATGGTATACCTCAGAGGGGGTATAAAAGTGCAGTGTAAGTTGGGAACTTAAAACACTAGATTGCAGTAGAACAAAGTGGCACACTTGGTGTTGGACGTAATTTCCCGAGTCATTGTTCAGCATTTCTTGGTAGTAATCTTACGAGGTACTTCTTTTATGATTGACTTAGAAAGTGGATAGAGGTTTTCTTTGTACTGGAACTGAGAGGGTAATGTAACTCACTCTTTGTCTAATTTCCTTCGTCTGTTGCCTGAGGCAAGACTAGGGCTGAGACCTGGGGAGTGATAGAATAATTATTAAGAGGAAACTTGTCCTCTATACACAATACTGACCCTGATAATGCTTATAATGATTTATCCAGCATACAATGCCTCTGGGGAACTAAAATTGCAGTGTGGCCACTTACAGCTCAGATCCATGTTTGGTCTGGGTGGCTTAGACAGGTATATATTTCGATTGGTAGAAGCGTACCTGGTATAACCACTCACAGGGGCTAAAATTGCAGTGCGCACTTCTGTCCAAGTCCGCTTAGGGAGACAGCTAATAAACCAATGTACCTAAGTGTTTGCTGAACAAATGCCATGTTGGTAGTTTAGAGAACAGGCTTTGAAGGGAGCAAATGAAATCTACTTGAAGTGGTTGTGTATCTGAAATCGATCTTCTATCTCACAGTGTATTTTGGCCTCAAGGCAAGTCTCTGTGCATGTAGACACATACTTTGGAAGGTTGTCTTTTGTCTTCTTCGTATTTTACGGAGAGGATGAAGCAAATACTAAGTTTACAGTGCAGTAGTCAGCAAATGCAGCCACTCAGTCAGCGGGCAATCCTATACCGTTTCCCGTTGGCGGATATTCAAGCCGGCGTACAACAACTCCCGCCTTTACACTAAGATTGCAGTGGAGAGGGTTGGGTAATAGGAATGACGCTTGGGCAGACAACCCCTCGGAGGGGCTTAAAGTGCAGTACAGTGGCAAATTTTAGCGTCGGTTTGATCACAAGCTCATCTTTTTCAAGTGGCTGTTGGCGGTCTGCTGACGAATGATGTAGAGTACTAAATGTGTACCTATACGAGGCTCTTCGAGTTGGTAATCTCTCGCGGACTAAAGTGCAGTGTAGTGTGGGGCTGTTCGCGAGCTTTGCGGGTATACAGGCAGGGCTCAGGGAATATACAAATAATGCAGGCCACGTATATACCGCGACAAGACTATGTTGAGCTAGTAATCTCTCGCAGGAACTAAAAGTGCAGTACAGTGGCAAATCTTTCGGGTATACCCAAAAGATGCGGGCCATGTATACCAAGACAAGGCTATGTTAAGCTAGCCATCTCTCAGAGGGACTGAATCTGTAGTGTTGCTTAGCCACCGTCGCTGTTTACATAGGCTAAGTCCACTCTAGACGAGGCTACTTTAAGGCAAAACTTTCTCAAAGCGACTAAAAGTGCAGTGTAGCCTCCAGTGTCTGGTTCAGTGTCCGTTCGGGAAACCCTTGGGAGACACAATCGGCCGGTGGGGAGTGATCAGCACTAGTAACATAAAGCGGGAAAGCAAACATTGAAGTCGGATAACATGTATACACAAGTCTTATAGTATCTACTCTATTTACCAAAATCTAAGATTTTGCATTTTACTAGCCTGAATCTCAGACTCCGCGGTGCCAAACTGGATTATTGTACTATCATACCTCCATATGTGATATATCTAGCACAGGAGTGATTCGCTGTTTTTCTGATGCTAGAAGACTTCCCAATGAGGTCACTTTTTGGGCAATAGGAGCTTCCCAAGAAGTGGCGGACTGGAGGTATTCGAATTGGAAATACCAGTTGCTACAGGATTTCCCTGGGAGATTGAAAATAGTAATTGATTCTTTTATAGTACAAAATGGCCTATGCTTATACGTCGCCCATCTCGCCAAGCAAGCTATCGAGGTTCTTCTGAAGCTCGGCATGTTTGGCGGCCATGTCTTTATACTTGGCCTCCCACTGGTCGCAATCGGCCTGAAGCGCTTGGGCACGACGCTCATAATGACCGGCCTGGATATCATCCTCGTTGAATCTAGTCTCGTCAGCGGGGGGGAATTCCATCAGTATCCAATGGATTGAACGACACATACAGTCTTTTTACCTCGCGGACTAGCTTCTCAGTCTCTTCAACCTGTTCCTCGAGCACTTGGTGGCGGGTTGAGAGCGTCGCAATCTCTTCATCCTTGCTCTGATTATCCTGCTCGAGTTCTTGAATTTTTGCCGTGAGCTTTTCCACTTCGGATTGCGCTGTGTCGGCCTCCGTCTGGAGGGTTCTCATTTTCTGTGAGTTAGGGTTAGTTTATGTTGATTGTTGAGGGTTAAGGCAGTGCTTGCCTCGCGAATACGATCCATGATAGGCAGTTTTCTTTAATCTCTAGGTTTGGGTAGAAATCTTATGGTTAGGAGGAAGAATGAAGATCGATCAACCCCCCTGTCGATGATGACAGCTAATCGACTTCTCCACATAGTTTTTTTTGTGGGTCTCACCTGTTGCAATTAGTCAGACGGAGTGGAAAAAAAAACGTGATCTCTATTTGAACCATAATTTTCAACGTAGAAATTGTATGCGGTTGGGAAACAGAATGGATTAGTGTTTAGACTCACACCAGGATAAACAGTAAGCATGACCGGGATATGTTAGGGTGGCTGTGGCTGTGCAGGCAGGAGGATTTTACCCTCAGGCAACAGACAGTGGCGGATCGCAAGGGGGGCGGTGCAATAGAAGAGTTGTCATCGTATTCTCGTATGATTACTCCAAGCATGCTGAGCTCACTATTTGCCCGAGTGTCTAAAGGCGCCTCACTGGGGCTTAGATGTCGATGCACAGATGGCATCGGCTGATTGGTACAACCTCGGGAATGCAGTCAGCGGCAATTGGCTTTTAGTACAGGAGCTTCTCGGCGCTAAAGAAGCCGGTGTGCTTGGGGTTAAGCTGCAGTTTACCTGTGCAGTGTGCCTGGTGCCTGCCACGTCCAGTTCCTGTCCGTCTGTGATATACGGGGGCTGTTGATTTGCTTGATCTGTACCTGACTATCGGCAGACCAGCCCTTCAACTTCCTAGCCTGAAGCGACGCAACGAAAAATAAATGAGGAAGTTCAAGTAAACTATGTACCTAGTAGCTATTGTATTAATTTAGTAGAACATAGAGAAAGATGAGCATAAACTGTACTAACAGGATCAAAGTTTGACAATCGCTGCGAATGGAAGGATATGAGGGTATACATAAACACCAATCGATATCATAAGACCTGGGGGACCTTTACTACAATTGTGATTATAAAAATCTATAATAATACGAGGCGATACCGAACGCAGTGCCGCACGGTCGCAGGACGAATCAGATATCACGTTTCATGGCAGTGGCTGAACCGTTCAGCCTTGCCAACATCTTTAACGTGCGCTCCTCGCTCCTCGACGATGTTCTCAACTACACACCGTTATGGATGAGCGACATCGTCCTTTACGTCGACATGACTTCGAAGTTGCAATCATTTGCGCTTTACCACTGGAAACAAACGCTGTTCTCTGCTCATTAGACGAGATCTGGCATGATGCTCTTAATACCTATGGGAGGGCTGTGGGGGACGATAATGCCTACGATTTTGGAAGGTGTGGCAGGCACAGCGTGGTCGTCGTAACCTTACCGGGGATGGGAAAGGTATCGGCATCTACTGCGGCTAGCTATCTCAGGATGAGCTTCAGTTCAATTAAGCTTGCCTTGCTGGTCGGAATCTGCGGTGCAGTCCCCCGTACCGGCCGCACGGAGATTGTCCTCGGCGACGTGGTGATCAGCCAGAGCATTGTTGAGTTGGATCGTGGTCGCCGGTACCCCAATGGCTTCAAAAGAAAGGACACCATCCTGGACTCTCACGGGCGTCCTAATGAAGACATCTTGGGACTGCTGCAGCGTTGGAATGCAACGTTTCACTTGAAAAATTTACAAAAGAAAACAACAGAAAACCTCAAAGCCCTGTTACAGCACCCATATGCCGAGGCACGGTATCCCGGCGCAACTGAGGACAAGCTCTTTGAACGCGACTGTATACATCGGCACCATGTTGGCTGCGGGGTCTGCAATATGTCGGCGACACCAGACTCAGTATGCGAAGCAGCTCTAACAGCTGCCTGCGATGAGCTTCAATGCGATGAAAGCAGATTAGTCCCGCGTACTCGGTTATGTGAAAGAGGTACAGACTGCGAGATCCCGACTCCGCTAATACACTTTGGCCTGATCGGCAGTGCGGACACGGTTCAGAAGTCAGCGGCGCACAGGGACGAGCATGCAGAGTTAGAGGGTGTGATAGCGTTCGAGATGGAGGGGGCTGGGGTCTGGAACAAGTTCAATTGTCTAATAATCAAGGGCGTGTGTGACTACGCTGACAGTCATAAGAACAAGAAATGGCAGAACTATGCAGCCGCAGTTGCTGCGTCAGTTGCAAAGGAGATTTTGGCGCAGTACGTATCTCACGACCGACCGTCACAGCCGGGAACGCCGAATGGTGTGGCCATTTCCTCCCGTCCAATTGCCGTCTTTCACTAACGGAAGGATAGGTAGCTCCGGATATTCTACACAACATTCCATGATTTCCCGGGGTCGGTTAGAGCTTCAAGTAGTTCCCGAATGGCTACCCAATGATATGTTTCACAGGGCCACCAAGCAATTTAGAGAGGGCCTACCAAAGGAGCAGTTGGACACCTTCAAGGCCACAGACCTTCGTGCTTTGAAAAAGGAGCTGAAGAAGATCCAGGATGAACAGGGACAATCGCACTCATTGAGAAATCTTCGGCGGATCGAGCGCTTTATCCAAGCTACTGAACATATTGGGACCATTCTTGAGGATATCCTAGGTACTAGCGAAGAGATGTGTCTTATTTGGGGCCCAGTAAAGGCCTTACTGCAGGTATGAGTCTCTCATGGCCTCTCTAAGTTCTTGTCTAATGTGGCGCTAGGTAGCAAAAAGTAACGTGGATCTATTCGACACGCTCCTAGCAGCCTACGAGAACATTGGCAACGAACTGCCAAAGCTTGGCGCTTACCGAGACTTGTTCAAGCAACATGTGGGCTTGCAACGGGTACTGGCAAGAGTATTTGCCCTTATCCTGGAGTTTCATGAGAATGCGCTTAAACTATGCTCTGGGAGAGGTGGGATATCACGATTCCTACTTGATGAAGGATACTGACTTTCTGCACCACAGCCCTAAGAACCGTATTTCGACCACTCTGGAAGGACTTCGAAACAACACTATTTGATCTCATAGTGCGTGAAACTGGTTCCCATAGGATAATGATTGAAGATGAGACAATGGCTTTATACAGCCACCCGGGACACAGTGCAATGGATGCGCAGGAAATCCGAGACCACCTCGAGAGCACAAGCAACAACATGCGCTTATCCAAGCAGGAGCATCAAAAGGCACGAGAGAAGATGTACGATGAGGTCAGATGCTGGATTGCAGGTGCTGCAGGAGTTTCAGGCGTCGAAGACGTAGCAGACGTCGTAGGTGCCGAGACCGAGAGTGATCACAACAACATCTGTCGTGACCGAAGCTTTTACCCCGGTAGCGGTAGCTGGATTCTGGAGAACCAGAAGGTCAAAAGATGGCTATCGCCGGAGCCGGAACAGTCGTCCAACTCTATGCTATGGATCAATGGGCGTCCAGGGACAGGTACCACCCAATACGCCTTGCGTCCTTGTACATAACTCTCTAACGCATGCATACACCAGGTAAAACCTATTTAGCATCGGTCATAATTGAGGCTTCCTTGGAGGATTCCTCGTCTGTCACATGCTACTTTTACTGCAAGGAAAAGGTGAAGTCGAGAAACTCTGCGATTGCAGTGCTCCGTGGTATTCTCTTGCAACTTGCGCGTCAGCACCGCGAATTGACCCCTTACTGCCATGCGAAGATCAAGAGTTCTGGTAGCCTCATGCTATCCGATCTATCCACGGCAAGTGGTATTCTGGAGGTGTTCTGTGAAAGGATATCTCGATTAAATGTGGTAATAGACGGCATTGACGAGTGTGAAGAGCAGAGAAAGGATTTGATTGACATATTTAGAATCTTGGTCAGGAAAAACGAAATCTACGCGAAAGGGAAACTTCGTGTCCTTTTTTTAAGTCGGCCCATGAACGAAGTCAAAAACGCCATACCGGAGGCTGAGATGTTTGCTCTGGAACCGGACCACAACAGGCAAGACATCCAAAAGTATTGTGGGCACAGGAAGCGCGAGTTCCAAAAGTTTGGGTTTACCAATGAGTACCTCAAAGATGTTGTGCAGATTATCTGTACAAGGGCCGATGGTAAAAGTGGAAAGCGGATCCTGAAATATATGGTGACTTCTAACAATTTTACAGGGATGTTCCTGTTTGCTAAGCTGGTCATGAACAACTTGAAAGAACAACCAACGAAGGAAGACTTTCGTATTGAGACCACCGCTGCGATATTGCCCAGTGAGATCGACCAAGCGTACGTGGCCCTCTTCTGCCAGCGCCTGCATGTCCGTTGTCTAGTCCTTGGCTAACCGCTGGGTAGATATGCCCGAATCATGGAGCGCCTTGCGCGTGACCTAGGTTCAAAACAATATGCATATACAGAATTTTTGCTCGGCTGGTTAGTATGCTCGAAAAGGCCTCTAAAATGGACAGAAATCCAAGTGGCGCTATCCACCGATATTAAAACATGGGGCCGCTCGAGTGAAGTGAATCCGGACCGCAGACTAGAAGACGACGTGCAAGAATTGTGTGGATCCCTGGTTCAGGTGCTCAAGGGCAACCGGGTCGAGCTTGTCCACAGCACCGCCAGACTGTAACAAATCTCTCTTCTCTCTTCTAATAAAGACAGACACTAACATGAAACTAGGTTCATAGTCCAGAAAAGCAATATACGGATATCTTCAGCGGAATGCGACCTCGCCCTTCGCTGCCTGCGGTATCTGAGTCTTGACATCTTTAGGCCTGATATTTCCGCCCAAAGCCTCCGGGAGAATGCTCTGCGCGGTGATTTTGGCTTCCAGGATTATGCGGTGTCAGCCTGGTTTCTTCATATAGGAACATTGATAGAGAAGAAACATGATTTCCTGGAAGATATCATCGACAGCCAAGACCGGGTCGCAAGAATATGCCGAGAGCTTGAGCATTTCGTGAGCTTCTATTGGGCAAGCTTTCCACTGTACGACAACAACATTCTGGAGCAAGCGTGGATAGATTGTGAAATCTTCCAACAGTACCCCTTTTATAATAACCTTGTCAGAATCTGGAACCATATCTGCTGCGCCCAAAGGGAAGACTTGGAATCGCGCAACGATGTGAGCATTCCTCAGCTTAAGGAAACGCTGGCTCGCAACCGGAAGCTGCTGGAAGACCTAAGCACAGAAGATACAGTTGCTCTATCTAGACTCTATGATGAATACCCCTTCCGATGCCCTAAGGTGCTGTGCTTTTATTTCCACGAGGGTTTTAGGAATGCGATGGCCCGTGATAACCATGTCGATCATCACAACCGACCATACCGTTGCACAGTAGAGACCTGTGCAATGAATGGAATGGGGTTTGCCGAAAAAAGCCGACTTACGGCACACACGAAGAGATTTCATCCCGATGAGCGTGATCTGGGCGAAACGTTCACACCTTACAACCGGGCGAGGTCAGTAAGTGCCCGATTTGAATGTCCTGTGTGCAACAAACGCCTCGTGAGGAAGAATATCCTGGAGGATCACCAGAGAATCCATACCGGAGAGAAGCCCTTTCGTTGCTCTGAGTGTGGCAAGGGGTTTGCGAGAAATTATGACAAGAAACGGCATGAGAAAACCCACGAGAGACGGCGAAGATAGAGTGATCATCATGGCCTTAGCACCTATCTATCACTATACTTGAATTTCATAGTTTCTTTACCAGAGGGCTTTCATGGTCCCTATTCTATAACAGAGGGCCACTCACATCTAACGCCTAGATTACTTTTGACGCAGCTTTGAAAGACATCTCAATGTGCGACAGTCAAAAGTTATCCCTTAATTAAGTCTAACTACAGCCGCTTAGACTCAAATAGTACGGCATCACTCGATATCTTTTATCATCAAAGAATTACATAATACCAACACCCCTTCTGAGGCCTAAGACTGCAGTGAAGTCACCATTGGACCAATCACAAGCAGCTCCTTAAACACTCCGATATAATGTAGTAATTCTGGCGTGTAGCTTTCATATAGTGACAAGATATCGTCAAAGGCTTATCCAGATCCTCCCTCAGTCTCTGTACAGTGACCTACAATTGAGCACATATCTGGCAGGTTGAGCTCGCTCATGAAAGTACCCATAATTCCCACTCAATAGGGGATGTGTAAAGTACGACATAGTTCTTTCATAGCCAATCGATATAGCCCGCCCAGAAATAGCGCGCTCGCTATGGATGTACCATCCCAGTGTCAATACGAGTTGTGGCATTTTTATTGGACGATACAGCCATACCAACATCCTCTAGGGGACTAAAATTGCAGTGATACGCGGAATAAGCAGTGAGAACCCGATAGGTGGGAAGGAATAGATATCCTCTCTTGGGAACTAAAAGTGCAGTGAGAGTCCTACCCTGCCATTGGGTTAAGTGGATACAACAAACCCTCTTTTGAGAACTCATCGCTCACAGGCCTAGTGGGTGTGGGTCCGTGGGTCCGCCCCAGCTCAATGAAAATCCCGGCTTGATAAAAAAAGGTATTCAGAACTTATATACCTACTATTCTATTAAATATTATAGTATTTCAGTATCGCCTCGTAGAGCGAGACAACTACTTGGAGTATACACAGTCATATTTAACTGGATAGAACAGTATATACTATACATTATGTGACTCTGGTTACTGCCGCAGTCTTCTCGATTAAATATCAGGCCTAGTCTTAGGATAATTAGAGTATTTACTAGAAGATAAAGTAAATAATAATCTCTACCTTCGCTTATTGGAAGGTTAGGCGAGATAGGACTAGCAATACACCCTAACGGGTTATTTTTATAGCAGGTATTGGCTCATGATATGACTGTGGGCACATTCCGGTCAACAATTCACACCTTTCAAATCTTGTTGGTATCAGCTGCTGGACTGAGACACAATCATAAGCGAAAGCGTAGTTACTAAAGTGTGCCGTTGGGAATTAGCTTAGCAAGTAGTAGCGGAGTTTGGAGGCCGTTCGATGTGTTGAGCGCTGAAATCGAGCGCCAGATTAGTATAGGGTCTAGCACATCAGATTGATGCAAGTTCGGGCATTGACAGTCATGTACGTCGGTATTGAGTTTGAGCGGCTATGAACTGGAGATGATGGCAAGGGGGGTTCCGAAAATTGGCCATATTCAGTTGTGCTCTATATTAAACGTCCTATTGTAGATGCTTCGATGCTTGAGCAGCTTGACTACTGGAAAGTGGCTCTAATATACGGGGCATAAATATTAGAAGTTACCAGTATCTTAATCTGTCAAGTCGATCAACTCAAGTTCAACTCCACCTTGAGCACTTAGCTCCCTGAGCTGGTGCCTCAGCCTAGGGCGCCAGTCGTCGGGCTCATCATCTAACAAACTTATTACTAGAGAAATACGACAAAGATGCGGCGTGTATGCTTTCCAATCTTTCAGCCATGTTTGAAGCACGCCCAGAATGGTGGAATGCTCCCACTCCCATTGAGGCCATTCTGGTGCCATTAGGTCAGCATTTTGGTACCTCAAGTCATCCGTGATCACCAGAAATTCGATATTTCTTGGCATCAGATCCTGCCATCGTTCTGTTGTCCCTTGCGCGAACCCTACCAGGAATGGCCATGGGACTTGAAGTCTTTTGAGCATGTCAAAATTGACCATCGCATGCAACGAGCCCTGTATCTTTATACCAGGAAGGAATTGATCATTGCCTCCGATATCAACATCGGCTGACACTGTCAAATCTGTCAGAGTGCCTCGAACATGACTTATCGCGGCAGTAAACCGATCAAGATCGACGATAGGCGTAGTGAACCGATCTCTGACACCGTAATCGTAATACCATTGCCAACGAAGGGCCTCAACGTTCTGGGTGACTGCGAGCAGTTTGCCGAGATATGTTTCCCGGACAGTGGTTAGATCAAGTGATATAAGTTTCGATGGGACAGGTAAGTGTGCTGCAGGCCACGTAAATTCAATCGGGTTCTCAACGGAGGCTGACATGCGTTGGACACTCGGTAGATATAGAAATGGCAAGATATCTGTTGTATTTTTGATTTTCTGATCGCGTGCTTCGTCCTCGCCATTAGGGCATAGGAAAGAAACATCTTGTAGATGCCGAAAGTCGGACAGACTAGAATTGCCGGGCTCGCAGATGGCTGATCGGAGAACCATACCAATTAGTGCAGTCTGTCGAGTAAAGTCACCGGCAAGGTATAGATATTTTAAATTTGAGAGCTGTGCTAATAGGAGAGCAACAAATGCATCTATTGTACCTTGGCGTAATTCCTGGATCCAAAGGTCGCTATAGGGCACTCCAGTCCCCCTGATGAATATGATTAGTTGGTCTAGTTCAGCGTCAGAGACCGGAACTTTAGGAATTGTCCATCGAAATTTCTCTACTAATAGGTAGGTGTCGCCGTCCAAGTGGATGTTTGTGATGTAAGCAGCCAGCTGGGGCCTGGATAAGATCGTCCGTAAGAGCTGAGTGATTGGGGGAGGAGCGTGAGGGCGAGTTTTTCGCCAAGCCATCTTAATTTTCGAGTAGAGGAGTGGCTCAACAATTGTGTGGAATTTCTTATTGACAAGACATAGTGCATGGAGCTCAGGTGGTGATAGTAACTTGAATATCAAGTACAATATTTCCGCTGGGCAGCTGCCAAGACCAGTTACCACTTGATGTTTCTAGTCACTAACATCAGCAATAGCCCTGAGAATACCCACACGAACGACCTACAGGTTCCATAGCCAGTAACAGGAGTAGTGTACGTTCACTGCTCTATTGTGTATGCGTACGCAGGCTGAGGTGTCTGAACACTGAGGGATAGAAAAACTGAAAAGCCAGAAAGGTGTCCTTATGAAACAGCAATAATACTAGCTGTAACCCTAACTTTTAGTGTTTGGATGCATAAAATCACTGGGGCACTCCCCACTCATGGATCCACCAGGCTCAACCTCATTTGCAATCGAATGTCGAGTCGCTCATTTTTCCCAACTAGGAAAGACCGATACAGAATTTCTATAAATATTATAACTCTAGAACTAATGAAAATAACCAAACACCGTAGTTTAGTTCTGCTGTATGAGGTGGTGGGGTTTATGCTGGGCCATGCTTGTACGATTCGTTCTTTTTCAGGTTTTCAAATCTCAGAGAAAAGATATAATGGTTCATTGAAAAAGAAGGTTTGACTAGTTGCCTAGAGTATGTCCTCATATAATCAGAGTACTAGAGTAAATCCTTCAAAGCCAAACCACGTTTCATATATATGCACTTCATAATAAATGATAAATACTGCCCTATGGAAACTTGAATTGGTCCAACTAAAGACAGACATTAAGAGCCGAGCGGAGGGGATCTGAAGATTTCATGGACATAGAGGGAAGGTAGAAGTGATGATTGATAAAGATCCCAAAGCAACTGCCTACATTCTAAGACTACCTGAACTTCTTCCATGGGCTATTGATGTATCTCCAGTTTCTCAAGGCTATACCGTATGTGGTAGATCGAGACGTATTCCGGCCAAAAGTCCTATGGCCCTTGTATAACTCGAAAGAAACAGTCCCCTATGTATCTAGCTCGTTGCTGACTTCTCCGTCATTGTCTCCAAAGATCGCACCCATGCGATAGCGCACTCGACAGCCACACAATGACGTACAGTCTGTGTCCAACCGCACCAGACGATGATCTTGTGTCGCAATAACATCACGAGGAGGTTTGTTCAGCGTTGCTAGAAAATTCAGATATGATCCCTCATCATTCCAGATATGCTCTTCTTCTGTCCACGTCAGATATCGTTTAATGAAACCAATTTGATTCTCGGAATGCTGTGGTCCATTCATCCATTGTACCAATTGCAGAAGCGCCGCATTATCCCGTCCAATATCGATCAGGAATACGAGGATCTTTTCTGGCACTCGGAAGATGAAAGAATTGAGGCTGTATAGTACCCGTCGTGCCTCATCGTAGACCAGATGACTGACAGCCAGCAGAGCCAGAAGGTTGTTTTCAGGGCTGCGCTGAAGCCAGATTCCTTGCCGATTTGGGTAAACAAACGATGTCAACAATCGTTTTCCAAATGTGATCTTGCCAAAGCACAGAACAAACTTGTATGTCATGGATCGAAGTTTTAGATTGGACATTAGCGAATACGCCCCCTTCGTGACAACAACGGGGCGGAGCGCCGATTCTTTCTCTCAACAGTGAATTACCGACCAAAAGCAAGTCCAAGAAAAGGAAATTGTCCCTTCCACTGCCAGACCTTAAACCATTTCCTCTTCAAATCGGAACGGCCATCCTCGATCTCGGTGCCGCCTCCAGATGCTTTTCTGGGAATCACTATTTAGAACATCGTCGTACTTTGAATAAATAGCATGTTCAATAAAATTAAATCGCCTGTTGATAATCTTTGAGCAAACTGGGCATTGATACTGTCACTTTTTCCTTTTGTCATGGTCGAGAATTATTTCAATCTTCAAGACGTCGTGGATTCCATCGGCGGGTATTCGTAGATGTCCTGTGTAGCAGCGCAGGTGGTCACGGAGGCCGGTCTTGTGCACATATTGCTTTTTGCAGAACGTACAGACTTGCGCTTCCCAGGGCATACTGCTGTAGGAGTTTTTGTATTTCTCTTTGTTGAGATCGAGGCTTTTCAAGTTAAGGTTCCTGAAAACGAAGGTTTAAGGATGTGGTAACTCTTAACGCCATGGTTCGGATTTACTTCTCTCAGGCTCTGCCGCAGGCATCGACAGTTGCCTAATTGAGCAAATTGCACAAGCACTCACCGCCCTGCAGATCCAGAGCCCTTTCATTCAAGCTGCAGAAGCTATGGAGGACTTGCATTCTTCAATTGAACCCTAAATCATGCCAAGATCTACTAACCTAGATCAGATATGGCATGTCGAGACAGTATCTGATTGGCTAAGATACTGGATGCCCGGGTGGGCTATCCAAAATAGGGAAGAATTTCCATAACTACAATGATAGCCAAGGTAGTGAACGAATTAAGCATCCAACGACCCCAAGGTTCAGAAACAGTAAATGAAATGTAAAAAAAAAAAGATTCATTCTGACATGGCTAAATACTGCTAAAACAAGGTGCTAAATTCTAAATCATCATCATTAAATTCAATGCCCAAAAGTAATGCAATGGCAAATTCTATTACGAATGGATTTCTTTCCCTTTTCCGGGCGCCACCAGCCCCCTAGACAGCGATTGCCGTGGCAAGATTGGCATTGAGGCTGTCTTTCAAGTCGTCCCTCTCGGTGTAGCTGTCTACTGGTGTGGGGAAAGCGAAGGTGTCTTGAGGGACGGTAGAATCCTGGGGAAGATTCCGCTGAGCGGGCCAGATCTCGTGGCCAGCGGCGTCTTCCTTCTTGCTGTGTTCTGTGACGACCTCGCGAACGGTCTTCTGGAAGTGGAGAGGACCCAGCTCCATCTCGGGGTGGAGCAGGCCGTTGACAAAGACACCAGCGTTCAGGTTCTTCTGCGTGTGGATGCAGAGGTATTTGTCTTCAGACATGATTCGCTTGTACATGTCGCTGATAATGGTGAACTGCTCATCGCTAGCGTCCTTGTGCCGATAGACTTCGTAGCGCATGACCGACTTGGTGGGGCTCACAGGGGTAAATCGCTGCATGAAGAAGAAGTGTGGACTGGAAGAATAATTAGTAATTGTCTAAATTGTATGAGGAGGAAGCCACTTACGAGACGTTGAAAGAGGCATTAGGCCAGAAGTAGGTAGTAGCGATCCGGAAGCCCTTCTCAATCTGGTCGGGTCGCTGGGCACCGTAGTGCTGGATATGGCCATCTTTGGTCTTGACATAGTAGGAGTTGAGATCGGCGATCGTAGGGATATCGGGGTGAGCGACTTGGCAGTGGTAGCACTCATTGTAGTTATCGGCGAGGATCTTCCAGTTGAAGTCGCCTTCCATGTCCCATGTGTGGTCGAAGTTGTATTCATCGAAGTTGTAGTGCTGGAATCGGGGCTGCTCGTCGACTCCCTCGAAGTCGTCCTTCCAAGCTACCTCGGGAGTCTCGCCAGCATCCAGGTTGACCCAGATGAAGCCGTTTTTGTCAATGTGCGTGTGAGCGGGGGCGAGGTCGCTGCTGTGGCAAGCCTTGATGTTTCCTTGGTGATCCTTCATGACAACGAATTCGTAGCCAGCCGCGTCATACTGAACCCAGTCACCAAGGTTCGGGACGCGGGCCTTGTGTGTGGTGAGAAGCCACTTGCGGGAGAAGATAGATCGTCGTTCAAGTTGGTACATGGCCTGAGAGGTGTACCAGGAAGCGGGCAGAGCACGGATAGGAGTTTTCTCCTCCTCCTTGACCGCTGTAGCGGAAGTACCAAAGAAGTTCCTCAAGAAAGACATTGTGAAGATGATTTTGTTATTAGGATAACTAGAGAGATTGAGACTCTGATAGTTAGATTTTTGCTTTGGAGTTGCTGTTGATTACACTTGATCTCGGAGATGTCTGCCCTTCTATATAGCTATCTCAATCATACTGACACGAAGCTCAATAAACTCCATCGGAACCATATCCAGGTAATCACACCCGATACCGATACCCTATCCATGACAATCAGGTGGCCAACTCCAACGGGAGATAAAGCTAGGTGCCGGTCAGGTGATCGGTAGGTTCAACAACGGGACCGAACCGAATGGCTTAAAGGTTATCAAGCAACCCCTGCCTCAAAGCTCAAAGAGTCCAGCCCACGCGTGGTTCCCCACCATTGGCTCTCCAGAGTCCTATCTTGATCTAGAACCACGAATGGATCCGTCCCCGGCGGTTCGGTGATAAGCCGATCCACCCCCGGCGGTTTAAACATACCATAAATGGCAGTATTTATCATGAACCGTTCCCCAGGCCGGCGGCCACCTCAAATCCGGTTTTGCGGGGACAAGCCGCAAGGTGCTCCTAACAACCAGAGTGAATGGTCAGGTTACTGCGTACACCCAATGGCGATGGCGATGGCAACGCCCGTGCCGTATTAGTAGTCACGAGAACCATCAGGGGCTGAGAGGCTGCAGAAGTCATGCCCTCAGGTGTGTCTAAAATAGATTCCGGGGTAGATAACCGTTTTAGTTCTGATTGGTATACGGTCGCGCCTACTATCGCGGAGAGCTTAAGTGTGATACGAAAGAAGATATGGTAAGTCTGAGTCCCTCGTGTTCCTTATCATCACCGTTCTTTTAGTTCTCAGGGCACGAAAGTGCGAATTTCATACATGATTGAAGCTAGGGGCTACAGATTACTTCTGAACACTGTGGCGATACCAGGACGGACTCCGGGCACTGGTCCAGGGAGAGTTTGCTGTAATTACATCAAAATGATCTAACAACAATCAAGGGAAGTATGCAACCTTGGCCACTTGGGAGCTGATCTCACAGCACGGTTAACATTCCAGATCCTTCTCCTCCGAAGTTCCAGAAGTTCTCGAATGTGATTGCTGCTGATGCAAGAATACTTTATGAGGGTAAGAACGTTCACGTGAGGGACGCTTCCAGCGAACCACAAGTTTCTATTACATAGTCAATAACTTGGGGTACAAGGGCATTCAGCACAGTCGGTGGTTTTCAGTTTGGCAAGAGTAGGTTGTCTAAAAAGTCTGTTTTGGTGCTAACTAGAGCTCGACGCCTGAGCAGGGTGTAGGTGCATTGGTAACTATACCAGGCGATAGGGGTAGGGAGCATTTTGGTATCCTCTTCTGGGGGACGCTTTGGCTCAAATTGTACAATAAGTGCACGTCTGCTTTGTACACATCATTGCCTCGAACTGGTGCCCCACAGGAATGTGTCCTAAGTCCTACCTGGTGGGTCTATATGATGACGTTTAACCAATTCAGCTTCCCAGCCAGTCATATAGCATTTAAAATCCATAGTGATGCTCATTTTTCGCAAGCCTGTAAACTGATCTGAGAGATTTTACCAGTGTCTCTGAATCATTGTCGAGGCTCCGCGTTACTTGAAGGCTTACTCGGGCTGCAACAGCGTGGTTGTCCAGTGGTTCCTCACGACAGTTAATATGGGTCCCACGTTTAAGGCTATAAAGAGCTTTTCTTTTTCCTTCTCTTTTCTTTTGCCTTTATTAGTAAATAAAAAGTTCCGACCTTACCGGGAAAAGGCACGTTTGGAGAGAGAAACTGATACTAACCCCATTGAGTAATTTCTTTTTCCAGCCAGTAACGGGATAGCCTTCAATTAATTTTATATTTTGTGTCTCAAATTGTGTAATGATAAACTGGATTTGAATATAGATAGAACCGTCCGGGGCGTCCCGTAACCTGTCTCAAATGGTGTACAAGCCAGTCAAGAGTTGTATAGCGTTCACCACGATGAGGCGCTTCATCCCTCACAGCCGTCTTGGTGACTTGTGTTACACGCACCGGCCTGAATGGAATACCTGTGCCTGGTAATTTCCCACTCATTATATAAGCAATATGTAAGATGTTCCGTGTTTTTCCGGTGGTCATGCAACCGGATCACCCTTATACCAAGAGGTTATACGTATAGATACAGACCAATGAGGTAATCCGGCTGTCGTACTGGTAGAGGTATTGCAGCCTTTTCTCTACTATTTGGGAACTAAATCGATTAGACCCTTTTATTGGACCCCGAAAAAGCTCAGCCAACGTTATACAAAGAGAGCGCAATTTCTAGAGGTTGCTCACTATACCGTTGCCCGGTACGCCCGGTACGCTTGACAAAGAAATAAATCCTCTCCAGGTTCAATATGATATCCACATTATTGAACTCAGGGGCGGTCCTTGCTGGCCAGAGTGATTGGAATAATTAAAACTAGAAGTATCCAGGCGTATTTAAATCAGCTGAACGAAGTCATTGTAGGAGTGCTTTGAAGACTATCCGTTTACCTTGACTTTCGGCTCTCCGTGTATCCTTTGAATGCTTTCATTTGAACTCCACAGAGATGTATTGTGTCATATTTATTGTTGCCTTATATCTATCAGCTTTAGCTGCTGGTCAAGGCGCAGGCTTATCTACGCCGAAAAACCCTAAACCCATGTCTTCCGAATGGCGCAAGCAGTGTCCCGAGATCCAGATAGTGGAGGACCACAAACACAACCTAAGAACTGGCCCTGGCCGGGAACTCCCAAAGCAACACTTGCTCACACTGTGTAAGATTGTCGGCGGTAACGGGCAGACTCAATTGAGAAGGACAAAGATCCCCTTGGATAAATGCATTGGTTGGAAACCGAATACTTACTCAAATTCCAAATCAAAGTTCATTGCAAAGCCTGAGTATATATATATTCCCGTGATATTTCTGGATGCTGGCTAATATGCCTAGCGGGGATGGACCTACTAAAGGCAAATGCTGGCACTGTGTATACCAATTCTGGGCTAGAGAAGGTCAGCCGAATCTCGCTTGTTGGTGCAAAGACGCGTCTCCCCCTGAATTGGTTTACGAAGAAGAGTCTGGGGACAGGGGAGCCCAAAGGTTTTTCAATCTAGGTAGGTGTCCTGCATGATAGACGTTAGATTCCTTCCTAACCCCATGACTACAGATGAAGTAATAAGAGTATACAACGGTTACCTAGAGTGCCATGATTTTAAATCGTTGTTATACCCGAGACATCCTGCGGCCGAATTTGCTTACCAGTTAGGTCAATCGTATGGGTTATTATCACGGCCAATAGACCCGGTGGTTGTTCCTCCAAATCCTGCATATCCTGCAAATCTCGCAATTTATCCATATCACCCAAATGCCCCTAATGCTCTGAATGCTCCGAATTCCCCAAATCATCCCATGGCACCTCCGCCAAGGTACGAGGAAGCTCCACCGAGATATGAGCCTAGAGCTCCGTCAAGTTGACGACGTCAAAAGGCCCTGGTGGGAGTGGTCATGGAATTTCACCCATTTCCGAGGGTGACGCCCCTCTACATTGCGCTTAATGCCAGGATCTATTTATCTGCATATCTCGGGCTTGATGTATGTACGCGGTAACGTTGGTATCTGAAATTGCTTCGTTGAGGAATGAAAAATTGATGTATGTCTCCCGTACAAAACAAGTAATTTACACGTCTAAAGTATCACATGATTAGGGCTCGTAAACAATTATTTATTCGGGTAAAAAGGCACCGCCCTTGTCACCGCCCCTTCTCTTGCTGTATACGGAGAAAGCTTTTCGATATTTGGTTTTATTTTGTCCTGATCTCTGATAGAAGGACAATATGTGTTTCAAATAAGCTAATCCTGATTATGCTCCAATATGGTGGTGCTCTAGCCAAGATCGACATGGCGTTGCACCCCTTGTGGTTATCCGAGTGGGATCTCGCCAGGCGTGGTAGCCAATAAGGTGTGCAGATAATTCGGCCCGGTGGATAGGATGAAATTACAGACGCTAAGGGGGTCCTGGAATGTGTTACTATTCATAGCACCCCGTCTTCCAACGATCATCAGCATCTGTCCTCCCCCAAAATGCCAGTGTTGGCTGCCCCGGGCCTTCAGCGATCATACAGACCTAGAGCCAAGAGAGGCTGTTCAACTTGCAAGTAAGTCGGCCGACATTCCTCGATCACCTGTTATTTCCCATTCACCGTCATTTGTTGGGACTGGTTGTAATGACTGTTGTTCTGGATCTGACCGAGCGTCGCATAGAAGTAAGATAGATCAGGTGTTGTAGCCCGTGGGATTCCACATACTAATCTGGACTACGTAGAGCGACGCATCAAATGTGACGAAGCCAGGCCCCATTGTTTGAAGTGCACATCAACGGGTCGCAAATGCGACGGGTATGAGACGCCAAGTCCCCCGCCTCCCCAGCGGAACACTTGTCTCCGCCTGCCCTATGTCTACTCCCAGACCCTGCAGTACTCGGGCAACACCCGGGAAACCAGATCGTTCCAGTTCTTCTATGAACGTACCGTCCCTTCGTTGGCGGGGCTTTGTGGGTCCGAGTTTTGGTCAGGACTTGTGTTGCGGGTCAGCCAGCATGAGACCGCCGTCTACCATGCGTTGATCGCATTAGGATCCTTACACGAAAACTTCGAGAACGGCCACTGGCTGAGCCAACGAGGGATTGACACCTTCGCAGTTCAACAATATGTGTCAGCTATCAGGGCGCTCTTGGGATCTTCGAGCTCGTCGCCCTGCGTTAGTCCGGGCCTGCCAGCGGGCTCCCCGCGAAGTCTAACGGTGGATGTCTGTTTGATCTCCTGCATTTTGTTTATTTTCATTGAGGTAGGCGTGGCGTCTCTTAGTATGAGATCGATTCAACTAACCGTCATAGATAATGTCTGGCCATTATGTGTCGGCCGTCAGTCATGTCCGAAGTGGGATGAAAATTCTCAAGGATGTTCACGAGGACCCTCATTCAGGGACTTACCACCACCCGTCCTTGAAGCCATCGACAGTCACAAGCTTGGAAATGGACCACTTGCGGAGGATCCTCAACCGCCTCCAAGATCAGGCTCTGACCTTGGTACGTCAATCTGCGTCCCGTACACGGTTGACGATTGATTCTAATTATATAGACACGGACTGACGCGGACAAAGCTCTGAGGGATGATTTAAAAGTGGTGGGAAGCCGTCACGCCGAAATCCCCGAATGCTTTCTCTCCATATCAGATGCTCATGAATGCTTCGAATACCACGTTGGCCGACTATCTCAGGAGTATTCAGCAATGGAGTCAAACAAAGCAGACATGGCTTTGGACAAGTCTGTCAATTTCATGCAGCAAGCCGAAGCCCTTATAGCCAAGTGGTCGTCCGCCCTGTATCGTTTTGAGGAGTCTCGTGGTTCTCAGCTCACCTACAGGGATTCCATCGGTTTGAAGACCCTACGAATCTATCAATGCTGGCGACTGGTAATGTTAGATCGGGCCAAGAGCGGAGTCACGGATCTTGAGTCGTGGGATAAGTACAACTCTACATTTCAGATGATTGTCTCGTTGGCAGCGGCAGTGGTCAACACGACTGATAGCGATGCACCCACATCGACGACATCTTTGTTGCCGCCTGATTCTTTCAATGAAGGTTGTAAGAGGCCCTCCTTCTCCCTGGATATGGGGATCATATGTCCCCTATACGACGTGGCTACCCTATGCCGTGACCCCTTTATCCGCCGAGAGGCCGTTAAGGTGCTCCGGTCCGCCTCTCGCCAGGAAGGTCTTCTCAATAGCCACCTGTGCGCTGTCGTCGCGGAACAAGTGATCGAGCTGGAAGAGACAGCCGCCTTACGGAGCGGCACAGACGATCAGAGGTGTTTCGCATCTGCCGCATCACACCTACGAGGTCCAAATTCAAACAGTCAAACTGAGGTTTCCAGCCAGCACATCAAAAGGTCATCCGAGGTGCCTCATGCTGCGCGATTCGTCTATGCCTACCCCAATTTTGATCCTCTTTATAAACAGGCCTTTCTAATCCTGGCCGCTGGCCAGGCTGGGGAGAATCATACCAAGATCCCCCTACCAGCCGTGACTGCTATGCTGGATATGGAGTGACACTCTGCCCTGAATGCTCACTTATAATCCTCAGCTGTTGAACCTCTTCTTTGCTAAAGCGTCCTGGCTAGCCATGCTGATACCTATGAGCTGGATAAAGACGATATACGGAGATAACGACTCCACGTTTTTGAATCGCCAAGGAATGTCATATGCTGCCATGTTCCCTCCATCACGGTCCCATTGTCATAGTAATTGGAAACTAGAACCCCGGAAATCTTCCATAGCACAATTTGTCATACTGAAAAGACAAATTTGTGTATTATGCACTGTGTTTTGTCCAGATGTGATCGTCATTCCCAGTGGCGTCATTGACGTATTTATCGCGGAGCTGCTTCAAATCCACGGCCTTCATTCCGACTGGACTAAAGTCTACTTTTATGTGGTCCCAGGTGGGGATTTGTCCATGGAAGCGTAACTCTAACACGTTCAGGTCGCTGAGTATGGGGGCCAAGAAACTCGTTGGTGCAGTCTTGAGGAAGCCTATAGCTATTATCCCGTAACAACATGTTCAGCTCAAGTGTTATGGACCGTGACTACTTGAATGGCCATTCATCTGCACTAAGCAGAAATTGAGGATACCCAGCAAAATCTCTGAAACTCGCCCCATTGAACTCTTTGTTGGAGGAATATAGCCAATGTAACGAGTCGTTGCCCAGTACCTCAGCCCGGCTTGGCCACGAAAGTTAAAAGAATAAACATTTAATAACAACAAGAAACTAGCTAAGCTAGGCGCAGTATAATACCTAAGTTAAATAACTCAGGGCGACATTGAGGGGTACTATTCACCCTTACTTATAACAAGAGATGGAGGACCAGCCAGGTAGTCTTCATATTGCTTTCTACCGTTTGTTTTGACATCACTGTAAACCAGTGCTTTCCTCCGCAGAAATGCGACAGATTTTCATTATAATCACTTATTTCCTAGCTGGATTCGCTTGTTGTCAAGGCGCAACTGGGTCCTCCCAGGGAGGCATGCCAGGAAGTTATCCAGAAAGCCCTCCGCAAAGCCCCCCACACAGCCCTCCGGGAAGTCCTAGACCAGGTCCTAACGCTGCCGCCGACAAATCCCAGCCCCCGCTTTCTCAGAAAGCATTAATGGAAAAGAGATGTCGTGAGATTAGCATACATGAAGCACCTCGCGATGACTACAGAGGGAGTTCGTATGCCTTTGTGGACACTATCTGCACTAATGACCCGAAGAATGATCCGAATCATTATAAGGACGCTTCAGGGAAGGACCGACATAAGCCGAAAGAGCGGAGTTCGACTGTCAATCTGGACGGGTGTCTTGGTTGGGATAAGAACAATGGCGGGTTTATCAAAGAGATTGAGTATGTACACCCTCTCCGGTATATCAATCACCCTGGTTTATTGACCTATGGCTCTAGTGGGCATGCAACTTATTATGGACTCTGTTGGGGTTGTCACTACAAGCGAGGTACTAAAGATGGCGAGAATAATCTCTCATGTTGGTGTAAGTACGGTAAAGGTGAAAAAGCACAGGACCCAGTCACAAAGAAATTGGGTATTGTGACACAATTTGACTTGGGTGAGGCCCCCCTGTACCATGTATTATATAATTGCTCTTAACTAAAAGGTTTATAGGTCCCTTGTTAAAAGTCTTCCCAAGTGGCTCTGTAGGGTGCTCTCATTGGGACTATTCATGATGAGGTTCTTGTCCGGGATGTTATATGCAATACTCCCCTGGAGCTGGAACCCCTTGTGAAATTATTCGCATTGAAATAGTGGTAACAAACTTTAGCATGATAACTACATCCTCTTTGGCTGCAATGATGTTCAATTGTGATGACAAGTAGTGGCGATCTACACATAGCGCTAGGGTGTACGGGAATAGCAGAGCTGCCGCACCAAATAGTTGTACTTGACATTAAAGGATATATCAGTCTACGATTATGAATTATTCCTAATTGACCCTTCGCAGAGTAGCGCAGAGGAAGAACCTATAACTGTGAAAAAGTAACCCCCCCTCTTGTTATTTCTTCTGGAAAAGCGCTATAACCCCCTTTTCACAATACGCTCCAGGGTAATCTTGTGAAGTATCAATAAGTAATTTGTAAGCGGATGGAGAAGGGTTATTAAATCTAGCCTAGGGTTTCTTTGCTTATAATCCCCCTGGAACAAGTCCAAACCCAAACCCTCCAGGCATTTGAAAGATTCCACATACTATCCCTTTCCGTCTTGAAACGAAGAGCATAAGAATTGTTCGAACGCTGCAGCTTTGCTACAATGTACAACAAGCTCTCACAATCGCCGTTAACCACTCCTGCGGCTTTGACAGAGGCTTCGGTAACGGTGTCACCGTTCGTGAATGTTATAATCCTACAAAAAGACTCGCCTAAATGTCTAAGACTAACATCAGATCGGTACAATCAAACATGAATTTCTTTATAAACTTCAGAGACTTTAGGCTACCAACTAAAAGACTCCTCTAATAGTGTTAATTTCACCGCTGGATTCTCCCTCATCAGCCCTGCTACAACAAGTCGTACCTCGTCCGCCATTTTGGATGGACCACTGACAATCACGGCGACCTCTGTTCCCGCACACCTAGAGACTTCCTCCCGGAGAATGCGAGAAATATCCATACGACTATTCTGGAAGATCGCAGCGTTTAGTCGATCGAATCGATCTGCACCAAGCGACGCTGCCACAGAATCAGCCAAGGGCTTACTGCGTACTGCCCAGAACAACCTATGCCACCCCTCGTGGCGCATCAATATGGGCGCTAACGCTGTTACCCCAACACCGCCTGCGATCGCAATAATATTGGTCATATCTGAGACATTTGACCTTGAAAGGGCCACTGGATGATACGAAGATTCAACAAGAACTGGGAACTTCGATTTGGTGCCGCGGAGGTATTTGGTGATGCCCGACTGGGTTCGAATATAAAACACCAACCCTCGTTGATATGGTGTATTAGATATCTCAGTAAGAGACATCTTGTCCATATTCTCTCCCTTCTCAGTCCAAGATACAGGTAGCCTGCCCTTCTCGGTTGTGAGCGTCGTACTCGACGACTCCGTATCGCTACCACAACAGATATCCGTCAGTACCGAGAAAGGGTGATTCTCCCAGACTCGCCACGTCAAGGTCGGGAAATACAGATACACATCACCCTTGGCTGCGACTCCTGGGATCTCTAACTTAATGTATTCATCATCCACAATGGCAACGTGAGCAGTGCAGATCCCATGTCTAGCAAACCGCAGAATGCGCATCCCCCGCTCGAATCCCCAGACTGCCAATGCGACGTATATCCAGTTCTCATACCCCCATTGAAAGTTGTATCGATAGTATATGTGTAAACAACATCCGACCATCGCTAACAGGAAGAATATCACGTGCCAGGCAAGAAAGAACTCATAGAATCGTTGGCGCACTTGCAGCATTGACCCTGGAACGATGATGACCATCGCTAGCGTTGCGATAATACCCCAGTACCAGTACGCGAGCTTGCTTTCGCTGGAGTGTTCACCTTGTGCGCTGTAGATTTGCAAGTATATGGCGGAGTGGAGGCATGCTTCGATAACGCAAATCAGGGCAATCCAGCGGTGGAGTAGCAAGAAGGTTGAGTGGGACCAGTTAGTTAGCCAGAGTAAGATATTGTTACGACTAGAATAGAGAACCAGCAGTGGGATGTTTGCAAAGCTCAGAATCCCAGCGCGGTTACCAACATATGTGAGGATCTCGACACGGTTGGAAGTGTACCACGCACTGGGGTCAGCTGAGTTGATGCCTACCGCGCATAGAACCACGTTGATGATTATGAGATAGGCGATGAACAGCGCTTGCCCTCTCGTGGGCATGTTGAACGTGTTGAATAGGGGGACTTTGTGTCGGTATCCAATGAGTGGAGGGGCAACCACGTATGCATCAAGAGTCGTCTTCAATTTGGTGGGAACGGGAATGAAGCGAGCAAATGAGAGCCCAATTGGGATAATTGCGCCAGTTAAAAGAAGAACCAATCTGCGGGGTTTTAAAAGAGCAAATTAGCAGTGTGGTTTCGTCTATTGGGGCTCTGAACTTACCCGTATCTCTCATGTGTTGCTTCTACTTTCTCGAAGACCGCCAGAGTGCGCCAATTGAGATTGTAAAGCTCTTCTGACACGAGTGAGGCTGACCCCAATACCGTGGATACATTCGGCGTGATAGTAGGCTTGAAACCGATACTTTGTAGGGCCTGTTGATAAGCCTCTTTGGGCAGTGGCTGGTCTTTTTCACTACCAGCAACATTCATCTCCCAGTATCTCTGCAGGGTAGAGTTAGGCACCATCTCACAATGGGAGTATATGCAGTACGCGAGGGTCTGCAAGAAAGCATCGTTCGTCGCATAGCATTCTGGCCCTGGGGACCTCTCGATCTTCCATGTAATAACCATGTCGTTATCTGAGCTCGTGGAGCAGTTCAAAGGGTTTGTGATTGATGCGCGGCAGGCATGTGCACAAGGAGGTTTGTACATGGATATCCCATATCCAACAAACCCTTTTGCTGAATACGCTGGGCAGACAAGCGTTAGCCACAGAATGCTAGACGCGATAGAATAGATATGATGGAGCATCCTGTCAATTCAATCTGTCTACACCCTTCCCTTCTTTCCAGGTCCACTATTTGCCCAACTACCACTGTTGGTAGGGGGTACTAGAGTCTATATATCATATCCTTTGGTAAACACAACTCAACACATGTTTGAGCAGGATCTTTGCTAATTTGTCCAGGACCATGCTTTTCTTGGCAGAGATAGTGAGGTTTTCGGCTTATATGGCCGAGTATCACAGATGCCCTTTTCTAAGTAATATGATTGGTCTCCATGCAACTCGCTCCAAGAAAAGGCACGGGGCTGTGGACCGTTTTATGTCGGCAGAAACGACAAATTATCGTTGAGTGGAAATGAGCACATTTTCTCCCAAGTCCAAGTGGGGTCAACAAGTTAGCGGGCTCAGAAATTTGCGGAATCTTACTCAATTAATTGCTCATATTCTTCACCTTTACCATTTTCGCAGCATCAGATCGGACAATTTATGAGACAGGTTGGTCCCCAGATCTCAATATGGCACTGGTTGTGTTTTCTCGTTACCCTAAATTCCAATAACGCTAGCATCGGCTGGGATGACATCGACATCAATCTCCGTCTAGATTGCAGAGGATGGTCAGTCTTTTCATATATATACGAACTCCCCAACGCGCCTCCTGAAACCACATATTACACCTAGGCTGTCACTTCGAGTGGGTGGGGGTGGGGGTTGGAATCTTTCCCATCTTCCTATTCATTCCCTGTTGCTCCTTAGGGGCCACATCCGAGTCCGGGCTTGCATTCTTTATACTAGACCAAATTAGCTTCGTCATTGTGCGAGGACCATTTAGCCTTGGCTAACATGCTCCAATGAGATCCGCTAGGTATCTGGGGATCCGGCATATATCGTTCGGGGAATAGCCAATTAGCACCTTCTAGACCTATCGCACCAGAAGTGACCCTAGACCCCTAAAATCCGCTACAACTTAGACATCAAGGTCCATGTTCAAGAAACGCATCGGCGTATTTTTCACCCAATAACCGTTCACTTTGCAACTCGGCAATCATCCTGCCCTTGAACTTTAGTGACATCGAGTCCTCGGCTCCACAAAGCCGGCCACGACCATGTCGAGCACCCATAAAGGTCTCAGTTCTCCTCTCGCCTTCATTCCGCTAGCTCGCAGATTATATGGTATGATTTTCCAGATCTCGAGCCCCATTAGAGCGAAAATAATCGGCCGTATTGAACCTGGTCGGCAGCTACATTGCCGGGTAACGCTCAACACTTAATGTTTGCAACAGAGTAACGCCGTAGTATATGACTGGCTATAGCTATGGTTATGAGCATTCAAGGTTCTCCTACAATGGTGGGGTGAAATATATTCTTAAACTAGAGACCTTTCACACTTCGGGGCAGTCTTGGCATATTTATATCTGCAAGTATTGTGGAGGGTCAAGATCATAAGTCATATAAGAATTAGACTGCCATTAACCTAGTAGTTTTTGGTAATTTACCTTTTCTATATATTTGCTAATGATATGATCAGGGCATTGAAGACCCTACCCTATAACGCCGCCCATTATGAGACATCACATCTCACGTGACGTTCCCTTTCCCCCTCGGCCGCCACGACAACCAGGCAACTTCATGTCCAACAACAATTAAGCTGAAGGACTGCCATTGTGAGACACACGATCTACCCGAGTCGGTCTGTGTAGACCCAACACCTACCATCGGAGTGATTCTGGTTTACTGACTCACTTGCAGAAAAGCCTTTCGGTTTGTTTTGGATCAGCCAAGAGCCAAGACTTCATTTGACGTGGTTGGTCAATTAAACCACTCACGTCATCCTTGAATCAATTGATTCTCGTTTGACCGTCGATCTATCGCTATTAATTGTCCGCTACAAAACTACTCTATATCGCCCGATGGCGCGGTAACCTCTTCATCCAAATCAATCGGATGGGGCTAGGAGAGGAACGTGACACGTTTGATTGGCTTATCGCGTTAACGAGGATACGACATCACGTCACCAGTTGGATCAAGCGTGACGTCTGATATAGCACCGACACGTTGAATCCAGTTGTGAGAACATCCCTCATTAGGAATATGGGAGCATTCATGAGCAGCATGAGTGGCGGCGTTTTCTTACGGACACCTTCAGGTAAGTGTCTCAGTCTTCAGCAACGTCTCTTGGCAGAGAGGCTGATACCGGCGTAGTTGTACCCGCCAATCATTTCACTCCTTTCCGGTTTTGCCAGTTAGGCGATATCCAGCTCGGATTCGGGCAGGATGGTTGGAAGAATGACGTGCACAGAATGCAACTCGCCGCAGAGCAAGTCAACGATGAGGACTTCGACTTCTGCATTGCCGTCGGTGACCTAACCAATAGTCGGTGAGTACAGTCCTCAAGACTCTTGTCTCCAAGCGGCGAGCCACTCATCGAGACAGGCATCCCCATGAAATCACCGCATTCCAGCAAACATTTCCAAATTTCACGGTGCCCGTCCACCTACTACCAGGAAACCATGACGTCCACGACTTATCCACGCTGAAACAGTTCACCCAGGACTTCAACACGAGCGACCACAGCAGCTTCACGAACAATGACTATCGGTTTATTCTCCTCAACTCGATTACGATGATCACCGATCTAGCCGAATTCAAAAATCACACGGCAGACGAATGGAGCTGGTTCGAGCAAGAGCTCAAATCAGCCGCCCGCGCAGGCGAAAGGATTGTCGTCGCGCACCACCATCTCCCCTTTGAGCGTAGTGAGGACGAGCCGGACGGGTATTGGACTTTTCCGAATCGTGTGCGTCGCAGGTATCTTGATTTGATCCGCAGATATGGTGTGCGTCACATCCTTGTTGGACATAGGCATGAGACGAAGAATATCTATCCTGCTGATGGATTCTATACGATTTATGTCGTTGCGGGAACGGCGCGGTTCTTTGATGGAAATGGGTTCGGAATCAACTATTTTAATGTCTCATCAAGGGATTCGGCGAACGATGTTGTTCAGGAGTATGTTCATCTAAAGGGTGTTACGCACATGAAGAGATCTGAGGGCCAGCCGACTGGGTGTCCGGATATCTTTCAACATGATCAATGAGTTACGGTATGGGTTAGCATGGTAATGTGTGTTCAGTATGGTATCCCTTCATGACATGTGTAATGATACAAAGCCCTAAAATGTGAAAATGGATCTTAAGCTTTTGAACGGAAACAGATGCCTAGGATATAAGAACAAAAGCTAAAGAAATACTGGCAAGCAATGATGTGGTAATACATATACAATCCATGGTGCAGCCTATACTAAGCACTATGCAATATATCCGAAAGGCTGAACGGAAAACAACAGTGCTAGGCTCTCGTAACTTTTCCGGTATTGATGGTCAAAAATTATCCAGGCCCTGGCGACAAGTCCTTTTATATTCAACCACAACGTCACCTAACATACTAATAAACGGCCATAACCATGCTATAGTATCCGGAGACTTGAAGCAGCTTCTCCAGGAGCAATATGGCTGGCCATTTGGTTTTCAGGAGAGGGAATGGAAGGCTCTTTGAGGGTCATTTTAGAGCGAATCCTTCATGATGGTCCAGATTAGGGCACAAAGAATGATGGCTATGAAGAGATGGAGATCACTTTGGTGAAATGATGATCTTCTGTCAAAATAATCTTGTATAAGCCCGTCTCACATCTTGTTTTCGTAGATGCATGAAGCCTGTGACTACCTAGTAATACGCTTATATAGTGTGGGCGATCCTATGCCGCGGGCCTAGGATGCTAGTCGTTTACCAGGTAGCACAGCTGCTTCATGCTTGGAACTCTCTCCAATATGGAACATACGGCTTGGTCATTTAAAAATCCAATACTCCTTTCAGCATGGTGACAAAATGCACTAAGCATAGCTCCGACAGACGTCGCAGTCAGCTATGTACTCCAATAATGGAGTAGCTGTTCGATGAATACATAAGGGCGGTGGTAGATGTTGGCCCCCTGGAATATCCCGGGGAGGATAATACTATCTGGAGACTCTGGGACTGTTGTCCCTGCTGGAACCGACCGCTCGATCATTAACATTCCTTTTCTCTTTCGTCTGGCTCTGCATCTTCAGGCCACAACATCCGCCGTGTCCATACAGCCCATATAGTTGCCACACTTGCAATCAGCCATATTGCCACCTGCAAGATAGTCATAGCGGAAGCAACCCACAGCACCGCTTCAGACTGCAACACCTGTCCAATCCTTATTGTCGCAATCACGAACCCAGTATTCGGAAACACCATACTCCAATACGGAAGCGACATGCCAGGTGCCCCAGCACCTCCACAAAGCTTACAGAGCGCCAACACGCTGGCTATTGCGATACAAAGACAGAAAAACGCGATCGCCCACAAGAAAACCCCCGCTAGGGCGGCAATGACCAGAACAATATCCCCAGTCGTCACAGTGATAGTTTCACTAGAAGACGAATCCGCATAAGATATTATGTATCGGGACGGAAACTTCTCCACCGCTGCTTTCGCCATGCCGATCAGGGCAAGAGCTGTGAAGCTCCATGGACCCACAGCGATGAACATCTCCGGTCGCTCAGCTGGTTTCGGAAGGCCGCTTTTGTTCAAGCGGTAGAAGTATTCTCCGTAGACGAACAAAGACATCAGGAACCCGAACCCTTGTAATGTTGTGCCGCCAATGATAATGGGCAAGGCGTGCTTTGGGGGCTGCTTGGATGCGAGAACCGACGCAATTGTACCGGAAAGCATGGCTGGGAAGGAAGGTAGTAGTCGGACCAGTGCAAATGGCTGTTGACTGGCCATGCTATGGTGATACAGATACCAATTGTGGAAGACAGCCTCAATGATGGAGATAGCGACATAGATCCAAAAGATGATGTGTAGGACGGCTTGGAGCCATGGTCCACAAGCACTTGTACCGTAGCTCTCAGCTCCGATGATGATAGTTGCAAACGCCAAAGGGCAAGTGCCTACAAAGTGGGTCTCGTTTGAGTGCTGGAAGGATTCCTTCAGGGCCGATGACTTGGTAAGGAAACGGAAGCCCAAGCTAAGAGTTATTGAGAGAAAAAGAACCAAATTGAAGATGTATACAATCTTCCCAATGGTTTCGAGGCCGGCGAATTGGTAAGGTGTGTTATAGAGCAGAACCGCAATACCACCTGTAGCCATGGACATCGAGTACCAGCCCCAAGTGACCTGACATAGTCGCTCTTTGAGGCGCACATTTTGATTTTTCTGATATTCAGGGCTCATTCTAGCACGGGGTTTCACACGCGTGCTAAGCAAAAAGAGCAAGAATTCCTCCTTTATAGGGAAAGAGTACCTGCACATGTATCCCTGAAGCTTTCTATGCAATTATATGATATTTTCTGGCTTCCTTGGTGTGGTTCCACCGTTTATTATATCATATCAGACTCTGGCCTTGTCTTGAATGCAGTTTGGCGTCATCGGTGGATCCACTCGGTATAAACAGGGCCATTCTCGAACACTCATTATCGGGCCGACCCACGGTAGATGATGTCTCCCCATTCCGAGGCTGCACGTCCCGAAGTCTTTTTAAGCAGTTCAATCTCTCATTATTTAGTTCTGAAGCAGTTGGCATTTTTGACATTCGACGATATATCGGGGCTGCTCTCTCGGCAGGGTAGGTCTGGCTATACCAAAGGGCTCCCTTGTCGTCGTGACGGAAGCTAATGGATTTATCGCCAGCCATGTGGTCGATCAGCTACTTCAACAAGGGAACAATGTCCGGGGCACTGTCAGAAACGCCACGAAAAACTCGAGGTTGAATAACTACTTCGGTGCTAAGTATGGCCCTGGACGATTCTCTCTCGCCGATATGTCCCATGACGGTGCGTTCGACGTCGTCAAGGGTGCAGCCAGTATCGCCCATATGGCAACACCGGTGATGCAGTTTTACGACCCCAATATCGCCGCCCCTATGGTTGTCAACGGAACCGTCAATGTACTGGCTTCTGCCGCCGCTGAGCCCTCGGTGCGACGGGCTGTCAATACATCATCCTCAGCCGCGGCCGCCAGTCCACAGCCGAACAAAGTGTTCACTATGGATGAGGAAACGTGGAATGAAGCAGCTGTCAAAGCTGCTTGGGCACCTCCTCCTTACGAAGGATCGCAGCGATGCCTGGATATTTACTCTGCCAGTAAAACACAAGCTGAACAAGCCGCGTGGAAATTCATGGAGGAGAAGAAGCCACACTTTGTCCTGAACACAGTCCTCCCGAATGCCAACATGGGCACCATCCTTTCCCCATAAATTCAGGGCTATCCCAGCGCTGATGGCTGGATTAAGGCTGTATTGGATGGATTCCCTGGCGAAGAAGGGAAGGAGCTCAAGTATAACCCGCCACAGTACTATGTCAATGTTCAGGGTGATGCACGTGTGCACATCGCAGCTCTCATTTATCCGGATGTACAGAATGAGCGACTCTTCGCGTTTGTATACACCTATTCATGGAACGACATCCCTAGTATTGGTGAAGATAAGAACAAGGTCGCTAACCAGAGAGCTGAGGAACTCTTGAAGAGAATCTCGGATCTTCCTGCTTGGACAAGCCTGGGACAGTCGGTCCACGATGCCACTAAGACTTGGGTATAGGTAAGGATGAAATGAGGTCTGGGATAGATACCAATGCATGTACTTAGGTCTTCCTTTTCTCGCGGTGCAGCTGCTGCAATAAGTATGAATAAGATTTAAAACACATACACTCTCAAATACACACCTAGGGCGGCCGGGCTTCAGGTATTTTCGTCTCCATTGTCCAAGATACGGACAGTTCGTGTATTATGGATTGGTAGCCAGCTAAAAAATGACTCTCGTCCATCATTATAACTGAGTTATCTCGGCTTGTGCTGCTCTTATTGAATTGTAGGTCGTCAACTGTCAAGGCGATCTGATGTCCACTTCTGAGTAGATCTCCAAAGGCTTGCGTGGGATAGCTTTCAAAACCTGGTGTTGAAACTCTGGGACGGTAAGCCCTAGGCTAAGATCGTCAAGGCAAGTGCCCGGTGTTCTGATCTTTAATTTACCAGTGAAACTATAATAATAATTTTTCTGAATTTACTACGATAAGCGTTGTAATCGTTGTTAATTTGGAGACATTAAATCCTAGCTAAGAATAGGTTGTGGTGGCCGCGCCGGTGCGATGACACCATCGCGAGCATATCTGAAGCCATGCATTAGCAACCCCTCGGCCAACCACCGACTACCTATCATACCCCGTTATCTGAGATCATGTGGGATCATCTAAGCTTTTCAGGCTTGATGCGATTTAACCATTATAGCTTTGCTGTCACGCAATTGCATGGCATTTCGTCTCATTGTGGGGAAAGCTAAAACATATAAATGCACCACAGATCAACCCGAACGGACCAACCGAGACCCGAGGGGTATTTCGCACATCGACAGTGACAAGATGGGACGAGACGATGACACAATTACTTGGGGTAGGTAGGAACCAATTCGAAGAGGGAGGAGTACCTGCTCAGCTCCTTGCCCATAGTGCGTTCACGAAACGAAGACTCCGACAATGACAATCTCAAAGTGCAAGACTCCTTGCACGTGATTGAGTCGCATGTACTTCAAGAAAGGAAGATTGGCACATTCGGAGCAATCTCTCTAGTCGTTAATAAGATTGTTGGTGCTGGGTATGCTGTATCTTCGGTGGCTCGCGAACTCGCCGTCGCTAACCTTTACCAAGGATATTTTCAACTCCAGCAACCATTTATAAGCTCAGTGGAAGTGTTGGCATGGCTCTAATGCTCTGGGTTATTGCAGGAATGATCTCTACATGTGGTGCTCTGGTGATGCTAGAGTTTGGAAGCGGCATCCCGCGTTCCGGGGGCATCAAGGTCTACCTGGAACGATCATTCTCCCCAAAGCTTCTACAGACATGCGTATATCTCTTTTATTGTGTTTTCCTTCGTGAGTCAAGCATTTCAAACTCTGCAATATTCTCCTTACTTATCTTGATACTGGTCAGAGGTCTCTGCTAGTAACGCTATTACATCCTCCTCCTACCTTCTTCTTGCTGGGGGCGTTGAATCAACTACGTGGAAACTCCGTGGCGTAGCCATTGCAGCTGCTGCCTTTGCAGTGGGCCTTCATACTATCTCTCCAAGAGTAGGAAGAGGATTACAAGATCTCCTCAGCGCGGTCAAGCTCTTCACCTTACTATTCATCGTGTGCACTGGGTTTGCTGCTCTTGCCGGTCATCGTAGGGTGCCAGATCCTCATAATTTCGATATCCACACATCATTCAAAGGAACGTCGAATAATGGTTATAACATCGGCACTGCGCTTCTGGATGCCATCTTTTCATTCCAGGGATATGATAATGTCAATGCGGTATGAGCTATCCCCCATTGTGGGTCCTTCGGTCCTCTAACTAGATTATGCTGCTTGCTTAGGTCTTATCAGAAGTGAAGAATCCCCAGAAGACTCTTCGCGTTGCCCTTCCATCGGCAATGGGTATAATCACCGTTCTGTATCTTCTGGCAAACGTGGCCTACGTACGTATCACGCCCAACCACTATTTACAAGGGATTTCATACTGATGTATTCCACGAGAGTAGTTCGCTGCGGTACCAACAGAGGAATTTACTAACTCCAATATCACAATCGCGGCATCGCTGTTTAGAAATGTATTTGGAGACTCGGCCGCAACAAAAGCTCTTCCTGCCCTTGTTGCTATCTCGGCCGTGGGCCATCTGCTCGGCATCGCATATACAGTCCGTAAGTCACTACCTGCTCGCGATATGCTAAGAACCCTGAAGCTAACATTTTTCTATGTACAGCTCGAGTCCTACAGGAGCTTGCCAAAGACGGGATAACGCCCTTCCCTGATATCATGATGCAGAACCGCCCCTTCAAGACGCCCATTATTGCGTTGGCTGTCCATCTAGGGGTTACAGTACTATTCATCTGTGCGCCCCCAGCAGGCGACGCCTTCAACTTCATTGTCAGCTTGAGTTCGTATCCAACGACCTTCCTCTTGACAGCCATCACAGTGGGTTTAGTCAAGCTTCGACTCACCAAAGACGAGAGCTGGGCATCTGCATTTTCCGCTCCATGGGCGGTGATTGCATTCTACCTTGCCGGTAACATAGTGAGTTCTCCACCATGCCTTAGGGTCTCTTAGTTGTTCCCTGTCTGACTATACGAAGTTCCTGCTCATTATGCCTTTCATCCCACCGCCGAATGGAAAGGGAAGCACTAACCTTCCGTACTGGCTAAGCCCCGTAGTTGCTCTGGCTATCTTATCACTGGGCATCATATATTACCTCCTACGGTTTATTATAGCCCCTTGGGTCTTCAGATATACATTACAGCCAGTTGCTGTAGATCTTAGTGATGGATCCCAAGTTACTAGATATAGGATTCGGAGGGTTGGCGAAACGAGATAGATATTGATGGCTTAATGAAAATTCATGGTAACCTTTGCTCTGAAATCTCTAGGAAACGAGCAGATGACAGATATGAGTGATAAAAATTAGATTCGTGAGCAGGACTACTTAGTCCTTCTGATGCGCTCACTCGAGATAGCAATATATGATTAAGGGAATTACTAAGATGAGACTTAAACAGGGGAACAGGAAATATGAGAGGAAAAGTAACAGCGGCTACATATCAACCATTTCACACTCCTCAACCGGCCTGAGTCCAAAAGTCTTCAGACCACCTTGCCAACTCCTTCCAAGAGCCATCTTTGCAAACTCTCTCATTTCACTCTCATAATTATCAATCACACTCGCATCAACGTTCTCAATGCCACCAGCATCGACAATTTTCCTAGCCAGATCCGCCGAATCCCTGAGCGCTGTGACAAGACCCAAGGCTCCCGTCGGCGGCATTACGTGAACCGCATCGCCCAGCAGCGTCACCCGCGGTGAAATCTCCCAAACGGGGAGATCTAACGGAGCGGATGAGATTCTTAATGTCGATGCCTGTCCCCTACCCTGCATTTCAAAGACGGCCCGTAGCCCAGGGCTCCAGTTTTCCGTTATATGGATCGCCAGATCAGCTGCTTCATCACTGCTTAGACACAGCAGCTTCTCATCTGGGACGCCTAATCTCGAAGAATGGGCTCCAAGCACCCAATAGACATATGGACTCGGAAGCTCAGGCTTAGAGATAGTATCCGCATTCGGGAACCACGTAGATTCGAAAAGCAGAGACACCTGTCCCTCTGAAACAGAGTCATCAATGGCTATATTCATTCCTCGTTGGTATTGCTCTGGAAACCGCGCAAGAAACTCTGGCGTTATGGGCGTCTTTCCATACAGGGCACGCATGCCCGTATCGATAACCTTGGCTCCAGGGATAAGCTGCTTTCGAACACGCGATCGCACGCCATCCGCACCGACGAGAATGGCACCATCCTCGACACTCCCATCCGTGAAATGCGCAGAGACCTTGTCATCGTGCAGCGTGTAATGATCGAGCGCCTTCCCGAAGAACACATCATCTTTCAGCCCCGTGAGAAGTACTTTTCGGAATATGGTCCGGTCAACTGTATACGGTTTGGGACCTTTGATGGGAGGGGGTCCTATACGGTGTGCGGCATCCACGGGTGACCCGTCCGGTTTGACTTGGACCCCAAATGCGAGACCTGCGGCACATGTCTGTTCGAAGAGTGTGTATATTTCTCGAGTCAAGGCGTATTGGAGGGCGTAGATTCCGTCCTCGCTGATGCGCAGTCTGTACCCTTGTGGGCGATAGTCGATCTCTGCATCTTTTTCGAATAGCTTGAAGGGGATGTTGTGTTTTCTGAGGGCTTGTGCTAAGCAGAGGCCTCCTAGGCCGCCGCCGATGATCAGAATAGGCCGGGACATCCTGTCCTGCTAGTGTCTTGGGCTTTATCCTATCGTTGATGATGCGGTATGAATAAGCGCTTCATAGATATATGTATAAGAGCGCGTTCGCTACATGCTTGAAAAGAGGCTCAACCTACCTTTATGTCTCGTGAACGTCAGATTTAACAAATACTCCCGCGTGACAGACAATATCGGGCCGGTCTGCTAGACTCCGATCGAGATACTTTCAACCCCGACAGCCAATTACCGAAACAATCGCATTGTTGGGTCGGAGGATTTTGCCCGATTGCCCGACATAGCTCGCAGCGGCTATTGATTCAGAACTTCCTCGACATACTGGAAAAGGCGTAGAAGGAAACCTGCCTTGTTGCCCCACTTAATTACCTGCACTAAGAGCGCATTCCCTGATTTGCGGAATCCGCTCTCCATTCCAGCCTAACATGCCATTGATTGGTTCTGTCCGTACTCCGTACATGAATCAGGAACTCGGGTATATCGGGACGTTGTCGATCCGTTTGCTCTGTGAATGTTCAGACAGGTATAGCATTCCTCGAGGAGCATAGTGTATGAATCTTAACACATCTCCATTGATTGTTCTATTAGCTAGTCTACTCTACTATATTCTAGGACAATTTTGCCCCAGGAACAACTACAAATAGTATCACAGAAAACCATGGCTGTGCTCTGCGCCCGACGCGGAAAAAGCCGCTAAGCCCGTATTATGCCCGAACCAGTTACGATATGGTTGCATCTACCGCGAGTCACTGTATGGACAGACGATGGAAATCGGAAGAGACCATAAGGGGCTCTCGGGTCCTCGTGACACAATATCACGTGGCGATGATGGACAGTGGGATAAATTGCCAGCCTTACGTCTTGCATGCATGTCATAATCCTCTTGATCAACCTCTCGCTCAGAAAACGATATAGGAAATCGGGAAATATACACCTCTCAGCCAAAAATGTCCAAATCACAATACCGAGATGACGAGGATGCCATCCCCTCGTACGAAGAAAGTGTCCGATCATCCACCACACAAGCACCACCCTATAACATGAGACTCGACGTGGCGGCACCACTGCACCGTCATCTAGATACAAGTCGAGTTCAGCGCGTTCATTCTCTCCTCGACCAGTATGTTGATCCACTTCTTGCTGAGCAAGGGTCTTCAGGGCTGTACAAAACCGCCTTCATTTTCATTCCCTCCAATGTCACGTCCCTACAGCCCAGAGAAAAAACTAGCTACTCCGCGCCTAAAGCGCCAGAGCCGGTCGGATTTCCTACTTCCACGGTGGTGAAGCTTGTTCAGTTGGAGGGCGAGGCACATACGATGGAGTTCTGGAGACAGCCGGCCGTGTTGCGGGAATTGGAGTCCTCGCTTCGGGCTAGGCTTGCAGCGAGTGGTCATCATGTTGAGGGGCAGGATGAGAATGAGATCCCTACATCTGCTAAAGAAACCCAATCGCTAAAGTCGAATAAAGACAGTAAGCCTAAGCAGAAGAAGTCGTTCTGGGGTAGACTCACAGGAACCTCTGAGGCTGTTATTGTGGACCGAAAGCTGGGCTGGCGTGCCGAACCTGAAGAGATGACCGGTCGCAAATTGTCCAGGGACCAGGTCAGGGCTGTTGTGGAGTGGAAGGAGGTCTGCCTGCGCGTGGAGAACGACCTGGGTCTATATGATAATTGTAACGCACCGGGGATTTGTCTCTCTGTGGAGGTTGGGGAGTAGGTATCTGTTGTAGGATTGCGGTTGCGGGAGCTATAAGGGACCCGAAGCGGCATACGGGAAAATGTCAAGAGTTTCGCATGCATTTGCATTGAGCTTCAATGGATAGATGAATTCTACAGCTTAGGTCATCTTCATATATACAGTCAATGCTTTTCGCGCGTATTGGAAACACAGCTTGATTCATTTCTGTAGTTATGAGTGGAGACCAAACGTATATCATCTCCTCCATATACCTAACTGCGAGTGGGTCGTAATACGTTCATGTGCCATAGTTAAACCATTTAATCCGATTCATCTAAGATCAAGATGGATAAGAGTCTGTCATCTGCATCATGCTCTGCGCTGAACTGCGCCAGAAGGCTGCGAATGGCAGATTCGGTCGCTTTAGCATCCCACAGCCCGTCTCGGCTTGGGAGGTTGGGGTGTTGCAGGAGGGACAGCGCAGTCTTCAATGTGTCCTGACGAGTCGTCCTGAGACAGGCATGTAGCAGGCCCCCAACAAGCTGGGTCGATAATGTAAAGGGCCGACTTCTGTAAGCAGTATATTGGGGGGAGGTATCAAGAAGAACTGATATCTCCGAAAGTGCAGTATCAATCCAATCGTCGGGACCTGGAGGGCACCGAACGGTTAACGGCGATAGTGAATGGATGATGCTGGACTGTCCAGAGCATGGCAAAGGGAAACGATAGTTGATCACGCCGTAGTACATTCGTGCTTGTATACGCAACAACAGTATACGCTTAGCGACTTTTTCTTCGCTACCCTGATATAGCTTATCTACCGCAGTCAGATATCGTTGAAGCTGCCCTTCTAGAACCCTTCTCTCATGTAGTACGTCTGGAGGTATTTCTGCTAACGGTTTATGCTTGACTCGGGCATTAATTGCGAGGTGTCTGGCTATCCAATTCTGAAGCTTTAGAAGCACAGCCTCGCCCTGAGCGACATCCATAAAAACCTCGGGTACAACGCTGTGCGTGCCGCATATTTCGCTGGGGGATGTCAAGACGAGTCTAGGAAGTCCCCGTTGTTTATCGTAAATGCTGGCTTGCACGTCCAGACATGAGAGCAAAGCTGCCAGATGGGGAACGATATCATCGGGCTTGGACGTCGATGGAGAGGAGTCCTTCTGGCATCGTTGTAAGAGCGTCAGGCTAAGGTCGAGATGTTTTATTGCTTGCTGGGTATTGCCGATGAGAGCCTCAAAGGCATAAAACAGAACACTGCAGGTAAGCGCGACTTCCGGCAAGGCACCTGGGGAGGAAAGATATATCCTCAGCTGTCGATGACACTTGGCGATGCGCTGTAAAATGCTCATAGGTGGAAGATTGTCATTGTTGTAGCAAGATAACTCCCCAGATAGGTGATCTTGGTAAAGAGAGCTTAAGGTCACCAGTGCATTACGGATGACGGGCTCGTGATGGCTTCTTTGCAGGATTAAAGTGGTCCACAGGGTCGGATCGGTATAACTCGATAAGCTCTCTGCAGCCTGACAGCAGTAATAGTGTAACAGCTGCCTATCGGCCTGGCTACCAGGTACTTTGAATGGGATGCAATATGAGTCAATCGAGGCTGGCCTCCAAACCCGCTTCTGCATCAGAGGCATGTGGTCGGACGGATATCCGTCGCAGTGGCGGCCGGTGCTGGTGCATCGGAGGCAGCTAGGCTTTTGCTCATCACATTTTACCCGGCGAATCCTTCACAGTCCGGGACTCAAGTTAGACATGTCCAATTTCACACGGTGGGGAATGTATCGACCGTCCCTTACTTGCACGTAAGACAACCAGTTTTGACTTTCGGCGCACTTCGCCGAGATCTCTTTGTCAGTTCGGATATTGAACTCATTTCACGTATCCCTTTCTTTCTTAATCACGCTATGGTTTGGAAAATACTGGGGACATCTTCTCGACATGTCATCATCTTTCGGGGTCAGACGTTGAGGCTAAAAATAAACCCCCGCTTTACCTTTCCGAGCCACGTGCATCGCACGCAGCCCTATCTCGAGATTAGAGATATCGTCATCCTTCGTTCTTTGTCATGGGACATTCGAAGCTACAATGGGATCTTTAGGCATCACTAACTATCATATGTCGTGAAGCCATCCCGCGGGCCCTTGTAACAAAAATAAGGGGCATGAAGATACCCCAGCAAAGCACATATCTGAAACATAGCTTGTCCGGTATCGTTCACGATATTCGGGCCTACTAATTACCGGAGAGGGGCATAAGGAAGAGCCGGAAACGAAATCCAGCCCGGGGTGTTACATCGTGGAACTTTGAATCACGACGGCGTGGACCCTTAATTATAGAGACACAGGCTACGTACATTCTACTTCAAACTTACTGCTTTTGTCCAACGCAGTCTGTAAGGCAACGTGGCAGATCCACACCGTGGATCTCTTGAAAAATGACGGACCAATTGATTTTAGCATCCATTAAACAACCAACATCTTGGCAACTAAATATCGCCACCGCAAAAAAAGGGTATCGAGAGTATGAAGATCCGTCGTCATAGACATCCACCATCAGGAATAAATTAACAACAATCCGCACAGCAGAAGCATCCCGTTGGGAAACTTGGTTCATGCTCCGTTAGTTAAGAAGAGAAAGACAAGGAAACCAGAGGAAAGTCAGAAGCAGAAGTGATTTTACTAACCATGAAGAACCATGTTTTACACCGTCTTCCCCCTCCTTGTTGACGAGCTCGGTGTCTATAGCTTTGATGGCGGTTTCATATCTCCTATCGCACTGTTCCTCTAAAATATTCTTCGCCTGGCGAAGTTCTGACTCTTTCATCCAAGTCAACAGAAACTGTCCCAGACGTGGCCTTTGAATGTCAATGGCAGCTTCCATTGGCCCTTCAAATTTTTTTAGTATGCGTTGACGATCGAGGGTCTCCAGATAGCTATAAATAGAAGAGACGCAGAAGGAAATATAAGAGCGAAGAATCTAACGTACTGTTTACTGTTCTCATTTGCCGGAATGATTTCCAGATCTTCATCTGTTCTTCTTCCCGCGTATGCAGAAAGGCCTGGAATTTGAAAACCTTCTTTCCGACGCGCAAATTTTGCCACCAGAAATACTCATCGCACGAGAGGTACTGTTCCAACACATCACCTAATGTGTACCTGGCGAGTCCATCGTCGGGGTAGCCGAACCGATACGGTCCGAGACTGCGATCCATCTTCCCACCAGCCCGGGCGGAGTCAACACAGGAGCAAGCAGAACGGAAAAGGGTAGAATCAACAACATACACTGAAATCCTTTACAGTCTTACAGAAATCCACGCGTGGGGGTGGATCATAATATATGACGTCGTTTCAACAAGCTCGTTGCGAATCTCCTTAGGGTACGATCCCCTGAGAGAATATGGGACAGAGGAGGTTGGTCAAGGCTCTTGAGAGTCAGACTGGGCGCCAAGGTGCAGTACCTGACTAAGGAAGGTCAACCGTACTCGTTTAGAGTCTTAAGACTCTGCTATCGTGTTTGACTTCCCCCTTGTGATTAGCTTTTGTTCCGTCTTTTACGCGGCAGAGTTCCACTGATAGTCCCCACATATACTGCACTCAGTTTAGATCGCCGCTGAACCCTAGAGCTTAGTTCTTTTAGCTTCTTGTCCCCCTCTTTTGTGCCCTGTTCTCTCTTTTTTTTTAGCAATTTCACCCAGAGATCCTGCTCAACACAGCCCCGTCAAAACACCAATCATAACCGTGTTCCAACTGTTAACCATGCGGTACACTGCCCCGTTTCACTTGGCTAATCTCCCCTTAAATAATTTTGTTGACTGATTTTAAATCTGAATGTTAATTCTAACAATCCAAAGTCAAAGCTTTTTCACAATGTCCCACACGTTTCATGTTACAAATGAGGCCTGCTATTAAGTACTACGCGCGGTTAGGTATATCAAACCAGAAATATGACCTGCTCCATTCCCAGGGCGATGCGGTTCCCACCATTGGCTACAGCCAAGATAGATGCACCAGTTAGACGGTGATACAGTCTCGTCATACAGGGCACGACAAAGACACTCTGTACGTTCGTATAGTGATAGCCTAATAAAGTAAGAGTATGACTCTGGCTTTCAGGAGACCGCAAATCCTAGCGGAGAAGACCTGTTCATCGGAATGGTTGGTGGCCGATCACAGTCCCACACTGAGCCCTAGCATACGTCAACCTAAATCTCTTTAATGTGAGCTGAGGTCACTCGCCCCAGGGTCCAGGCGCACTCCACGAAACTGACCTCCAACGATCTCATCGCTCGTGCAGTCGACACAAATGACCGGTTCTTCCCCAGGAAAATTATCCCCGTTTGTACTTTGATTTCTTCCGGGCTCTTTTCCTATCCTCTCCTTACCTCAAAGCAGATATGCTTCTAATATCAATACTCTCGATACTCACGTTTCTTTGCTCTGTGCCTGTCTCTGCTTCGCGAGTAATCAAATCCAACTCTTTAGACCTATGTACCGACAACAAGAACTTTACAGCTACATTTTTCAACGTAACGTTTACACCGGATGACCGTCTCCTCTCCATAGGTTTCAACGGCACGGTAGCTATCTCCGGAAATGTGGTGGCGGACCTTTCGTTGACGGCCTACGGCAAAGAGGTCATCACGAAGACACTGGACCCATGCCAAATGAAGGAACAGCGCCTGTGTCCCATGAACATTGGCAAGCTTGAGATTCCGGCTATCCAGACGACTTTGCCGCAGTCCGTTATCAGCCAAGTTCCGAGTAAGATGCACCCGCCCGCGTCGCTGGTGCAACGCAGACTGACGAATGGATCCCGCTAGACGTTGCATACACCGTGCCTGATCTCGACGCATCTGTCCGCGTCTACATTAATTCCACAGATACGGGGGCTCCCATTGCCTGCATGGAAGCTAGCCTCTCCAATAGCAAATCTGTATACCAACAGGCAGTAGGGTGGGTCATAGCGCTGGTCATCGGTCTGGGTCTGGCATCCTCCGGGATTGCATCGATACTAGGATATTCACATGCTGCATTGCATGTCGCAGCTAAATCGCTTGCGCTTTTTGGCTTCGTGCAGTCTCAAGCCATTCTCGGCATGACCAGTGTCCACATGCCCCCGATCGTGGAGTCCTGGACTCAGAACTTCCAGTGGAGCATGGGCATTATGCATCTAGGCTTTATTCAAAAGATTGCCAATTGGTATCTTCGGGCCACGGGCGGCACTTCATCGACCTTACTGTCTGACCTTGAAAATACGTCCGTCAATGTACTCAAGCGGAAACGATCGTTGAATTTCGGCGCAGGCGCATTGATGAAGAGAGAGTCTGGAGAAGGCGCAGCGCCCGACGGATCTAAAACTATCTATGGCATCGTACGTGTTGGCTTCAAGGCCAGCATTGAGCGGACGGATATTTTTATGACCGGGTTCATCTTCATCATTGTCTTTATCGGATTCACGATGCTGATTGTAGGATTGGTCCGGCTTGTCTCTGGTCTTCTTGCAAAATCCGGGAAAACGGACAGTACTAAGATGGACAGCAGCACATGGGCAGTCACAATGAAAGGCATCCTGCTCCGCCTGATCCTCATGTGTTATCCCGCAGTATGCGTTCTCTGTCTCTGGGAATTTGCCAGTCATGATTCCCCCGCCGAGGTAATCCTAGCCGTTGTCATGCTTCTGTCGACGACTGCTATACTAGTCATGGCAGCTATACGCATCATACGCAAGGCAAGGCGCTCGGTTGAGGTATACAAGAGCTCAGCCTTTATGCTACAGAACGATACTGTGTTTTTGAATAAATGGGGCTTCCTATACGCACACCACCGCTCCCCGGCATACTACTTCTTCACGCTAATGGTGGTGTATATCTTCGTGAAGGGCATCTTCGTCGCGCTATGCCAGCCTTCATCATCCGTTCAGATTGCGGCGCTGTTTGTCATTGAGGTTCTCATGCTGGTCGCAGTCTGCGTTATTCGGCCGTGGATGGACAAGAAGACCAACATCATGAATATCAGCGTCACATCCATCAATTTCCTCAACACTCTTCTACTCCTGATATTCAACTTCCGAGAGCGCGACATGGCCACGAGTATCCTGGGCGTTATCCTGTTCGTCTACAATGCCATCCTCACCCTCATCCTCCTTATCGTCATCCTAATCGCTTCGATCATGGCCCTCGTGTCCAAAAACCCAGACAATAAGTACCAAGTGATGAAAGACGACGGTTCCTCCATCATGTCTCGCACACACATGACAGAATTAGATGCTCTAGGTGCCGCAGCGCGAGGTTCCCCCGACCAAAACCAGAAGGAGAACCCCTTCGCTCATAATGAAGTTCCTCCAAACCATGCCAACAGCCTCCAGCCGTCAGACCGGGCATCCCCGAACCATATGACCGGGGCAAACCATTCACCATCGTCTCCACTTGACCCGTCCGTCCCTCTCTTCCCATCCAGTGACACTCGCAGCGCATCGCCCTACGAGTCTGGCCATAATAATCTTAGTCCGTCTGAATACAGCCACCCAGGTGCCTCACCGGTCGATCGGGGATACAACGTCTCGCCCATTCGCACGCCATCGCCACATGCGTACAGGGCAGCCAACAATGCCAGTCCGTGGCAACGGGGAGCCGGGTACGAACATTAGCACCCTACTACGCGGTATGGGAAGTAATATTATTCCCCCTCACTAACCCCGTGTGCGCTTTCCCGTGAGGCACACCTAGCTCGGAGAAGAACTACAACAATCGTATATGTAAATGGCGATATGCATGATTGCCACTTGTACAAACTTTGTTTCTTCGCACTCGATCTTATCGACCCTTTAGAGGTATATATATAGCATACCAGTATACTACTGGCTAGACCACAGTACTTGGAGATATTGATACGGGTTTAATCATGGACATTTGGCCAGGCGTTATGGTGTATATAGCAGGTATTATAGAGTTTCCACAAAGATTACTACTTCAAGTCATGTTCCAAGAAAAGCATTACCTAAATTGTCTCTAGCATCGCCGAACAGCTAGGCAACGTTCAGCCCGATACCACCGTGTCGCCTAATTATGGAGAAACTGGGCAAGATTCCGGATCCCAATCGGCCGCCGAGAGGGAGAAGGAATCCGTCGGCGCGTATAGTACAACTCGATATAGGCGACAACGGAGCCATAGAGTAGGTAGCAATATCCAATGGGCTGGGCGCAATTAATCCTAAGTGTCGAACATGGAACCACTGTTAGTCTCATGATGAGACAGCACGGCAAGCGGTGGCCTAACCATGGAGATTGCCGCCTACATCTCGTGCCACCGGGTATGGAAAACGTCAATTGTAGATTATGCAGGATTGTTATCTTGTCAATAATCGGCCGGGTGGCGCAATGGTAGCGCGTTGGTTTCCGGTACCAAAGGTTTGCGGGTTCGAGTCCCGTCTCGGTCGAATTCTTCTTTTTATCTCTCTTCACGCTTCTCCTTCTCTGAGATGGGTTGTCTTTGTTCTTTTTTATTTTTTTTTTTTGCCGTTTTTCTTTCTTTTGGCTTTTGGGGACTCATATAATATACTACATCGTGTAAAATGGCTTTAAAGCTAAAACAGTGGCATAAATCTGAATTAACTGACAAAACCTGCTGTCAGCAACTATATTCACAAAGAAAGATATATATATATATTGACACATGATGGCTTGAACCCTACTTCAGCGAATCCGAGACACAACCACACCTTTTTCTTACTATCAATACGAGCTAATGCTATCATCAGTATTAAACACATCATACGCCAAGAACGCTAGAATGCAAGATAATAGCAAATGAAAGACCGGAGAAGGAATTTCAACAGTGTCATCCGATGGCGGGGTCAATCGGTCATCGAGTGATATCTTCATCGCGGAAATAGCCCACGAATCCTGTTAAAACAGCCCCGTCGCAATAAGACAATACCCCGTATTAAGAGTCCTATCCAGTTTCGGACTAGTAGTATAAGAGATATTTGTTTCAGACCAAGAAAGTATGTTTCATTACTATATACGAAGTACTAACAATCAAATATGCAATAAACCTAGGCATCACAGACCCATTTCTCCGCACGCTGAGGCAACCATCCACTGGTCCTAGGCAGAGACGTCTGGCGACGAAGGTCTCCGACAGGAATTCCCATGCCAAGCATGAAATTCTCATCCATGCGACACTGGTCCTCGTAGAAGGTCCACTGGACACAACCCTCCCAAGCCACGCAGGCAGCTTCACAGGCATCCACCGACTTCCAGGCACTGTGCCAGACTTGCTTCGATACTCCCTCTGGGGGCTGCGCGTCGGCGATATTGTCCGACCGGAGCTCGTAGCGGGAGGACTGATTGTCCCACCACTCCACCCGACGACGCATGTACGGCTCGATCATGGCCTTGAAGAAGTCGCGGTACCGCATCTGGCCCTTCTTCTCGAAATCCCAGCTCTGTTCGAAATTGTAGAGTCGCGCGACATCCTTACTATGCGTATGATGCCAGCTGTAGAGGGGATAACACCAGCTGGCGCGCCGGAACCAACCGCCCCAGTGCGGTTCCGGGTTGAAACCCCAAGAATACTCCGACTTGCCATGGGTCTGGCCGAAATTAATACCATAATCCTGCATGACATGGCCAAGAACATGGTCACCGCAGCCATGGGCCTCCGTAAAATCGGCGTATTTCGCGACCATGTCCTCTTCCAAGCCGAAGCTCTGCTCCCACGCACCCCGCGAGAGCACGAAGCCCGCACCACCGTGCGCGAAATAATCACCGTGTTTCCAGGCAAGACCGCCGAAGTACCACGGCTCCTGCCATGAGAACTTCTCTAGATGGAGAAGTAGGTTAGGCAGGAAAATGTATCCGTCGTCTTCGATGTAGATGTACCACTTCGCGTTTGGCTTTGCGCGGCCCGCGTGTTGGATGAGGGGGAGGAATTTGTATTTGTCGAGTTTCCAGCCACCCGCCGGGCCATTCCCGTCACCTTCTACATTCGCCATTTCTGCATAGACCTGTCGTGCCTCATAGTCGGGTTGCTGACGGTAGGGTTCGTAGTTGTCCGTTTTCAGGACCGTCTCGGTTGAGTTTTCTAGGACATCGATGACCTGCCATGAGCCGATGGTCTCGGGGTAGTCGGAATAAATGATCACATTGTCGGTGGGGATCCGACTGGGCTCAAAACTGGTGGAAAGGTGAATCGGTAGTCGTCTCCATAGCACCGAGGCGCCGGTTTTGAAGAGTAGCACGACATCATCTGGACTCAACTGTCCATATTGCTTCGATTGTGGCTTTTGTTGTTGCTTTGGTTTCGGCTTCTCCTGTTGATGGGTGCTCGGCTTCTGTTCGTCGGAAGAAGAAACAAGAGGGGCAACAGGGACAGCGGAGGGAGAAGGCTGGGCAGAGGGCAGTGGCTGTTGCTTTGACTCCTCTCTGAACGGCGATTGCCGGGAGGATAGATCTTGGGGAAGATCAGGAAGACCCCTAATCACTGGGTCGTCATGTTCCAAGTCTAGATGATAGAAGAAAAGGAACAGGACAAAGATCATAATCCCCAAAGGGACTATGCGGTTCTCTCTATGAAATAAAACTCGTGCCATCGTGTGTATGCCAGACCTATTCAGCCAGCATGGCCTTGGGTGAAGAAAGCGTCGCGCGGACTTTTCAAGGAGAAAGTTCCACGAGACTCATGCTGAGCAACAATCATATTATTAGAACGGCCCTGAATGTCCATGTTCCAATCGAGTGAGGCTGAAAGTCTCAACCAGAGTCTCGCGCATAGACCCCCCCTTTTTTTTGCATCTCGTTTTTGTTTTTTGGGTCATTTCTAATAGGAACAGTGGAGCCGAGTGGCAGTGGAGCACTCAGGAGATGAGCAATTTCCCGATTTTACAGAAGTTAGCGGATGATTAACTTTTCCGCTCGGATCCAACGCTTCTTTTCCACTTGACAACTTTTTTACCACCCAATAACGAGACTTAAAGTGAGTCAACTGTGCAGTAGTTCAACGCCATCAGGTAGACCATTGAGACACAATGTAACAGCTTTCTTGAGGTGGGTTCGCTTAATGAATGAAAACCATGGCCATTGGTTGGAAGTATAGTGTCAACCAACATCCTCAGTCGAGACCCTTGCCTTCTTAGGGCAAGGAGACTCCGACAGGCCCCGGCAGAGCCTCTTTTTTGATTGTATTTGGAAAATTCATCTACCCAATCTGGTGTGTCACACTGGGTTATACGATGTGATTCCTCTTCAGGAGAATGGATCTAAACTTTTCTCGGCCTTTCACCGGCAATTATTATCCATTAGCGTCGTATTTTTTTTTTCTTGGTTTCCTTTCTGTCCCTCCTGACCCTGAATTGGGGCTGAAAATGAGGCCGTAATTTAAGACAAGCGAAGGTTTGATCTGGGCTATTATTAGTTATGAATAGAAGGTCCTGGCCACTTGCATTCAGTGTCTCTGGCATTGAAAAATCCTGCTTGTCACCACGAAGAGTTCCTTGAGCACCATCGCGTCGCAGTGATGGAGTGGACAACAGAGAAACTCGCCGCAAGGCTGCCAGTCTTCCAACAGCGAGGCCCTGATGTTCCCGCTTGGCGTCAATTCCTTAACTTTCTGGGTTGTGTGTTGATTCTCCCCGTGTACTACTTCATCACCGGTTACAGTCGTCATCCCTTGACGCTGGACATCTTGATTAGCATCTTCGTGGCTGAATTCAATCGGTATGCCAACGAGGGGCGGCGACGCCGGCTATATGGCCTCGATGCGCCGACAAAGGCTAAAGAAGACCCCGAAAAGGCACCCATGTCTCCTAGCCCCCATATCGGCCCCGAATGCTTGGCGGTGGTGGTAGGCTATCGCGAAGACCCGGAGCTCTTCCGTCGTGCTTTGGATAGCTACAAACGTGCTGACGGTTGCCGTTTCATCCTGGTTGGAGTGGACGGTGACGAGAAGCCCGATATGGATATGGTTCGCGTCTTTCAGGAAGCGTATCCCGAAGACTCAGCCATCGTGCATCTTGATGAACCGTTTGGCGAGATCGCCATGCGCACGTACAAGAAAATCTCAGAATCTTGCTACGAAACCCCTGAGCGCTGTCAGGAGATGACCATTGCCCACTGTTGCCAGTTGGCCCGGGAGATTTTAATCGAACATGACCTGGGACTGGGCGAACTAGGAGGTGTTACCAAGCTCTGCTTGTACCAGCCGCATATGCACAAGAAAGCAATTATGTTCACCTCGTTTATCTTCTCTATCGTAATTTCGGACATTCTCGGCATTGAATACATGTGGTCTTCCGATTCCGATACCATCGTCTTTACAGATTCCGTGCGCCGCACCGTTGAGACGATCGCCGGAGATCCAACAGCTGGCGGAGGCAGTTCCGGATTGGTGGTGCACAATGAAGATGATTCGATGACAACGAAACTAGGAAGCGCAGTCTACTGGTGCGAGCTGTACATGACGAGATCGACCTCTGCGTCCTCGGGGACGAGCGACTGCCAGAGTGGTCCAAGTACCGCGTTCCGGGTGTCCGCTTTGCCCTCAATTCTATATCCCTGGTACACACAGACAGTCTTCGGTCGTCGAATGGTTAGTCTAATCCTCAGGCACTGCCGTTGCATTTGAAATGCCAGCTAACAAAACTCATAGATTATCAATGAAGACCGTCATCTAACAACAAACCTTCTCTTGCGCGGCTGGACGGTCACATACGCGTCCGACACATTAACCGCAACTGATACTCCAACAACATTCAGCCGATGGCTCCTCCAACAAGTCCGTTGGGGTCGAGCAACGCATATCGAAAGCTTCCAGCAACCAAAAGTCTATCTCCTCAATCACCCTGTCTTCTTCTGGGCCGCTATGAAGAAAGAGGTCGGCCCGCTCCTCGTCTTCCTCTGTGTGCTCTACTACCTCGTCACCGGCCAACGCTTCGCCTACTTCTCCTCCAATGACGCTTTCCTCCGTATAGCCTACACAATCGGCTACAACTGGCTGCGTAACCCAGACCGCGGGCCGCGCAACGCCTGGGTCTGGATCGCCCCGGCGCTAGTCTTCTACAACATTCCCCTCCCCAGCATTCATCTCTGGAGCATGCTGACCGTGTTCGACGGCGGATGGGGTACCTCAATGCGGTCGAATGCCGAGTTGTCGAAGCGCGAGCAATTCTGGAAACGTGCTTATGACCTGGGTTTCTTCGTGGTGTGGATGGGTATCGTTGGGGGTACCGCTGCACGGATACTATCTGGTTATGCGGGCTGGGATGCAGCTGGTACGGCGAAGGCCATCTTCTTGGGCGTTTTCGTTCCGTCCGCTGTGTCGTTCTATGGGTTGTTGGTTCGTGGATGATTTTCTCTTCTTCGGATATATTTAATTCAATAGTATTATAATTTAGATCAAATGACCAGTTAGAATATGCACATATATTATTCATGCTTAATGCTCGATATTGCTTTGCCGAAGAGGCGATGAGTCTGTAGTATAGACAGTCATACGCAACCTAGTTGCGGCACATCTACAAGTTACGAGGACGCGAGTATTAGCTAGTACCGGGGTGATTGAAACTATTGTCAGGAGCACATTTTACTGCACTTGTCCTTACTATGGTCCTTCTAAAAATTGCAATCCTTCCACTTGACCATCCAATACACATGAGACACCGGGCTACCTCGGAGACAACTCCTTCTGTTCCAGCAAGCTCCGCTCAAATGCCATCATATATTCTCTCACCCATAGAATGAGAATAAAATATAGTTTAGCCATGATTTCTCTCGAGAAGCTTAGTCGAAGCCACGGTCACGCCAAGCCACAATGAGCGATCTGCATTGACTCTACACTCTATAGTCTATACTTATAATCTGTGCCTTTGAGCAAGGAGGGCGAGGCTGGCCATGCATGTAGATCGATAAACTATTTGTATATGAAACACATACGATGAACAACCTTGCATGGATGTCATGCTCGAGAAAGATGGAACGCCAAGGATCCAAATTTACTTAGTTGAGACATGTCTCTGCAATATTACGTCTGTCGATCGATCCACAGCTGAAGATAGCCACGAGTCGCCCCACCCATCCGTCTAATTCGATGATAACGGTGATCGTGGCTTGCTACCTAACTTAAATCCTACCGTCAGCTGCATGGTCTATCCTATAGTGTACTTTTAGATACTGTTCAATTGTAGAAGATGGGGATTTATCATTAGGTTCGACATGGACCTCTCTGGTTGTTGCTTACCATTCTCTATGAGTATGTGAGCTCTCAGCTAGGGATAGGCCCCACTGGGGTTTATTATTGGGGACTATCGCCATCCGTGGAATCTTTGGATATTGTCGCGAAATAGTGTGGCGGGACGATCAACACCCCTAGCGTTTGAACCCTGAGAGAGACGGGTATGTATCAAGCGAGGAGCAGGTCTCTCGGTAGCTTATGCTCTCCACCCATTGAATATCAAATTGCCCGAGTATGAGATGCGTTTGGCGGAGTTTATGGATCGGTATGCAGGTACACGTAAGACGCATTGGGAAATGAAATAGTTGCGTGGAAGTATCGCATTGAGTCAGAGATCGGTGTTGACTCATAAGGAGGGTAGTGTAGATCTTGCTACTTCTCAATATGAGCTCACATGTTTGCGAATTCCATGTACATCAAATTTCATGAGCGAGTTAGGAAATTCCCTAGGGCTCAACAGTGTCAGCATACATAATTATGTATCGCAAGCAAAGTAAGCAATGCATACACAACAGCTTTATACATTCACATGTGACTTTTTGGTCCCTGGATGACTCAGCTTGACTCTCAGGGCATCATGTGATTTATCAGTTCCATCACGTGCCACATCCCGCTGATAACGCATGAATTTTTTGGAGATCAACAAAATTCCCGCGGAGACAAAATAATCACCAGGAATTGCGAAATGGGAAAAGTTGCTCGAACCAAGCACAGCAGCGGTGCCAAAGGCCCGTACCAGAAGCCCGACCAGGGGCCACTGGGTAAAGCAGCATCTGCGATTTTCAAGTTCAACACCGACCTCGGTCAACATATTCTCAAGAATGGAGCGATCGCCGATGCCATTGTCGACAAGGCTAATATCCAGCAGGGCCAGACGGTTCTGGAAGTCGGTCCCGGTCCTGGTGTTTTAACGAACCGTATTCTCGCGAAGGCTAAGAAAGTGGTGGCAGTCGAAGTCGACCCTCGAATGGCTGCTGAACTCACCAAGAATGTACAAGGGACACCGGCGGAGAAGAAACTCCAGATTGTCCTCGGTGACTTTGTCAAGACGGATTTGAGCCAGTTGCCTCCGTTCCAGATTTGCATCAGTAATACCCCTTATCAGGTATGTGTGCTGTGTTTTTCCTGGGTGGATTGTTGATCGATATGAATGCGGGGCAGACAACTGACGATTTAATTACACGATAGATTTCTTCCCCGCTTATCTTCAAACTCCTCTCCATGCCTAATCCTCCCAAAATGTGCGTTCTGATGGTTCAGCGCGAATTCGCCCTCCGTCTTATTGCCCGGCCCGGAGATGCCTTATATTCTCGACTCTCGGTGAACGTGCAGTTCTTCTCGCGCGTCCAGCATATCATGAAGGTCGGCAAGAATAATTTCCGTCCTCCACCACAGGTCGAGTCCAGTGTGGTCCGAGTCGAGCCCAAGTCCGATCGTCCGGCGATCAGCTGGGACGAATGGGATGGTATGCTCCGTATATGCTTCGTGCGTAAGAACAAGACGCTGCGTGCGGGCTTCATGGGAAACAAGACGCGCGCCATGATTGAAAGAAACTGGATCACTTTTGCCACGATGTACCCGGAGAAGGTTACGCAGGCAGATATAGAATTCATGCTGGGTAATGGGGAGCCAGAGCCCATGGAGGACGTGGAAATGGATACCAACGACGCGGAAGCCGACGATGTCCCTGAGATGGACGAGGATGATATTCTAATGGGTGATATGGCGTTCGAAAAGAAGAATGTCCCGGAAATTCCCAAAGGAACTCTTCTGACTATCGGCAACAACAAGGTTTCTCGGATTATGGTGACCAAGTTAATACAGGCCAAGATTCAGCGCATCCTGGACCGGACTGAACTGGCCAATGCTCGTGCGCAGAAGTGCGACGAGAATGATTTCCTTCGTCTTCTTCACGCCTGCAATAAGGAGGGCATTCACTTCTCATAGTCCGGTGACGTTTCTGTGATAATTTGATTTTCGACGAGCAATGAGATTGGTATGTATGTGGGATGGGCACGCTGTTACGGGATAGCAGCCAGTTAGCGAGCACATTTTTTAGAGTTAATGATATCCTAAAAGTTTTTGATGAAGCAGTCAACTTTCAGTCTTGAAGTTATAGACTTGGGCACGGTCTAGAGCGAGCGAGGAGAGTTTATCATAGCCAAAGCTCTTTGTATACGAAATCGGGCGATGGATCCTACACGTAATGCGAGGAACAGAGGTTACATTCTTGTCACTAGATAATTGAAGAAAGATCCCCAAACCTGAACGTATCATAAGCAGCAATCGATCAATAGGGCTGAACACACACGTGACAGTCCTCAAAGGAATTTCTGAATAGCGACAGACATCAAGCTAAGCTCGTGCCATTTCTTGTGTAGTGGCCTGGCTTATTAGATACAGTCAGACATGAAATAGACCAGCCAGGATCAGAAGCTTTGATTGACAAGAATATACCCTGCGTGGTGGGCTGTATCACGCAGTCGTGGGGGACAATGCAGCCCTACAGCTGCAACTAGCTCTCTCCCTGGAACTTATCATAGAGGCAAATTCCCAAAAATGATAGCCATGCGCGGACCGGTTTCTATGACTTGGGGCACGAAGCAGTGATAATCTGGAAAAAAGGAGGACCGAGGTCCACGTCAAGTTCACTAGGAAGTGGCTCCCATCTCAAGTTGTCGAATCCAGCCTGAATAGCACATTCGTCGTGCAACCACGGTTCAAGCATATAGCAGAAGAAGGATATCGGATCCGTAGTGTCAAGAATAACTTGAGTGCGGGTTCCTTCTGTGACCCGCTCGAGCACTTTGTAAGTCACTCCTCCAAAGTGGTATTCCTGCCCACAGGCAGTTGTCTGTAGTATTTCGTAATTTGGAATGACTCCGACAAACCGCCCACCGGATTTCAGGCTGTGAAAGATGTTCTGCCACATCGCCAACAACTCCGTCTTGTTCTTGGCATAGTTCAAAAGCCAGACGCCTAGGACGAGATCAAATGTTCCCATGTTGAATGGCGCAATGCAATCTACAACATGGAATTCAGAGGGATCCTGTGCCCGGGTCTGAAGTCGTGCGTTGTCCACCATGGCCTTAGAGATATCCACGCCAACAACCTTCTTCGCTCCCAAGTCAATACTTTTTCTGGACCAGTACCCGGTTCCGCAGGCTAAGTCAAGCACCTCGAGGCCGTGAACCACACCAATTTGGCTTTTAAGGATGTCTTCTACTAGCCATAAACCAGGAAGATTGGTCACATCGTTGTAGCGCTGTCCGATCTTGTTGAATTGGAGAGGATCCATATCTCAGAACTGAGGGACAGGACCTGACTTCTGCCTATAAGCGGACTGCTTTGGAAATTGACAAAGTGCTGTCAAGCACTATAATCAATTATATCCAGTCAACCTGGGGAAGAGACAGCTCTGTAACCCTGACGTAATTGTGTGCGCTCACAAGATGGTTCCTTATAGGAAAACCTGGAAGATAGATGAATTTAGCTTTCGCCATGACAGCCTTGTGCGATGCGATAGAGTTTAAATATGACTTTGCCAGCAACCTAGTAACTCATCAATGCATAATACAGTGCCGTTCTTATCTAAAGCCGTGCGATGAGTTGTATATCTTTGGTTTTTTTTTTTTTTTATCGTATAGTCTTTGGTTGGAGTTTCCGTGGAGTGCAAGTGACAGCCATCGTCCGTTCGTGGAGCCGGAAGATCAAATTGCCTAACCAATGGAACCTAATTCATGGGTGCGACTTTTGTTAGTGAAGCGGCCGACCTGGTGGCTGAGCTTCCCCAAGCCATCTGCACCAGAGGGTGGTGTTGAGCCGGGTCTACTAAAAGTATTCTTTCTTCAAGGCGGGCTTCAGTAGCATCCTTACTGGAGATGAATAGAGAGCTGAACAACGACCTGGTAGAAGTAGTATTGGCACTAGCCCCCACTAACCTTACCCAAAAGTAAGCACTAATAATTCATAAATAAGCGCTAATTGAATCCTAGCACAGGACGTGGAAAAGATGAATTGTTGAGCACCTTGAAAGACGCTCCTTATTTATATCCCTGACATGTTAGTCATCAGGAGTCAGGGCTTTCGTTTGCTATATAAAACTCGACGTGTTTGCGGGAAGCTATGTACGAACAAGATAAATTCTTCCATTTACCTTTGGCATTCAATAGCAGTAAACAATCCAAATTGAACAGAATACGTGATTGGCCTTCCAAAATGGCAACACCACAGGAAAGACACCCAGAGCTGTTTAGACCTGTGAATAGCAAGTCCCCAAGAGGGATGAAGCGAACGGTACCTCTAGAATGCCTGTGTCTGGGGTTTAACCGGACGGGAACGGCGTGTAAGTCGAAGCCCGCATTCTTGGCATTCCCATGGAGGCCTGGTGTCTTCAGGGGAAGCGTGTTGCTGACCGAAACAAGCCATGTGCAATGCACTTGAGATACTGGGTCTACCATGCTGGCACTCCACCCAGTTCATGTCGACGCGATTTGGTGACCTCGAGATGTGGCAGGAGGCGGTGGATAGAAAGTTCTTCGGGGCAGGACCCAAATTCGGGCGCCAGGAGTTTGACCAGCTGCTGCATGACTTCGGGGCCGTCTCGTCCGACACCCCGGCGATTGCGTTTGCTGACGACCTAATCGAAGCGTATCCGGAGGCCAAGGTCGTGCTGGTCGAAAGAGATATCGGCTCGTGGTATGAAAGCTGGATGAACAGCGTGATTAAAAATACTTATGACCCGTTCGTCACGGTCATCTATCACATCGATCGCTTCTTCACTCATCCAATTGGGAGAATCCACAAAACAACTTTGCAGGGTTGGTTGGGAATATCTAATCCCCAGGATGCCTGCCGCAAGAGTAAAGCCAAGTACAGACAACACTACGAGCTCGTCCGGAGCATAACCCCCAACGACAGGCTGCTAGAGTACAAACTGTCGGATGGATGGGAGCCGCTGTGTGAGTTTCTAGGGAAACCAGTGCCGGACCAGCCCTTCCCCCGTCTTAATGAGAAGAAATGGCTCGATGAGAAAGTCCTGCTCGTGCTCTCTCAGGGAATGAAACGTTTGGCGTGGAAGGCTTTTCTTTACTTCCTGGGTCCGCTGATTTTTGCTGGGCTGATATACTGTGCAATGTAACGGCGTTGTATATCCTTCGTGAAGAAGCTCAGTCCCAGAAAACCAGTGTCCTTTGGTATATGTTTGTTACTCTTCATATACTCTGGAAAATAGGAAAGCATCCATCTAGCCCAGGCTCAGCGAGCAGATTAAAACGCACTTTAAAAATTGACATCTAAGTGCAAGCGATATGAATTAGTTAGGAGTTGATAATGCATAGAATGCTTCAATATTCTATCAACTAGTCGAATGAATGCCAACAGCTAGCCCGTGACGTCTTGACTGCCATTGAGATCGGTCTGAAAGTGCTCGAAGGTACCTTCACCGCGTGCATGGAGTCGCGTGTCGACGAGCTGCGTATCCAACACTACCCGCCTCTGTCCACTAGGTGACGGCCCCTGTGTCCTTCAAAACCAAGCAAGATGGCTTCCTGCCCGAGCGGTACACCATCGCGCTGTTTGCCAAAGCCGACCGCCACGCCAACATCGGCCCCCTGCCTCAGTTTATCACTACCGAGACGCCCCAGCGTTTCCCTGACCTCACTGCGTTAGATCTACATTACAAACGAGTTGGTCAGTTGTATGGCGCCAGGCCCAAAGCGCCCACGGCTGTTGTTTGATTCTGCGGTGGTCCTGTATCAAATAGTGTCTAGATTAGAGATGAGGCTCATACACCTGACATAACATCAATGGAAAGGAGTTGTTTACGCTGTATCGAGTCCCGTAACTAAGTAGTAGTGATGAGTGTTTTGATTTCAACCAGCATTAGATTAAGACCGGCGGTATTTCTGGTGAGAATGCCAAATTCAAAATTCGTCTAGGATGCGGACACCAGTTAGGCATGAGCAAGAATTAGCACACATGGCATGGATAGGACGGAAATCCTAGTCTGCGTTCAATTCCTATAATTGTTGTCTTATATTACCCCAATGCCTCCCCGCTCCTACTCCAACTCTCCCGATTTCCTGCCCCAATATCTCTTTTGTTCCTCCTTCATCTCCAACAGCTTCCTTGGTCGCGCAAATACGATTATAGAATCTAGCATGAAAGCTATCATACTCCTTGCAGAAGTGTAAAACGGAAGACTCGAGGCTTCCTCACAGACACCTATTGCTCCTGTCTCGCTTTGGATACACTGCTACCTACTCTTCTTCCCTATGGCACCTGCACAGCAACATGGAGGACATCAACAGGTGACAATACAACGAAATCGTGGCGAGGATGAAAATCCTGTTTCCGCAGGATGGCAAAATAGTATTGAAAATACAGAAAATCAAGCAAATGCCCAGAATCATTCCCCAACTGCAAGTAGTGCTTGGATTTTGGATCGGTTCTTCTGTTAAAGAGAGACACTAAGAGGAGAAATTATAAACAGGATACATCGGGAGAGTTAGACCCAACAAAACCTCTGACCTGGCTCATGCGCCAGAAGTGGGTTATCACGATAATTGCTTCGTGCTTCACACTCATCCCACCAGTCTCATCAACCATGGTTGCACCAGCCCTCGCGAACATGTCAGCGGATCTTGGTATCATAAATGCCGTGGTCTCTCAGCTCACATTCACAATTTTCATGCTTGCATACGCCATCGGGCCATTGCTTCTCGGTCCCTTATCTGAAACCATTGGACGATCGCCGGTTCTGCTAGCATCGAACGTGTTCTTTTTGGCCTGGACTCTAGGCTGTGGATTGGCAAGAAACAAGGCAGAATTGATTACTTTTAGATTCCTGGCAGGAATCGGTGGAAGTGTACCATTGGCCGTAGACGCTGGTGTGATCAGGTACTTTTCAATTGCAAGCCATCTTTAGGGTCACCGACTAATAGGGGAAAGCGATCTCTGGGCTCCAGGAGAACGCGGACAGGCAGTCGGTATACACAGCCTTGCGCCGCTCTTGAGTCCCGTCATCGGGCCCCTTGTCGGTGGTTGGATTACTGAGCGCACCACATGACGATGGATGTTTTATTCCACGAGCATTGCCGCAGGTGCTGCCGGAGTCGTCGGCTTTGTCTTTATACGCGAGACATATATACCAGTCTTGCTCAAACAGAGACAAGACCATGAGCCCCCTGAAGGAACCTCAGGCAGTAATACTAGCGAGTCTCTAGCGACGCGGTTACGATTGGCATCTGTTCGCCCCTTACATTTCTTTGTTACGGAACCTATCATTACGGTGGTCGCCATTTACATGGCTGCTGTGTTTGGTGTATTATACATCCTCCTCTCTACGTATCCCAAAGTCTGGACAGAAGAATACGACGAGAGCCCTGGCATTGGCGGCCTAAATTACATCTCTCTTGGTCTTGGCTATATACTCGGCTCCCAAATCAACGCCGGCAGCAGCGACGCCATATACCGTCGCCTCCAGGCGCGCAGAAATACTAATGTCCTGCAGAGAAGCTCAAAGGGGAGCCTGAGGTCCGGGTGCCCCCTATGTTCGTCAGCTCTGCCTTGATTCCTATTGGTATGTTTTGGTACGGGTGGAGCGTGCAGGCACATACACATTGGATTATGCCGAATGTGGGAAGTTTCATATTCTCCTTGAGATCGATCACTTGTATGTAGTCTATGCAGGCGTACGTCATTAATAGCTACGCAGAATATGCGGCGAGCGGTCTTGCAGCAGCTGTGCTGCTGAGAAATATTGCCGCATTTGGGATCCCTCTATTCGCACCATATATGTATGATTCATTGCACTATGGATGGGGCAACAGCGTGTTGGGATTTGCCAGTGTTGCTATTGGGATCCCATCACCATTCTTGTTTTGGATATATGAAAAGAAGATACGCGGGATGTCAAAGTTCGCAGTTCAATAAATCGTTCTGTTATCCAAGGCTGTGAAGGTTTAACTCAGCTGCTTGGTATTCTCAAAGGAAACACTCTACACTTATAACGATTAAGCTCGGATAAACCTGCATGGGAGTGTACAGCACCATATAAAAGCTGTATTACCTTGTACGTCCCTTCGTACTAGATTCGTGCTATTGATCTTACCCAACCTTGAAGCCTTGGTATTATAGAGAGGTGATGCCGTTCTAGTACTGCATTGAATTATCAATATAGATGACTTGGCCTTAGTACAAGGATGACGCTCCTATATTACCTGGGTTGGAGCTGGACATCAACAGACAACATCAAAGAATAGCAAATATGTATCAGCACAACTGGTATAATACCATTATACATTATACGAGGCCTCTCTATAGCAGGGATTATCTGGGACAAGAGGAAACTCTGATGATTCATCAAGAATGACTGCTGCTGGTCTGGAAACAAAGAAAAAGAATTGTCTTTCTTTTCCCCCGATCAAACTATCTATCATTGTATTCGTTTTACTCCTACAACAGTAGTTGCAAGTGCATCACCACGTCGGTAAAAAAAAAAAAGATGGCAGCCCGCTCGGTCAATCATGAGGAGCCTGAAGTTCACCATGTCCAATAGCTTACCACTCCAGTGGTTCAACGACCGCCTCGGCCCGGCTAACGGACTTGTCAAGCTCGGGGGTGGCATCGGTGCCACCGTCATGGCACTGGTTGTGCAGCAGCTCATCGATAAAGTCGGCATCGCCTGGACCTTCCGCGTCACGGCTTTGACCTCTCTGACTAGTGGGTTTCCGACTGCCCTGCTCATTAGGGAGAGGCGCCCCCCTCCTCCTCCACTATAAACATGTCCCTCTTCGGAAACCTGACCTTCTTCCTATTCATAGCCGGCTTCATTGGCATTTTCGCCCTTTGCGTCACTTTTTTCTTTCTGCCTACCGTCGCGACCTCGATCGGATTGTCGTCTGCGACTGCTGCGGCTGTCATGGCCTGCTATAACGCCTGCATGGCCGTGGGCCGTCTGGCCTCAGGCATCGCCTGCGATAAGCTCGGCTCCACAAATATGCTGCTACCATGGCTCTCAACGCCATCACTATGTTGGCGATCTGGTCCGTTGCATCCACCTTAGCTGTACTCATCGTCTTCGCCGCTCTAAATGGAATCGCAAAAGGGCCTTCTTCGTCACTATGCCGACAGCCATCGGAAGGCTACTGGGTCCACATGCAGCGCCTGCGGGCATAAGTATGGCCATCACCGGATGGAGCGTCGGCGACCTGCTGGGCAATCCGATTGCCGGCTTCTTGATCGCTGCCACGCATGCAGATCGTGCGAGTTCTATCGGGCCATATCGTGCGGCCATCTTATATGCAGGCGGAGCAGCAGCCGTTTCAACAGCTCTCGTTCTGGTCGCCCGGCTGAAAATGGATGCCAACCTTATCAAAAAGCTTTAACTCGCTCTTAGCTGAAGTTCTCCTACTATGGCGCATTAGCGCAACTCCATATCTTATATTTCTTACATCAGGTTATGATTCGTTCGGTTCAACGCAGTGTCTTTTGCTTCTCTGTTTACACTTTTAGCATCTACCCTCTATTCGATGACCTCAATTGGAGCACTGAGGTACTAGGGTCAATACCACTGTGTTGCTGCCCGGAGCTGCTGCTCGCTTCGACAAGTCTTGCGAAGAATATTTATAGTTGGCATAGACTGATTAGAAGTTTGGTAAATCTTATGAAGCTGTGGATGATCAAATCATGGTCTAGCTTATATCAATTTCAATTTGCTCCACGTTCATTCAATTCAACATCATACCTGTTTGGACTAAGGGGGGTAAAGGATATAGTATTATGTAGGACGATGGAAAGGTGGGCCCGGTTATTGGATTTTAGCAGTAGCTCTACGCCAATTACTTTTGGACCTACAGCCGCCCACTGAATATATTGAAGGAGTTCTGTCCGTATAACATAATAAATTATGTAACAGTCTGCCGTTTCCCCCTCCCATCATATGCCGTGTCTCATTGCCAAGTAGAGTAATGATTCAATGGACAGACCGTTTATGAATCAAAAGATGTTCTGATATGGCTTCACGCTTTACCCGTGCCATTTAATGTAGACCACCTATGGTTGCTAAATACTAGACTCGGATGCCAAATGCATGCTTACTGAAGGGGAGCAGTGAAGTTAGCTGTTAACCCTTGAAGAATGTGAAAGCGTAATTGCATCGTAATCTGAATGATAGATGACAGGTCTTCCTGTGTAGCCGTTGCCTTGGACAGACTGAGGTTGGGGATATATTGAGTCTGCTCCTGGTACTGGAATCGTGGACCACAGCTGGACGCCGCTCCATGGGAAGAACCAACGATCTTGAGCCCGAATTTGTTTATTCTGGTATGCATGAGGTGTCAGAACAATACACCGTCGAGCAGAAAGGCATCCTCAACTGATACAGGGCATTAGTTGGCTTCAGATGCTAGAGGATGAAGGTTGGTGATTCAATCGTCCCCACCGTCTTCTTAGACGTGTATGTTGTACTGGAACCAAAGGTTACCCGTTCCGTGTTGGAGGGTCCGCGATCATTCTATTAAATGAAAATTCGTAGTGTTTCTTGGGTTCAGCGGGGAACTTGTACTCTACTCTACCCCTTCATATATTTAAGAATTCTAGTTAAGATAGCATGGCCGTCGTATCGTCTTTTTATATATCTAAGATAAGAATAGTGAGAGTATGGTGAGGTCTATATCCAATCTGCTCTCTATTGTCATTGTTTATCTCAAACTATGTTAACAACGGTATCTTTTGTGGCCGCCCCAGAAAACAACTCGCTAAGTAAAGGGTCTCTTCGTGTTTGAGAATCAGTCTCTGTTGGATCAATTCCCTTCGGGATACAGCTCACTTCTAGAATAGTGGGGTGCCATGTTTTTAACGAGAACTTACCGCCAGAACGAGGGCCAACAAATCTGACAGCAATGTCTGTGGCGGCCCAGGACCATGATGGCGCAATCCAACATGTAGGTCTTGACACGGGATCATGAGCTACTCGCCACAAAAGAGCATGTAGTAGGCTTGGACGCGATATATCAACTAAAAAGTCTATTGTGTTCTTCTATGCTTGAGCGTCCGTCCTTGTTCGGCAGAAATTCATAATGATTATGACTATCAGATCAAGGGACTCCTTTACCAGGCTAGACGGATCCTCAACCGGGGGCACGGTATAAACTATTGCCTCCGGGCCAATTAAGAATTTCTAATAAGAAAAGGATCAAGAGCGAGAATAGCATTAATTTTTGAAGAAAGATTCTCTTGATTCAAGCCTTCACCCCGAATTGCTTCCAAAATATATACAGAATTGTCAATATGGGGGTATGGGACGGGCTATATTAGTGAAGTATAGGGGTCAACCGGCCCTCTCGGCTTCAAGCGGTTTCAAGCTCTATATAGTACATGATGCATAAAAAAATAGAATCCAAAGTGATATTCCATCTCACTGGCTTTCCCGCTCCTTTGATTCTGAATGGCATAAAGGCAAGGATGAATAGTGGAAGTCAATCCGCTTCTTCAGCTTGCTTTATAAAGAATTCCAAGACTTCGTGCCAGCCTTTTACCTATTCACCAGCATAGGCAATCTTGGAATGCAGCCCGTGCCCGGGTTTAAACACGGCACATTCTACCACTTTCCGAGACGGTCCACTCATCAGAGCCAACAGCCGTCAGCGCGTAGAAGATAGAGTTAGGGTCGTACTTGGCCTTGATTTCGCGGAGCTTGTCGTAGTTCTTGCCAAAGAATGCAGTCTTGAAGTCAGGCTGGCGGAAGTCGGCCTATAGATAAATTGGTGAGCATGTGTCAAGGCTGGGCGGGAATCAACGATTGAAAATAAAATTGTAGTCTTACCTCGTTCAAATAAGCGCCAGACTCCGGGGCTAATCTGCTGAAGGCAGGAACCAAGACCTCGGTCATCAATTTCTGCGCCTCAATCATTTTCTCTTGCTGGTTAAACTCCCAGCCGGTATACAAAAGCATGTGGGCAATTGCATTGCGCCATGCCGGGTTCACGGCGTTGTCGACATCGCCAGCGACTTCCTTTGACACCTTGAGACCCACATTGGTGAAGTTAGCACCCGTAGAGAGGATAGTCCGATAGGACTCGGTCAGGTCACGGTTAGTGCTGGTATTCTCGACGACAGACCGGGGGAGAAGCCAGCTGCCATACTGGCCCACTGCAATTTCAACGAGCGGCGCCTGGGCATTGAATTCGTCGAGGTAGGTGGGGAAGCTTTCTGCGTGATATTGATACTGGATACCAAGCGTCTTCAGTTCATTGAGGAATGGTTGAATGAGACTCTCGAGCTTCTCCAGGGGCATACCAGGTGCAACCATGGGGGAGAGAGAGAAGGAGACGTTGGTCATGAAGTTCAGACTCATGATCCCCTCATCCACGAAAGAAGGCAACTGAGCATTGTAAAACTCCACGGCTTTGTAGAACGTGTCGTCAGAAATGCCACTGGTGGTGAAGGTCAGGTTCAAGCCAGATACCTGACTATCTTGATGAGCCTTAGAGGTCATAGACCAGACAACACCATAGGTCCCACCACCGCCACCACTCAGTGCCCAGTAGAGATCACTGTTCTGAGTGCGGTTCGCGACGAGGAGCCTACCAGTACCGTCGATCACTTCCCACTCGAGAACCTGGTCCGCACCCAGTCCATACATCGAAGACAGGAGAGAGTGACCGCCTCCTTGACTATATCCGCCGGCAATACCGACCGAAGGGCACTCTCCACCTACCACGCGAAGCCCCAGCGCGTGCGCTGCCTCATAGGCCTCGAATCCTTGGACACCCGCACCGAGTTTGACAGCCTTTCCTGTATAATAATCGTCCTTCCAATCCTTGAATTCGATATCCTTAAGGTGGTGTGTCCAGACCGAAAGGGCACCTGCACCGGTGGATTTTCCGTTGTAGCTAAGATTCGTCAGTTCCCACCGGGTTGAACGCAGCTTCTGGCAAGTTCAGGGGGGCGTTACTCATGGCCGGTGTTACGAATAACAAAACGGATATTGTGCTCATTGGCAAATTGCAAAGTCTTGGCCACATGGGTAGGCGTGGAGACATTCACTGCGTATCGGACGAAATTACCCAGGGTACATGGCTTGGAAACAGGGTGGTATGGATCGCATGTGCCATTTGTGAACCATGGAGCCATCAGAGATGATGAGGATTGATAGCTGGTAGCTTGTTAATATTCTCTGATATTCCATTTCGTGGGGGAGGAATCTCAATCCAAGAACGTACTGATCCTCTGGCAAAAGCCAGTCGCTTTTCAAAGCTGCGCATTTCTTTTCATCGTAGTTGGGATCGTGGCATGAAGCTGCGAGAGGCACGGTGGCCACCAGACGTCCATCGACAGATTGGTTGAAAGCATTCCAAGTTGAAACTGATGGCCAGCAATCATCGCCAGGGAAACATCGGCAAGAGGAGCTGTCCGATGCCTCAATCGAGGGGGCAATGGCAAAAAGGCCAAGGACAGCCCCGAGTTTGAGGGTAGTCAAAGAAGGCATTGGGGAGTTGTGGTCTTGCCCGGTATTGCTTTGGCAAGGTTGAAAATTAAGGACGAGTGTCGAGGAGCCGTTTCGGTACTTAAGGCTCTCGGCTACACACGACTCAACATTCCGAGCTTGGGCACGTTCTCCTGACTAGCAAGCTAATGCCACTAATGCAGACGGAACATGGCCCAAACCCTTGCTAGTGAGATGATATTGGAACTCTAGGAATGCCTCGGCCCCACCACGAGGCGGTATTTGCCTAGTTGGAACTAGTACGGGGGGGTGAAGTTATGCTCGAGGTATGAATAATCAAGTTATTGCCGTTTACCAGGTTGAATTAAATTAAACGGCACAAGGGAAAAACATAGATCCCGGTTTGAGATTTGATATGCATGGAATATAACCACGTAGGGTTAACCCCGGCCAAGGGAACGGTTTCCCGCGATCTCATCTTAGTTTCTATCGCCTTACTAAACTTGGGATAACCAGTGGGTCTGTAGCTTTTGGCCCCCATGCCTCTCGAGATGGCGCCATTACGTGGCTCTGGGGGGAGGTGAAGATGTTAACACCTTCTCCGGCAAAAGTTTCCGGTCCATGCCCGTTTTTCCACCAAAATCCATGTGTTTATATGATAGTAATAGTATTAGGTTACAGGGCTGATTAAATGATTTATTTTCTATATCTATTTGACATCTAGGGCTTTCATGACAATTCGAGATAAATTCTTTTTTTTTTTCTTTTCAGGCTTTGTACTTATCACTACAATCTACTAGATATTAGATATATAATCATATATTTATTCAAAAATATAACAATTACAACATTTAGATAATTAATGAAATATATTTATTTCTGAAAATTGATTCTAGTATCATCGGTAGAAATCTAGTGAAAAATCATCAATGATTTTTTATTTCTATTTCTTTTTTTTTTTTTTTTTTTAGGGATTGCCGGTTGGACTTGATCTTTTTTTCCCTTTCCTTTTCTTTTCTTTTTTGCTTTCACTCTTTTTTTTTTTTTTTTTTTTTTTTTTTTTTTTTTTTTTTTTTTTTTTTTTTTTTTTTTTATTATATAAAAATAGGAGTTGAACGGAAACTTTTGCCAGGGTATTCCGAAGTTCTGCAGGTTTGCCATGCAGTCGGGAGCGAACTAGCATGACCTGCATTGATAGCTCCAAACTCTGTCATGTCGCCGAACTCGCCACTTGGGTCCAGAAAGATTCAGGGACCGTGGACTTATATCAGTCATAAAGTAGCCAAAAGCTTACTTTGAGGATCTCTCTCTTCTTTGTGCCCATTCTCCATCTCGCTCCCCTGGTATATCATCAACAGCAGCTACTATGGGGAGCATGACTGGGGTTATGCCTCCACCCCCCGGGGTGACGCCCGATTTCGACTATTCTAATCCTAAGAATTTTAAGAAGGAAATGATCATTTTTGGCATTGGGCTCTTTCTCAGCACCATATTATTGGCCATGCGCGTATTTACGCGGGCAGTTCTGTTGTCAAAGTTCGGATGGGACGATGGTATATACAGCCTCAATCCTCCTGGAAGAAACGTATCGAGTGGAATTGCTAAGCTCAATTAGTATCAATCATCATAGCCTGGGTAGGGAATATCGAGATGCCAGGATCGCTTCCGGTTTGCTAACGACGATGTCTTATGGAAATAAAGGTCCTCTCTCTAGCAACACAAATCGCGTGCATACGTATGTGATCTCCTGTTCCGGTCCCCTAAGATTCGGGACCATTCGCTGACCTGATCCGACCAGTGAGCTGCGTATATGGTGGAGCTGGAATCCATATGTGGAATGTGACCCCGGCCATGTTCGATGTCTATCAAAAGGTATCTGAAACAGTCCCTATCTCTTATCGACATCTGGTTAATAGGTTTCGTCCGCAAAGACTATCCTGGCCGCCGCCGTGATTTATCTGCCTGCCCTCGCATTCGCCAAAGTCGGCCTTATTATCCTCTATCACCGTATCATCAACAAGCAACGCGGCTATAAATGGGCGCTTCACATTATCTCGGGGATCATTTGCGCATATAGTATCGCTATTTCCTTGGCCTTGATCTTTGCGTGCAACCCCATTCAGAGGAGTTGGGACTCCTCGATCACACGGGGGTCTTGTATAGATCGGGCTGGCTTGTACATTGCAACGGCGGTCACCAATATCGTTTCGGACTTGGCTCTGATTTTGGTTCCTGTTCCGCTGGTGTTAGGCCTACAAATGCCGCGAATCCAAAAGGTTGGGCTTCTCGGCATGTTCATTGTTGGTTGCGGGTGAGTCCTTTCGTTGCTAGGCCCTGCTGATCACGATTTCCTCCGTGATAATCTAACAAAATCGTATCCAGGACGTTTATTACAAGCATATTGCGACTCACCACCTTGATTCCAACCCTTACGGCCACGGACGTTACATACGCAATAGCAGAGGCACAGCTGTGGATGTACGATTCCCTTTTTAACCTTTTCTTTCACCCTTTTCGAATAACGCGCAGAGCTCACACACCTCCCCTCGTCTATAGTTATGTCGAAGCGAACCTGATCATTATTTGTCCCTGTCTGCCATTCCTCCGACAGTTTCTGCGAGCCTATTCACCCGCCTGGATTGGTGAAGGCAGCAGCCGCGGCCGACGCTACGTCGGTTACTATGGTTCGACGGCGACTCCGCGCAGCCGTCGCAAGCAGGGCCTCACTCTTCTCCAGGATGACATCGCACTCGCCGAGAGCACGACAAGCACCCACAGCCATTCGCATATTGTCAAAGAGGTTCAGTGGCAGGTGACAGAAGAGCGCCGGGACGTGGAGTCGCCACCCAGTCTTGGTCTATCTCAGGAACCTCATGCACCTCATGGACTATAGCACATCGATTCAGGGGGTACCACCGATCTGGATTTCACCCCACAGATATCGTTTCATGGCCGAAACTACTGAATAGTTTCGCAGCCTCCCACTCGGGGCCCATGTTTGCGGCCAGAGGCGATGACATTGATCGGCGATAATAATAATCATCAACGCCAAGATCCGTCACCTCCTGGAACCGAAGTTCCAGTCAAGCCACCAGACGCCAGAGACCAGACTAAAAGTCTCTGGCGCAAAGCTACCAATGCAGCGAAAAACTCTTTTATATGCGTTACCCTCTCATTGGACGATCTTCTCCAGACTAGTTTTAGTTCAAAAGCCACATTACATAATAGCCCTGCGTCAAGGGAATAATATCAATACTATTGAATGGATATATGGGATTATGGGATTACATTCATGTCCGATCTGGGGCTATTTAGCGCGGGTGGCTGGTTTCGGAAATAGCCACTCAATTCAACTATGCCGATCATGCTAGTGGGCCCCGGGCAGGCCTGCTCGCTTCGCGTGGTCATTGGTTTTTGATTGAGAACCGTCTGCATTGGCCTTTAAAAGGATTCTCACCAGGGGTGTCGATGGAGTCGCGTGTCCATTTTTCTAACTCTCAGGTCGGCGTTCAATTTTTACCGCCAATTAGCGCCGGAGAGAGAGTCTTTTTTGTTTTTCCAAATCCAAATCCAAATTGTTCATGCGCCGAGACATTCTCGAAGAAAATTGTGATATATCAAATGATCACCATAATCTTGGCATGCATGGCTTGTGTAAGCACTCTAAAGTATGCAAGAAAAGAACAACTAGAATATGTCAAGATCTGCTCCATCTCCCCCAGGGTTTATCGGAGGAGAATTGACTGAGTAGAAAACATGTCCGGCCGAAAGGGCTGTGGACGGTGGACACACAACGATCTGGAGCGGATCAAGATTCAAGCGGGCCAGCGCGGCCCGAGCGCCACTGAAACCGGGAGCATTCCGCGGGTTTAGCGTACCAGCCGAACCGATATTGCGAGGGTCTGCTGTTTGCCGACGCAGGCGAGTTGAGTCCTGGCATACGGGGTACTTAGGGACATAAATTGAACTGTTCTTATACGGAGGGCTAATTGCCTGATACGGGTGCCGCCGCTTTATGGGAGCAGCACGTGAGCGATCGGTACTCCGTAAGTGCTTCGGCAGCGCTCTGGGTCCACCCTGAGTGTTCTTCAAACATGCACTCCATGGCTTCTCAGGCGACTCCCAGAGAACTCAGTTTCCCTTCCGATTTATTCTATAATCCAGCACGTGATAGTATGAACAATAGCTTGGAAACTATATGCACACTAAATTCAAAGGCCTACAGCACTCTACCCACCACTCTATTAGCCCTTGTCATAATTAGAGACGAACAACCTAGCGTGAATATTCAATAATATATATAATATTCGCTCTTGTAAAGCACAACTCTGGGTAGAACTCTGAGGAAATGGATACAGTCAACTCTAGCCTAAGACTATATTTAGGTGTAGGCCCTCAGCCCTAAATATATAAACATGAATTCAGTATACGCTCCCCCATGTACGTTTACTTTGCTGTCTTATTTTTATTACCATATTAGAAATAACCTTCTTTAACATTATTGGGTTTACTATCTCTTTGCTCTGTTATCGTCTTTATGTAACATATGGAAACGCTCGAACTTATAAAAGGCTGCCTGGCCGAGAGAGAAAAATCAAAGGGGAGATGTATGGTGAACTGCGTGAATCAAGGAGGTATGGCCCGGTTACTCATTGAGAAAAGGACTGACAAGGATGGTCTCCACAAACGAAGATACCAGATTATCTCTCAATACCAAACTACGGTAGGTTCACGCACCCGCGGCCACCTGGTAAATACTAGTCTAAAGCATGGCATAGAGCCCTCTTGCGAGCACAAGATTATATAAGATAATAAGATAACTATGTGTGTTACAATCGTGGTGAGCCAAACAGAGATAGTGTACAGTATATAGTGCCTACAAGCTTTTATTAGGTAAATTTATAGCTGGTTAGCAAATGTTGAACAAACAACGCATGGCTTAATCTTCCAATAGTGATTGAGGGGTAAAATCCCCAGATGTGGGGTTGTGGGCATCACGTGGCTACCAACCAACCATACTCCGGGAAGTACACCTCGAAACAATCTACTGTACACTTGGGCTTGGGGTAGAGACACCATGCCCCGAACAGAATCAAGGAAGGCATGTCTGAACTGTCGCCAGCGGCATCTCAAGTGTGACCGAGAGCAGCCATCTTGCCGTCGATGCAGAGATTCAAAAGTGGCTTGCAAACAATCGGCGGTGCATTCATTTCGGAATACTGTCCTTGATGGAGACTTCAATCGATCTGAACAACGAGTCGACACACTACCGGGTCAGGATACAGAGCCAAGTGACCAAATACAGACACGGTTTGTCGACCAGACACGTTCCGTGATCGAAGCCCACAGAAGACGAAACTGGGCGGTGGACACTGAGTCAGAGCCAGGACAGCCCTGGGTAAGTGTACCAAAGGCTTTACAACCTCAACAAGGCAACACTAAGTATGTTAGGATGCCCCGGCTAAGCCGCAGCCACCAGAGCTGTCACCTTCTGCTACATTCTTCTTTAATCACCCCCCGTCGATCATTGGTCTGCCGTTGGCGGCAGATGTGCGTCATGTCGGTCCTCCTTCCATTGGTGGCAGCCCTAGTCCCTTGGACCCATTTCTGTCAACGTCCCCATACCTGAGGGGTAGTTCAGGTAGCACTCACGGTGGTGCTGGCAACCTAAGCAGTCTATATTTAGGTCCTTCAATGGAACGGTTTCATCCACCGCAGTCAACTAGTGCTGCTACACCGACTGAACCAGTGCCTGTCATTACGCATCCCAGAGAAGCATACCTCCTCAAAGTCTTCACACAAACATGGGGACCAATATTCGACTGTGTCGATCCTGATTTAACTTTCACGAAATCCATCCTTCATATAGCGATTCACTCTTTCACGCCGCTATATTGGGCCGTGCTGGCGACTTCGGCCCTGCAATTATCGCGGGTATCAAATTATCCAGTTTCTGCGGCCAGGTACTATCGTGAACGATGTTCAAATTCTATAATGCCGATTTTACTCCAATCAGCTCAGCCTGAGGCTAATGAGGAAACGCTCTTCGCCACATATGTTCTCCTTCGAAACTACGAGCACATGACTGGTTAGTGTGTTCTTGAACGTGAGACTGAGGATGGTATTAATTTTGCATTTTCTAGAAAATCTTATGGAGAAAGACAGCGCCAGCTTGTTTACTGCGTCCCTGGCCATATCCGTGAACCCTCGGGATACGGTGACTGACAAGATGAACCTAGGCCGCGCTGCATTTTGGGTCCATCTTCGCCAGGATATTCATGTTGCGCTCCTCCTGCAAGTCCCCATAAACGTTGATTACCCACCCTGTCTTCAAAGAGACAAAATCTTACAAGATGTCGAAAATATGACTTCAGGAACGACTCTGCTCCCGGATGACGTCATCGACTGCGCATGGACTAACAAAGTTGCCCTGACTTTGGTTGACATTATCAATTATTGTTTTCAACGTCAGCCTCGCCATGTGGAATCATGGATCAATCTCCGTGGCCGGCTGGATCACTGGATCATTGGAAAACCAAGACGGTTTCATCCTTATTACGAAAGAGCAGCAGACCTGGCAAACGGACGCGTTTTTCCTGACATATGGATTTCGTGTGATTGCTACGTCCTGGCGTGGCTCTATTATCATACAGCGTCTGTCTTGCTGAAGACGTTCTTACCGTGTTCAGATGCTCTCGCTACCAGGGCCCAGCAAAGCAAGTCACCAATCCTCAATTCCATCGTGAACAGAGAGGAAGTCTTGATTCATGCCAGAGCCATATGTGGGATAGCAACCACCAACCCAAACGCCCAGGCTCTGATTGTTGTCTGTCACATGGTTACAGTTTCCGCAGTCTTTTTCACCACTGCTGATGAACGAAACGAAACAATCAGATTGATAAGGCTAGCCCATACGCTGACGGGCCATCCACTACGTGACATTGAGGAAAAGCTTCAGGATGCTTGGAATCAACAGAGAAACATATCGGATACAAGCCTGCAAACCTGATTATCTCAATCAATACGTCGTTTGTCGTATGTACTCAGACAGCATTAGAGGGCACTCTTATGTTCAAGGTGCTCCACTTGCTTGATGTCTTCGCCCATCTTCTCCTCATCATTCACGCCACGCGAAGCCGAAAGCCTGAAGGCATTCTCACGTATGATATCCTCCATGTCTCGGGGGCGATCTGAGCTCAACCCCAACCGATATCGAAGTTGATGAAGCTTGTTTGCTCCGTGGATACTGATTGGAACAGCAAAGACCATGTCCAGCTCCTCGAGACTCTTTCCCCGTGTCTCCGGGATGAAGAAATAGGCTAGAGTCGCGCCAACGAAGCACCAAGCGGAATACCAGCAAAATGCGCCAGTCGATGTCATTGCATTCAGCTGCGATGGCCATGCAAATGTTAGAGCAAAGCTAAATGTCCAGGTGGTTGCGGTTGAAAAGCTCATTCCCAATGTTCTCATATAGAGTGGGAATGCCTCGCTGGCATAAACAAACGGAACTACACCTTGGCCGGGGGCGTAGGTAGCCTCGTATAGGTAACTGAAAATCACATAAGTCTATTTCTTCACAATATGGAGATTCATATCAAGGCTTACATTCCGATGGCTACCATAACCAGTCGCGTTTTTGGGTCACTCGCAAGGAACGAGAGACCTGTCCATAGGGTACAGGCGCCCATTGATACCAGCGACCAAATCAATAATGGCCGTCTGCCCCAGATGTCAATGTATTTGATTGCCGGTAAAGCACCAATGAAAAGCAAAGCACCGGCACCGATGGACGCATAAATAGCGGTGACGGCCGTGGCACCCGTATCGACAAAGACTTGGCCCGTATAATATGTCATCCTGTGGGGGATTAGAGTGTCAGTTCATGATCAATTATCTAGGCGAAGAGGATACGTACGCATTGATTCCACAGAAGTTTTGCATGAACATAATGAACCAGGATGCTAGTGCAGCATAGCGGACCCGAGGATGCTGGACAACATCACGGATATCGGAGAACAGGGTGCGTCCCGACCGCAAGTCTTCTTCAAGCTTCACCGACTGCACTATATAGTACAGGTCTCGGGAAGCCTGGAGCCTTGTGGCCCGCAACCGCAATAAAGATCGGAACGCAGCTGCGTATCGCTGCCGTGACACAAGATACCTTGGTGACTCGGGGCCAAAGTAAACAGTGGCAATAACGAAGATCGGCGCAACTAATTGACTCCCGATCATGAGTCGCCAATTCAGAGGATAGTGCACATGGACGACTAATCCATCCGGGGGTCAGCAAAGTGGCACAAAGGCAATGCTTTTTGTTTTGTCGCTAACTTACACGCTGCACTAATGATGTACCCCATCATAATACCGAAGGAAACAAAGACTTGCCACATCATGACCAGTCCCCCCCTAATAGATGCGGGTGCACACTCGGCTGTATAGACAGCAACCGTTGCAGAGTTCGCACCAATGCCTGTAAACCTTGAGCTACAAAGTCCTGTCCGGTTAATCGAAAATCACTTACAAACGCCTAATAACAATCTTGACCCAAGGAAGGACTGCCAGGAGGTGGAAACTGCCTGCCATGTAGATGCTCCGATGGAAACAAGAGACCAGAGAAAAACTGTGCCTCGACGCCCAAGGAAATGGTTCGATGGAATGGCTAACCAACAGCCCACAGTAGCACACATCAGATACGGGCTCGCATTGATGAGTCCAGTCAAAAGGGCATTATCTTCGAGGCCAAAGTACTTTAGAAAGTAGAGCTGGGCGCCGCTAATCACGGTTTCATCCATCCCCTGGACCGTTGCTGCCAGGGCATTCACAATGCTCACCCACCAAATCGCAAAGGGCTGTTTGAACCTGTTCACTGCCTCGGAGAGAAGGCTCTGCGCCAAACAAAATGAGCATGGGAGATTTTGATCCGCTGAGTCTGGGATCGCGCACCTTCTTTTCGTCTTCCGAGGCGTCGGACGTGTAGAATTGGACCGGATCATGCGCAAGCTAGGCGCCTCTCTTGAAGGTCTCCCTGTCATCATGAAGACCTGCATTCACAACAAGCTCTGTGACACGTCGGGTGATCTCTTCCCTCGGGACATTATCATCCAGTCGTTCGGCTGCCTCTGGGATGAATTCGTGATTTTGATCGCTCCCTCGGACCCTAGGAGCACAGGAATTTCGGTTGGTAGTGAAATCAGGCATAATTGATCATCCAATGATGGTATCTTATGTGAAGAGCAAGGTACAGAAAAATAGGACTTCCCCGGATTCTCCAATGAGTAGTATATATACCCCACAAAAGCCGGTTCGCCTCATAAGAGTGACCCCCAACCGTCTGGGGTACAGCGGGTTGGGGGTGCTTCAAGCCGACGCACGGTATAGCAGATGGATAGACTCATGCTGTTTTTACCTAATTCGGACTGATAGTCGGAAGTCTAAGCCAAGTTTCGAATATGGTTTCCGAAGCGTGCGAGCTATGCCTATTCCGTCCGCGTCGGGAACCATATTCTCCAAACAGGCAAGCCTGTGCGCCAATAGGAGACACAGAAGCTATACTAGAAAGGGTATCTTCTCGACCATGTTTTCCTATTTCAGCCACATTGCTTTTATAGTTCAATTGGGGCGAGCTTCCTATCCACGTGTCGCCCAGTGATCAAAGATATCAAAGATGGATCACAACATCATGCGTCGGATGAAATTACCGTATGAAAGGAAAAGTGTAGGAACAGGCCTCCATGCGACTGGGCACCATATGGTGGACTCCAGGCATGTATCGCATGATAAATAGGGCCGACCAATTCGTACGTCCCCCTGCCAAAGAATACGTTCCAGCTCAATTGAACTCCTTTTCCCTCAGAAGGCTGTTCATCAACAATGATGCTCTTCTCTTCCTCTCATGCGTATTGTCTTTTGGGTATCTTTGTTCTCTCTTTGCTTCTCAGACCTGTTCTGGTCTATAGCAGGGATCCACTAGGTCTCCGAAAATACCCTGCACCTAGCTGGTTGGCAGCTCTAACGCCGCTCTGGTTGGTCCGTGCTACATGGTCTCAGAATAGGTCTAGGATCATCCATAGAGAGTTTCAGCGACTTGGAGATGTGATACGTGTTAGCCCCGACCACATCATTTTCAACGATCCGGCTGCGGTGAAAGATATCTACGGTGTCCTGGCCAATTCCCAAGGTGTGCACAAGGATGCCTTTTACGACCGAGTAGCCAGTGACACTCATGATCTCGTACAACTACGCGACCGTGGGGAGCATTCCAGCCGTCGTAAAGCGATTGCGAATGCGTTCGCGGCCAAGACGGTGGTCAATATGGAATCGGTGATCAGATATCACTTCCACCAGCTCCTCAGAAGGATTGACCAGGAGATCGAAAAGGAGGTTACTGGAAAGGAGTCATTCTTGAACTTGCGGCTATGGTAGGTGATTCGGAGCCACTACTTCTACCTTGCCCTGGACCTGATCCCTCCTTCGGATTACCTTTGTCAATGAACCCACTGACACTATATAGGTTTAACTATTTCACGCTTGATGTCATCGGAGATATGGGATTTGGCCGCCCGATGGGGTTTCTTCAAAGCATGTCCGATAGGACAGAGGCAGAAACCCAGGACGGGAAAAGATATCTGGTGATGAATATGATCGACAGCCTTCACAAAGGGGTGCGGTACGGGTTATCTATGGGAAATGTGACCTCACATCGCCTCATCCATTTCCTGAAACGTGTTGTGGATCTCTTCCCACCTTTGGCAGTTCGCTTGGGAAGCACTGGTGGCAGCGACTTCGAAGACATCTGTATCCACAAGCTCCGCACACGCCTTCTTGAAGGAGCGCCAAACCGTGTGTCAGGGGATTTCATGAAATATATTTTGGAGGATAAGAAGCGATCGAGCGAGAGCAACTCCTTCTCGCACGAGCAGTTCCGCTCTCTTGTTGCGGACACAATGATGATGATGAATGCCGGCTCAGACACCACCGCGTCCGCACTTACCTCAACTACTTGGTATCTGCTCAGGCACCCACAAGCATTGACCAGACTACGTAAAGAGCTCTCCGACCATATAGGGCGTATGGAGACAAGCGGACTCTCAGCGGACGAGTCTATTTTCGCCTATGACGTCGTAAAGGATCTTCCCTTCCTGCGCGCTTGTATTGACGAGTCTCTTCGCCTGAGATCACCATTAGCCTACCAGCTGCCGCGCCTCGTGTCTCGTCCCACCATCATTGCCGGACATAAAATCATGCCCGGTACTGTGGTCGCTGCTGCTCCGTACTCTATTCACCGCCACGCTTCTCTTTTCCGTGACCCGGACGAGTATTGCCCGGAGCGCTGGGTCGACTTTGACGAAGATTTTCCCAATCAGATAGAGGACCTGAAAAAGTATAACATCGTTTTCAGCCAGGGAAGTCGGGCCTGTATTGGACGGCACTTAGCAATCGTCGAGCTGCAAATGCTTATTCCCACGCTTGTGATGAGGTGAGTGTTCCCCAAAGTTGAAGCTCTTGTCTGTAGAGGTCATTAGGAAGGATTTTGATTTTCATGACCTTCCCCATTCTCATCAAATGCTAGGTACTGAAACTTCATCTAGGTATCATATGGAGCTCGAACAGAAGAGTAAGACGGAATTGAAGGTTTTTGAGAGATTTAACAGCAACCCTGGGCCAATGCTGGTGAGTCTTAGAAAGAGGACCACATCTGGGTAAGTATGTCGCTAGTATTTATGGCTGTCGAAATCTACCCGTTTCTTGGTCTTTCTTATAGGTTACTTCTACACACGCTATTTTGGGGGTCTCCAAATCGCTGTGGACATCGCCTTAGCGAATTAAGGGGTATTATAAAATGGACAGCCACTGCCGGGTCACCCAAAGGACGATGGTGTACTTGTGCACCAGCCTGGGCTGACAACCAATTGGGAGCGAGGCGGGAAAGTGGAGGTTGATAGTTGCGAGAAGCGACCTGTTGAGAAGGCGATCTCTATAAAGACAAATGAATAATAGTATGAGAGACCCAGGAGATGACCAACCAAAAGGAAAAGCTGCCATTAGTCTACGTAAAGACGAGCCTATCAGAAATTGTATATGGTTATATAACTCCGTCGGTTGGTTAGTTTCTGCTATGTGTATCTGACTAAGGTATAGGATATCAACAAAAAGCCGGAGTCAACTATTGCGCAATCCTCCGAAACCTTGAGTTTAAAGGATTGAGAATACGAAAAGCCCTCGCTTGGAATTTAGTCTGTTGTGCTTTGCATGTTCAATCTAGCAGTATGGCCTGGAGTACCAAGGGGCCTCCAGGGACTTGAAGGCCATGAGTCTAACGACTACCAGATAGAGTGGCCTGGGAAAGCTGATACCTGGTTACACACATTCACTGATTTTACTTGGCGATTGGAGAAGAAATCATGGCCATTAGAAAAAAGAAAACAGCCTCTGATCGCACAAAATTTACATTTATCAATATTGGCACGACACATTGGAGAATGCGCAAGCAATAATCTGGGTACACACAACGAAGGCTGTCGGTCCTATGTCGAACGTATCTTCTACCGGGCAACGTTCTCATCATTTTCCGAGAAAGCAACAACTTCCCATCGTTTGTCGTAAGGTTTAGTCTTGTCCACAAACCTGAGATCTGTAGAGGCTCGAATTCGGCCTGTTGGCGATCTGTTCTGAGCACCAGCATGGACGGTGTAAGGCGTATGGAAAATGACATTGCCTGCCTCATAATTTCCCTAGTTTCCTCGGGTCAGTAAGGGCGGCCGGATAACATAGTAGAAGCTTTACGTACCACAAGCCAAGCGCGTTTGTGTCCTTCCCCAAATCGAGCGGCATCTCTATTCAGCCAACCGCCCCTCATCATATTTTGGTTCAAAGCTGACACCTTCTCCATATCGGAGAGTCCTGAGTTCTTCTCTGAGAAGGCTTCTTCATACTGTACACCTATATCGTGAGACCGGTCAAGATAGATCAGCCCACCACCTTCCAGTTCCACATCGCCTAGGGGAACCCAGGCTGTCACGCTGGTTGGTGGGCCAGCCCGGAGGAAGATCTGGTCATAGTGAACCGGGGTGGTATCGCCACCCGGAACAGCGAGGCGTAGGAGGGAACGAGGGAGGCATTAGGATTGATTAAAGCCCGCGAGCTTGCCAACAAAGGGCTCTAATTGTCGGCTAATGTTTCTCTTAAAGTCAACGTACGGTTTCCACTGGTGTGCGTGATTGGCCTTTTCGACAAATGGACCATCGTTCGGAATGCCAGCCGCAACTCGCACCCCGCCGAGAAGGAATTGACGCCAGTCCGCGTCAGGGTTGAATATTCCATCTCGGCTATCAGTTCCATCCTTGAGCATGCCGCTACCCTCGTTGATCATGGCAAGATACTCTCCGCGAAATTTGTTGATCATGTTCGGGTCGAGAAGATTTTTCACCTAAGTTATGCCATAGGTGAAGAATGAGTTAGCAAACATCTTGGACCTTTTCCACATGTCTTGGGTGTTGATGCTACTGTGTTATTAGTGCAGGCACTGCTTGACCTACCCATAATACGCCATCCTCCCTGTATTTCCGTTGCATTTCCTCTATTGTTGCCTCGGCTGAGTAAGGAGTCAGGCGTCGGACATCCTGTAGTTCCCCGTTGTTACCGTAAATCATGGTGCTAAGATTCGTGGGGCCTTTGTCGGAAGTTTGGCCGGGCCCCATACTGATGTCTGGATGTCTTGTCATGTCGTATAGAACCAACCTGGTAAACAGCAAAGAGGGTGGGGGGAAGCAAGTGAACTACCACGACGTCAAAGTCCTCGTCACAATACCCAGTTGTTTTCCTCCTATTTATATCCAAAGACAGGAGACTTTGTGAGGGATCTTATTTTAACCCGGAGCCACAGAGCAACCTTTATTAGGAAGTATTATAGCGAGCCCCGGCGTGAAAATAACCGTAAATTACGACGTTCCCCGATTGGGTAAATTATTTCGGGGCAGCCAGTAGTAAATTTACCACAACGGGACATCCGGGCTATGGCCCAAGATATCGAAACGCTGATTATTGCCCTATGTAGATAAGTAGATCAGACCATCAATGAAATGCGTTGGTATATCTGCACCTTTCATATACCTGCGAACGGTATAGATTGAATTGACCGCCCTCTTCCTTCATCATAACTTCCCTGATTTTCAAGGTAATCGACCCACATGTTCTGGTCCAAGAACAAGTTGGACCACGGCCCTCCCAGATCTAGCGTTGGTAAGTCAGCTGCTAGAACATCTCCGCCCTGTGGCCACCGGACCATAGATTCGGGGATATCAGGAATATCGGGCTGTTCATGGTGGTTGGATGTGATGCGACGAAATTCGCTCAGGATCTCGATGTAGCGCTGTCCGATCTGATCGCCTTCCACCCCAACCGTAAATTGGGATCTCGCTTCCTCGGCGACCTTCCAGACACGACCAGCATGGGGCCAGAGACGATAGTACATGTAGAGCGTTCCGATGGCAGTAAATTGAGCATAATTGACCATCCAGAATGCTTTTGAAAATAAACCGTGTTCCTGAAGAGATTGGCACTCGGAGACAATCATGTTTGCTGCTGCGATGGATTCATCATGGCAGCGTTTGACCCACTTTCCAAACTCTGCTTGCTTTACGGAATCCACCATTTCTATGGAGTGCAACATGAACGGACGATATAGGAGAATGTTTGCGTATGCATAGGTCAGTTTCAACGTAGACACCTGCCTGTGTAATGTGACGGACAGAGCAGATGTTGGCAGCAAGGCAAAGTTAAGATACTTCGGAAGAGTCGACTGCCACGTAGAAAGCGCTGCTTCAAAGGTGATGGCCATGTCATAAAAATAGGACAGCGTTTGCCGCTTGGCCGTCAAGGAGTAGAACTGTCGAAGAATTTTCCCCAGAATGTGAGCCAGCCGGGCGTAGTGCACAGGCGCCGCAGCTGAACACAAAGTGTTCGGTTGCGCAGGACGACAGGCGGAGACGGATATATCCTCATCATTGGAAAGGACACACTCCTCTTGGTCGACATCATCATCATGTATTGCACAGGGCCGACCGAAGATACTGCTGAGTATTCGATCGTTAATATAAATGACCCAAAAAGTCCGCTTCCGGAACTCATGGACGATGCAATTATGCGGGACTTTCCTTGCCCGATAGTGAAGGCCGAGCGCCTGAGCATGGCGCACGACCGTCCCAAACAATGACCAAGCCTCATGCATCCTGGAATGGTTCAGCAGATAGTGAACTGCAAGGAGGCGGGCTTGGACAGAGGTGAGGGTAATCCGACTGGGTAACGTCGCAAGCTGTTGGTCGGCCATCTCGTAGAATTGCACGCTATAAAAAGGTCAGGTCAGAGCCATCGATGGATTGAGAATTTATATAGAGAATGACCGAACCTAGCTGAGTAGCCGCACCAGACGCTGTCATATCTAGAGTAATGCGATCCCAATGCCATGATCATATAGATTAAAACTAGGCTGTCAGGCTGCAGGCCCTCACCAGAACCCACAGAGTACATCAATTTGTACGTCAGCCTAAAGGTGGGCTCGTGAACAAATCGAGACGTGCTTAGCCCAAAGTCGAAGTAATTTTTGACTAATTCATCAGCTACCGCTTTGGGTGGTAGCACTCGAGGTAGCGCTCTCGAGCTGGAAAGAGGATAGTCACAGAAGTCAATAGACATAGACGGCAGGCTTGTCAACTTCTGTTTTGCAATATTCAAGAAGGCAAACACCGAGGAGGTCCAGTGGACATGTCCATACTGGTCTTGCTGCAAGGGAGCATCGGACGTGTCTGTACTTGCGACAACGTCATCGCCACCATCACCAGCAGCCACATTGGGCTCGGCGCCAAGGGGATCTATCGCAAAGTCTGGAGATATGCATGGTACGCGGGGGCTGGATCCTGTACACTCGCCTTCAATAATTTATGCCGGAAGAGCTGTCATGGAAGACGAGCCTGGCCTCTGTCTCTCATTGGCGACAGTAGACGTAGAGCTAGTTGGCCACATCGGAGACATATATGTACATGTCTGTTGGCGGTGTACGCATCTGTAACACGGTTTGTGTCCAGAGCACCGAGTCTTCTTCCTACCTTAACGTAAGTATAAGCCAAAGAAGGGTATGGTGGATTTAGATGGTGGGGTGGGGGGTCGTGGGTGTACACTCTGCACTGGTGGCATGCATTTTTGATCTTCGAGGCAGATCTATGAGGGCTTGAGAGGTCAGCCTTAGCTGTATTACCAACTTGCCGCCTTCTGCCTCTTCGAAGTGGTCGGTCAAGACCAAGATAGGGTACAACCGTTAGAGGAGAGCTTTGTTCCATTTCTAAGAGATTGTGGTAGTGGTAGTGGTAGTAGTCATGGAAGTGTGGTGGCCAGTAAGATCGACATGTAGAATAAATCACAAGGTGGTTGAGGCCGCAAAAGAGATGCTTACTAACTAGTTAGCTGAACTCAGCCGTGAAATCCCCACCTTTTTATTATCAAGTCTCATCAACGGGTCAAATCTTCACCTGTATAGTATAAAATTCCATTCTTTCAAAGAAGTAGTAGGGCCATAGATCACTATTGCTTTCTTAAGTACTAAGGTAAAGTTACAATTGAAAGCTACTAGAAATTTTGGAGCACCTTAAAGCACTCTCCACGAGTTGCTTGCTGGCTTTGAACCATGACCAGATTCAAAAAGAGAGAAAAAGAAACTTGGTCGAGAAGACTCACTTTATCATTGCCAATCCTCTAGAAGAGAAGATCAATCGGAGGGAACACAGATTTATTTGATAGATTTATCCTAAACGTCCACTGATTAGTTGAGACTGACTAGACTGGGAGTAGTCCAGCCTTGATTATGCAGAAGATAATGTGGCTTTTTACTCTTCTCTTATCTTCACTTCATATTGGTGTATGGGCTAGAGGTCTATATAACCTCGACACTAGCTATCTATAAGATTATACTATTTCACAAGCCTATCCCTGATAACATGGCAAATCGACTCCCCCTATTTTAACAACTAGAGTTGATTTGATCTACTTGAACTTCGTCCCAGTTATAACGAACTAATCTAATGACTAGTCACGTCGTCATGGGGGTATTAATAACTGAACTATAATCGATGGATATGCGACATTCATACATCGTAAAGCAAACTAAATCAATTCCTAACTATCATTGTAGTACATGGCAGCCTCAAAATATGCCGTCATCAGGCGTCTTTCAACAACTGTTGGAACCATCCAACCACCGCATTCTTCCCTCTCTCCATCGCCGCTCGCTCACCCGGCTTATTCTCATCGCCACGCACAAAGCACGCATGCACGACACCTGGAAAATGCTGATAATCAAACGTCACACCTTGCCGCTGCAGGGTCTCAAAAGTATGTAACTTCAGCTCCAGCGCATACGCCTGATCAATCTCCGGCGCAAGCACCTGCACGGGAACGGCCACTTCATCGATATCCTTTTTTGTGAGCAGGGACGGATGGCCGACGGCGATACAATCGACCAACGGCGAAGATGCGTGTTCCTTGGCGCCTAGGCGAAACGATGCCCATCCGCCGTAACAATATCCTACCGCACCAACTTTCTTATAACCCAGTTCCTGCTTTAGAGCACGTGCACAGTCGAAGATCTCCGGCTCACGCTGTTCCCGACCATTGCGCGTGATGAACCCCGGGAGATCGATCTGGTCGAATTTCTCGGCGGCAACAAGACCGAAATCTAGGATCTCCCCGCCGAAGAAGTCTGGTACGAAGACTGTTGCGCCAACTTCGCGGGCATAGTGGTCTGCAAGGAGGCGGACGTTGGGGAATGTCCAGCCAAAGAGGTCAGCGATGAACAGAATCGCCACGTCTGCGTTGTCGCCGGTGATGTACACATCATTGTTGGAGAGTTTGCCGGTGCGTCCGGTGGGTGTGCCTTGCCATGAGAAGCCTTGGATGCAGCACTTTGAGAATGACATGATGGTTCAGGCGTTTTGCAGACTAGCGGATTCGTAGTTTACTTGGGTTGGCCTGGCTTTCTGACCTTTATGGGGATATTTTAATCTTACGTCCACAGCGTCAGATTTATAGGACAGTCAGGAAGTAAGCTTACGTCCGCCGAAACGGTTCAAGGTGGCACGCTATCTTCCATCCAATGACGATAGCATCTCTCTTTCTTAGTAATTAAACGCGTTGATCCCGAAGGGCTGACAAATGCGTACTGCACATATATGAGGAGATCTCGGATATATCGCCTGCAACGGCGGAATTAATTCAATCGTATCAGTCCTTCCGACCTCGACCCATCACCACCCCAGAGAGTCTGCCCGCCGTGTGGAAGATGATACAGATGTCTGCTGATCACACCCAGCCATGACAAACACCCCGGAAGAAGAGACAGCGACGTCAATACCCAACCAGGAAAGATCAGGTAAGCGGAGGAAGGTTCGCAAAGGGACGCGATCTTGCTGGGAATGTAAGCGGCGGAAGATCAAGTGTACATTTGCATCGACCGAAGATGTCACCTGCATTGGCTGTGAGCGCCGACGTGCACCCTGTGTGGGTCAGGATCTGCCGGAATATTTGTCTCCGGCAAGGAAAGGCAACCGGAATCTCGTTGAGCGCATCGCAAGAGTTGAAAAGTTGATGCAGGACTTCATTGCCAGCAAAGATGTTGGTGCGACGGGCCACTCCACGAAGGAGGCACGGACAGACCGGCGTTCAAACTCGGATGCCATAGAACCTCGCTCAAGGGACTCGGTGCCTTCACCAATTCGAGCTCCTCTCACTTCGGTGGAGGTATGCGAACCACTTACTCGTAATTATGTTGAATACCTTTCCCTAATAATTGCCTAGTGTCTTCAGAGATCCGTTCCAAGCTCACCACCACTTATACTGGACGCGCAATCTGTATCAGGTCAAACCCATATTGAAAGATGCCTGGATCACTTACTTGAAGCCTTTCCAGGTGAAGAGGATGCTAAGATACTCCTCAGAGAGAGCTCCAAACTCTCACTTTACATCGATTCCATCAACCATCAGCCACATAGCAAGCTAACATACGAGACGCTCTCGAGACCATACTCTATAGCTGGGCTTCCTCGCCTTGACACCCACCCGGTCATCTTGGCCAAGCAAATGCTGCTGTTCGCAATCACTCTACAGAGCCCGTCTGGGGAAAAGATTATCGGCCTTTCTGAGCCACCAGGCGTGCTCATGCGTTGTTTGATGACGGCTGCGACGACGTGGGTAACAGCCCAGGAAGACATGCACGGAACCGTCGAGAGTCTTATTTGCATTATGTTAGAAGGTACATACGAGGTAAACAGCGGCAATCTTCGACGGGCCTGGGTTGTTTATCGCAGGGCAATGACAGTCGCCCAGTTGATGGGTCTACATCGGTCTCCCATGCCACCACTGAAACGCATCGACCCAGGGCTGGATGCGGACCCAGAGTTCATGTGGTTCCGCATCGTATACATGGATCGTTATCTCAGCTTGCTGCTTGGCTTACCCCAGGGCACAACGGATAGGAGGATGGGCACGATGTCCGCTCTGCGGCACGAACCGCCCCTGGGAAAGTTCGAGCGATGTCTTACAATCATTGCATCTCGCATTTTGGAACGCAACGAACGAGCCTTTACCACGATTGAAATTGCGACAACAAAATCCATTGACGCCGAGCTATTAGGAGTGTCGAAGGGTATGCCCGCAAGCTTTTGGCGGCTGCCAGATTTTCAGAACCTCACACCAGGATCTCCAGATACCCTGTTGGAGACAGTACGCCTGAGCGCCCAGGTTTATTACTACGGACTTTTGATTCAGCTCCATCTACCGTATATGATACGAATCAGTGACGATACCAACTATGAGTACTCAAAAATTACTTGCGTTCATGCTAGCCGCGAGATCATGACGCGCTATATTGCTCACCGAAGCTTCAACCCCATGTCGTCCTGCTCGCGGCCCGTGGACTTCTTTACTCTCCTGGCGGCGATGACACTCCTGCTGGCGCATCTAGACAATGGTGATCACCGAGACGTAATCAGCCTCCTGGCCCACCAGCGCTTGAGCGACCGCGCCTTGCTCGATCAAGCATTGGAGAGAATGGACATAATCAGTAACATGAAACATGATATCATAGCCGAAAGAAGCGCCGAACTGATCCGACAATTGCTCCAGTTCGAGGCAGACACAGCGGAAGGCAACAGCTACATTACCAGAAGCTTAACAGATGATCATAATGACGATAACAGGGAGAGAGGCGAAGAGCTCCATTTGCATATCCCGCACTTCGGCGTGATTAAGATTGGGCGTGGACGCCCTATAACTCGAGAGCCATCAGTTGGGCATGTGACGGCTAGGTCGCATCGGACGCCGGGCGACTTCACACATAGAGAACCATCCGTCACTTTAAATAATGGAAACGCGCCCCTAGCTCATCCGTCGCCTACAACTAAGAATTCCCTTAGCAATATGCATGGTGTAACTCCAGGCTTCGCCCCTTCAGGCAGCCTGGCCGCATCGGAGCCGCCAAACGAGCAGTTATACACCCCCGGGTATGAGCAGCTCCTTTTGGACAACTCGGGCTTTAGTCAAGACGTAGTTAGTCAGCAGTCGCCGGTGGGACATCCTGCATTCGCGGCGGGAGGAGATGCTTGGACTTTACAAGGTGTCGACATGGCTTTCTTCGATCATCTGATGAGAGGAACATCCTGCTTGGATGCTGGCAGCTTGGAACAGTAATGCATTGAGACCACATATGTAGTGGAAATTTCCTGCATTTAGTTCTCCCTTGATGACAGAGTTGCTTAGATTGAATTCAATGAATCAATCAATCAAGATTCTATTAATCTGTTCGAGCCTAAATACTGAATATCTAGCTATACAGGTGTGTCAAAAAAGCCTAGAATCTAACTATAAAATACTGTATATCTACTTAAAAGGTTATTAAAAGTTTTTATTATAAATAAAATTATTTACTATCTAATAGTCTCTCTGAATCCTATCATCTAATTTATCAATTGTCTAATAAGAATGAAAAATACTGCGGAATTGGTACAGCCGAGATAGTCTCAAGTATGATATCAAAATTCTAGTCTATAGCCATCGTGTATTATCATGTCTAATAAAATTCGATGAAATGTCAAATCTACAAATCCCTTCTATATCATCTATTAGGCAAGGCTATTCAGTGCCAAGTTGTCACATGTACACCCCTGGAATCGCTCATGGGCTTAGATCTGATGGCCAAACATGCCTTGGCCGCTTCTCTTCACCTGATTGCTACCCAGTCCTCGTCTGGCGACAGTAGAGTTTCCGCTCGCCGCCGCCAGGAGTAGCTTTGCGTACTCGAACCCGGTCATATCGGGCTCGCACCTGGTGCCGACCTCAGGCAGCTTTCCCTCGTCGAAGTATTCCTTAACAATGTTCTGGCTGCATGACGAAGGGTGGTTCATGAATCCATGCTGTGATAATGTTAGTATACATTCGGCCCACGGTTTAGGGAGGTAGAAAATGACTTACTCCATGTCCTCCGTGGACCACAACACGACTCCCCAGGTAGCGAGCGGAGGCCTCCAAGGCATTGCTCAGCGGTGTGACCGGGTCATAGGGACTGTTGATGAACAGAATGGGATAGCTGGTGTTGATGCCGTGGTACGGTCCTTCGAACTGCTCGGCGGCCTTGAACTTCCATTGGGCACACGGCCACACCTGCGGCGAAAACGCGTCGGCAAAGGAGCCTGTAACAGCCTGCGATTGAACCAACGAATACATGTCTTCGGGCTTATCGGCGCGGAAGTGAGAGTCCGCACAGGCAATCCCGTGGAAGTTGTTTGGACCCTGGTTCCATGTAGGTGGGATTGTGGCGGCGGCCTGCGGGGGGTTGATCACGATGCCGTAGTCGCGGGTGAGGGCGGTTAGAATATACGTGTAGACGGCGGGGTACTGATCCGGTCGGTAGAGCAGGCTGAAAATGGTATACTTGAGTTCCGTCAGAAGGTCCATCCCACCGGGTTGCCACCACGGAAGCGGCTCGTAATCATCCGGGAGCGTGACCGGGTTGTCGATAAGTTCTTGGAAGGCTTTGTGCATTTCCTTCATGAGATCATCTGGGGTGGTGGCAGGGCCTGTAAAGTTCGCAATGACAGGACAGTCAGTAGGACCGGCGTTGATGCATTCAGTGAAGAAGTTGTAAAGTGCATCCTCGGCGCCTTTGGTGGCAGTGATCCAGTGACCGGCGTGGTAGTCATCGTTTAGGACAACACTGTCGAGCAGCATGCGGTCAATACGGTCGGGGAACATCGCCGCAAAGGTCTGTCCAAGGACTGTAGAGTAGGACCGACCCCAGAAGCGCAGCTTGCCGTCCTCATTGAGGGCATCGACGATCTTGAGCATGTCTCGTGCGACAAACGTCGTGCCCAGGAAGCGTGCGGTTTCCTGCTGATCCTCGTAGCAGGCGTCAACCAAGAATTTAGCGTCGTTCCACGCTTTGCGCTTTAAGAGACTATACATGTCGGCTTGTGGCAGAGTCTCATTGCTCCGACGAGACAGGCTGCGCTTGATGCCCGGATGTGGCACATCGCATGCAAAGGGGATAGTATGGCCAGTACCCCTAAGGCTTCTATTAGTCGGTGCATGATGAGTTCAGAGATAGCAAGACCTACCGGGCGTCAAACCCGACCACATTCCAGTGTCCGCCGAACAAGCTAGGCATTCCGTTAGCCATGTTCATGACTCGGTCTGGAGCGGTAACTTACTCGCGATACACCTCGCCCTTCCCCTGTAGGTAGAGCTCATCGATGCCAGAGGATCCCGGTCCTCCCGGGTTGAAAATAATGCTGCCCTTGACGGGCTCTTTCGACGCACTGATCTTAACCAACTGGAGATCCAGTGGCTTGGAGTCAGGGTTGGTATAGTCCAGAGGGACTTCCAGGGTTGCACAGTCGACGGGAACGGTACTTGCCGGTTCTAGACCTTCAGGGAGGTCGAGATTACACGGTGCCCAGTTTAAGCCATCGGTGTCTGCCCTCTTGGTTCCGGCATGGGGCAAAGCTTGGGATAGCCCTGCGGAGGCGAGAAGTAAAGAAACACTCGAGATCAACATGATGAGAGAAGATTCTGAATGCTTTATTTATCCGTGAGGAGAAGATACCGAGCATCGTGGATGTTCGAGCTCTATATATACACTTCGTGCCGCTGGCGGAGCTGGAGAGATCATCGTCAGTGGCAGATGGTGTAGATGGGAAATGTCGCTGCATTTATCCAAAAGCGGCCGATCTGCAGTTCCAGATGAGGTGGGCGAGTAAGAACGCTGGATGAGGACAATTTGAGTTCGATGGCTAACTCAGTTTGGGGAGGATGTTCTGTGGACTCGGGGGGAAGAGTAAATATAGCCTGGCCTTGGTAGTAGACGTCGTTGTTGTAAGACGCTTTCCCCAATCACGGCTCCGCCGCAGACCTCCGTCCCGATCAGGCAACCCACGGCCACATCCATCCTCCAATCTTTGATGCATCACTTTGGCTTGCCTCTGCCCAGCCCTTCCCTCCCAGCCAATCTCGGTCCGCATCGTTCTCACGTTTGAAGACCTCATACTCCGGAGTACAGGATGCCCGACACAACGCCCAACAGAACCCATACAACAGTTGCAGCGCCAGCACCGTCGCACGGGCAGACAAAAGCTGCCAAGACTTCCGTGATGAGAAGCACACACTTCGTTTCTATTAGGTGCGGCTGTATTGAATCTCACTCTATGAGACCAAAATCGCATAGGGGCAGCAAAGGCTGACAATGTGGGGACGGCTTGGCGGAGGCTGAGTTGCCCAGGCTCGTGTGCGATCCTTGGAATTTGGGGCCGGCGCGGCATTAAACCCTAATGAGGAAGCGTGAAACTTACTGAACATTGGCATGGAAGGCTGAGGGTGGATCGTCTTTTATCCCCACTTATTATCTAGGAACCATGGAACCGATACCCTAATATATTGAAATCATGTCTTAAAACTGCATGTCGTTCGAATCACAAACTAGTTGTCATCCTCAATTTGCCAGGCGAGGTTGACTGGGCTCGTGCCCAACAGCTCACGAGTTCGCTTCCATTGAAAGACCCACTTCAGATACAAAACTCAGTAAATTTTAAGCTATTTCCAGTACAGGATAGTACTATAATTGCAAAAAATTAATGCTGTACTTGAATCATTCCGTTCACCGAGGTAGAAATCTATACGGGTGCCACAGAAGCTCAAATAATTCTATTCGGAGATATCGCTCTCCCAAGACTGCCGGTGATACATGCGGTGGGTAGTAACTTATTAGGACTCAATGTCGCCTAGTGAACTACTAATATAAACGGAAATACATACCATTTACATACAAGTATAGAATACTGAATCCTACTACTAACTGATGTGATGTGAAGATCTTTGTTATTCTCAAGCCACCCACCGAGTTTGACTGGTGCCTGCCATCTTCAAATTTTGTCGCCGATAGTAAAGCGTCAAGCCGACAGCCAAACTTGCAGCCAGAAAACTCATACCGGCGTTGACGCCATGGCCCAATCGGTATGCCGGGGCATCTTGGGCTCTATAAATCCAGACTCCGATGATTTGCCCTGGGCCTGAGAAGGAAATGTTGAGTGCTGTTGTTATAGATCGCGCTGTGGTAGTATGAATGTTATCTCCTACCCAGGCGTTAAGTGAGGGTAGTCCCCCAAATGTCCCGGTCGTAGCAATGACGAGGAAGGCATAACGTGCAGTGTATGCCTCGGCTGGCAAGCATGCTAGGAAGGATTTAGCATTGTACTGGGTGTGAAAAGAGAAATGCGATGGATGATTCAGGAACGGAGCTCACCCTGGATAATGAAAGCCACTGCAGCAGCAATTTGGGAGCCACATGCAATGGCTCCTCGGCATTTCAGCCGGTCTGAAAGCCAGGCAAGTCCTAGAGTCACAACGTAAGCAACAGCGTAGGGAGGAACGGTGAAAAGCTGTGCTTGGATATCCGTATAGCCTAGTCCCGCAATAATTGTCGGAGCAAATAGGGACAGGGATGCAACCCCGGCCGATATAGATAGGTATGTAAGGTAGTGGATATAAAGTCTTGCTGATAGGAGAGTTTCCTTGGCGTCCTTCCAGTTGAGTTTGTCTTCGCTTTGGAGTTCGACCAAATATGTCAGCAGCCCTTCCTGTTTAGAAATATTCAAAGATAACTCACCCCGAGGAACCATTAGCTTCTAGACGAAGGGCTTGGGCTTCCTTTTCCTCATCCGTGAGCCACCCTACCTTCTCCGGATAGCTTGGCAGAAAGAGAAACACCAACAATCCAGCAGCAACTGGGAGAAGTAAAATAAATAAGGAATATATCCGGTATCGTGGTCAATGGACTTACTAGTGGGAACTCCTTCCACCAGGAAAAGCCATCGCCAGCCCTCCAATCATCGTGCCCCATTCAGGTGGCCCACGCCATATGCGATTGCACTATCATTGTCAGGAACTGTAGCACCTTGAAGCCGAAAGGATCATTTATACCCGCCAAAGGCGCCCGACAGTGTGGCACTGCACATAAATACCGCGATTCGACTGGCGCGTTCCGCGGGTTTGTACCAGAATGTGAAGTAATATATCATGCCTTGAATATAGCAAATATTAGATTGTTATGCAGGAACTTGGAGAAGAACAAATAACAAGAGTGATATGAGTCAACCGAAGTGTAGGAAAAGCAGTACATACCTGGAAACGCACCGGCCTCCGCAGCGCCCAAGAGAAATCGGAGGGTTGCTAACCCTGCAAAATCGTGCGTAAACCCAATTCCAGTGCAGAAACAGCCAAAGGCAATGACAAGTAGCCCCAACCACCTAATCATCCGTTAGACACGAGTCTGAGATCCCATCTGTGTCGGGTATTTTGGACTACGTCACCTGTGCGGTTGAAAGATCTTCAATGCCAGATTGCTCGGCGCTTCAAATACGGAATAGGCCACGAGGAAAACCATCATTGCGATTGTGTACTGGTAGTTCGAGACGTTGTTGCTGTCCATTAGGGTATCATTGGTTGACGAATTCAGGATTTTCGCGTTTCCTTGGACATGTCAATCAGTTAGGGTGCTGGAACTCAAAGATCTGACACCTACCAATGTTCGATCTGTCGAGGTAGCATAGAAGGTATATTACTGCGGTGGTTGGAAGGAGCCGACAGTCAATCTTCCGAACAATTCTTGTCAACCCTATATCAGTAGGATGTCTCGAGTAGCTTGAGATGATACTTCCTATCCACGACTTACCTCCTTTCAAGTTCTGGGTCTACTCTGCTAGCATTCTCGACTCCCTCCACATGTTCAAGCTTCGAGTCTCCATCGAGACTGGCCTCTATGTCGCTTGGGGCCATGCTTTTGTTCAGTGGAGTAGAAAGAGACAGATATGGTGGGGATTGAAGACAGTAGGCTTATCTGGCCGCCCAAGGGGATTAGCAAAGCGTGTGAGATGGAGAGAAGTAGTTAAAGCCCATCATGCACCTGTGGAACTCATTTGAAAATGAAATCAAGTCGTCAAGCCTAGTGTCTGCCATGTCTTCCCCGCAAATCCAGGCTTACCCCAGACTTTGACCCTGTATGGGGTATATTTCACCGGCGATTAGAACAAAAGCCGAACTTAGAGGAAAGAACAGAATAGCATGACATTACTGGCTCTGCAGCTGCAAGGATTTGATTACAAGTGGTATCATAAGCTTAAACTCCAAGGTGTCGGAGAGGTATCCGATCAGCATAACGCTCTGAGCTTTGCGGGGTAGGGTTTGGTCTACGAGAGCTGCAGGATCGCACGGTCCCCTCGGTATATCTGGTCTGGGCATGGGGAGGAAATGCCCACGTCACCAGTAGAGAGATTGGCGCGTAGACAGCAGACAGCACATTACGAGATTGACTTCATCTAGGGTAATGATCCCTTCCTATAGGTTCAGCCGACGAGGAGGGATGCCATTTCTAGGCGAGCTTATATTCCCATTGTCGGAGATGGTCGTACGCTCCCCGGCTTACTCTTGCCACCTTTGATATCGCCTACATGATGCCTGTCGACTTATCAACCCCCGCTTCAGTCGATGAGCAAACATGCTATCCCCGCAAGTGGGGTTCGTTCGGATCTACACGTCAGTCCCACCATTTCCTCACCACCATCCAAGTGGGGTTATGATGAAAAGTACGAGTAGCGCGTGGTGCACATTGAACTATCATATATGACAATATAAGACCACACTACTTCCCTAATGGTCGTTTCACCTCGTGCAACATCGGAGAGTTGCTTCACAACAGCCAATATGAGTTCGAACGAACTAAAAGAGGAAATCCTTGAGCGTGCAAGATCGCGAACGGTGATCATTACAGGAGCAGGGGGAGGTATTGGGGCGGCAACGGCCAGGGAGTTTAACACCCGCGGTTCCAAGGTTGTTCTTGCAGATATCCCAGCCCGCGCAAGCAACGCAAAAGAGATTATTGCTTCTTTCGCATATCCTGCAAATGCTGTATTCATTGCAGTCGATATACGTGATTGGCAGCAAATGCAAAGCCTGTTTAAGCAAACAATTGAGATCTTCGGAAGTGTGGACACCGTTGTGGCCAATGCCGGCGTCATGGAATCGGAGCATGTTCTGGATATGGAGGATGTGGATAGCGAGGGAAACCTGCGCGAGTCCAAAGAAGCATCTAGGGTCATTGATATCAATCTCAAGGGGACTTTGAATAGTACGTACCCTACGCTTGATGATGTTACAGCAGCTCACGGGTTCTATTGCCTGACTACTAGCATTGCGGCTGGCCATGCACCATATGCGATTTTCTTCCACCACAACGAACGGAAAACCGTCGATCATTTTAGTAGCATCTACATCTGGGTACTTTGGCGGGACCGGGGTCGCGGCATACATCGCTTCTAAACACGGTGTTATTGGACTATTGAGGGCATCGCAACTAGCTGCAAAGAAATACAACCTTTCTATTACGGCCGTGGCCCCATTCTTCACACCGACTGCGATAACATCTGGCCTATCCGAGCGCTGGAAGGCAGCCGGATTAGAAGCCAACACACCAGAGATGGTGGGGAAGGTCATACTTCAGTCGGCTCTAGATGACAACAACAGTGGCAGTTGCCTGTTGGTACGCAAAACCTCGCCACATTTTAGCAATCATCTCGCGTTGAACTAACTATGAACAGGTTGCTGGAAAGTTTCTGCGTGAGCTAGAGCTTACGCGGGGCGAGGTGATTCCACAGTGGCTAGGAGGGGATGTGAAAGAGTTTATGGACAGAGCGTTTAATGTAATTCAAGAAACAGGTGGCTACCAGCTGCCAAAGATCAAGGCCAAAGTCTGATAGACTGTGAAAAACTAGAGATTCATACATGCAGACCTGGCTCAATGGCAAAGAGGTTTACGTTGTGTGTATCCCAGTTGCAGCTTTTGGAACGATAACGAGTATCCATGGACCAAATAAATATTTACTCCATCTTAACCACTGGGCGTCTGTGGACTTTACCAGAGTCATTCTTGGAGAACATTATAGGTCTCTTTTTTAGACCATAATATTGGCCTTGTTACATTCACACATCCTATTCCACCTCATCAACTGTCGGGACCTTGTTCATTCTCATGCCAAAAAACCGAGCAACACGTTGGATACAGTCCCACAAAACCTGCGTATCTTCCCTTGACACCCCAATTCTCCTGGATTTCCTTCGAAATCCACTGAAAGTCACGATGGGCGTCAAATAAACCCAGAGTAGATTTCTCGTCTCGAGTATGTATACCACGATGCCATCTCATGCCCCTCTCATGGTTTGCCTGATCGCATTGCCAGTTCTCCGGGGTCAGGCAACCTGACTAATGGCAATGATGGCCCGATGGGCTTGCAGCAACCCACGATGAAGACGCATTTGACTAGAGCTTCACGGCCTCGACGCACGAATGCCTGGCGCGCGGCTGGACTGGAGCTTTCCTGTTTCTGGACAACGTAGAGGCACAACTCCTTGGCTAACTCGGGCCCGGGACTACCGGATAGACAGGCAATAGTGAGGAGGTACCAGCTGTCGGGTCCTAAGCTTGTCGACTGGAAGCTGGTCTCAATGTTGTGGAATAGCTCGGCCACAGAACTTTGGATGGGTGGACTTGGAGAACTCATGGTTGCAAACTGTTGAACTGGATCGGATGTGTAAGTTTTCCCACTTTGTCTACATATTTGTATTAATACGTATTTGCGCTAGTCCGTCGACTAACTTATGCATTATCAAGGCGACTGACCTAAGAATAATAGTTATGTGAATATATGATGGCCCGGAGAAGCCCCGAAACCCCGAAACATGGCAATCGTGGGATAGAGCCTGCTACAGTGAGTGGAAGAAAAACCTTGGAGAAAAGGCATTCCATTCGTCAGCTATTTCCTGTGACTATTGGATGTATTCCTCACTTGCAGAGGCTCCGACCCTTGCGGGGATCATTGAAACAACTCCGGTCAATGTTCAATATGATGAAAGAGCAACCCCGCAGCGCTACTCGGACAACTGGCCGAGAGTGGTGATTACGTGCCCTCTGTTCAAAGCACGACAGACTATTGCTTAGAATACGTAGGTCATTTATAACTAATAAACCTATCGGTGCGACGAGGCGAATTTTATACGACATCATTTTCCAGCAACGCTTCCACAGGTTTCAAGATTTAGTTGTTTCTACCGTTTACAGCAAGGATGTCCAATTTCCCAAGATATCCAGATCTCGACGGTAAAGTCGCCCTGATTATGGGGGTTGGCCAAACGCATGTACCAGGCTCGGAGGCATGGGGCAATGGAGCTGCCATCGCTCAAAGCCTCGCCCAAAATGGTGTCCAGGTTTTCGGTTGCGATGTGAACCTCCAAGCAGCAGAACGCACCGCTTCACGAATCCACGCAGCAGGTGGAAAATGTGACATTGCCCAAGCCGATGTGACGTCTGAAAAGGACGTCAGAAGGGTCGTGGACGCCGTGATGTCCAAGTACGGGCGAATCGATATCCTGATCAACAATGTGGGCGTTACAGTAGCTGGGGATCCAGCCAGCATGTCTCCCGATGTATGGGACAAACAAATTGACCTCAATCTGAAAAGTGTCTACTTAGCCTGCCATGTGGTGCTCCCGATAATGGAAAAGCAACGGTCAGGGTGTGTGGTTAACAATGCCTCCATTGCGGGTTTGAGGTACATTGGAAAGCCACAGGTCGCATATTCTGCAGCAAAAGCTGCGGTGATCCAGTTTACGAAGGTTACAGCGGTTATGTATGCACCAAAAGGTGTTCGATTGAACACAGTAGTACCCGGCTTTATCCACACACCTTTGGTCGATAACTTCAAATTCAACGGCCAGCAAGAAGTCTATGATAAGATAACACAGCAGCCCGTCCCGTTGGGGCGCATGGGAGATGCGTTCGATGTAGCCAACTCTACCGTGTTTCTGGCTAGCGATGCGGCTAAATATATCACTGCACAGGTTTTGGTTGTGGACGGTGGGTTTACAAGTTCCGCTGCGTCTTTATGATGTGCACAAATATCTACAGCTCTTTCCCTGTCTCGTGATGGATGTATAGCAGAAGGGAGAAAGAAGGAGCGATGACCTCCCATTGCAAGCGACAGAGATGGTAATAATAAGATCAGAGGCACAGAGTGTGAAGGAGCAGACGATGATCTCAATCAATTGCCAGTATGCAGAACAAGCCGTTGCCCCAGAAAACAACATGAGATTTGCTGCCCTTTAATACCCTATTCATAAATAAGCATCGTGGAAATCAACCGCGGAGTGATCTTGCATAAGTTTATATCATGTTCTATAGGATTCATTAATTGGTTGTTTGTTGGTATGATGCCCTCCTTTTGGCCCAACCGAGACTGAGTAAAGCCACCTCGGTCACATACTGGGAGACATGAAACGAGTATTGCAACAAACAGTCCAACCGTTTGACATTTGCTGGAAATAGCCGAAGCCCACGATTTCAACATGTGGGGAAAGCAACTTCGGCAGTTGGCTCGGGGCTGTGCGCCGTTGGCGTGCACTAGCTGTGACTATCCACAGGTCTAGAGTGGTTATATAACGGTAGCGCCGGATTGCCTCCAACCACTTGATGAAGCGGAAGTGGGCCTAGAGCGAAGGATTCTCGCTACCATGGTTGAAAACCATGAAAATATGAGGGTGTACATTTAGCCTCGACCGTTAATTACGCATGCATTCTAGACAGCTGGTGCCCGCCTCGTCCGCGGAGTTCAACATTATAAAATGGATCTGTAGTTAGCTCTGGATAGGCTAGGTACGTAAATTAATCTCTAACCACCAACCCTACACATAAATAGACTTGATCGTGGACAATCAATCCAACGAACCCTTCCTCACCAGTACTCAGAAGCCGCTTTGTCACCATGACCTCGTTCGATGAAACCGTCAATTCTATTCGGAACCCATCTGGGGAAGATAAGCAGCCCCTCCCTCGGGTCACGTTGGGCGCCGTTAATAGAGATGGTATAACGCCTAGGAAGTCTCTTATGCTATCAATGCTCCGCGTGTGCTAACCATCAACCATCAAGGATCCTTTCACTACGCCAAGGCTTTTAGGGATGACCCGGCCGACGTTGGGGACACTGATGCCGTACATTGGATCGCCTCCGCCACAAAATTTCTAACTACCATTGCTGTGATGCAGTGTGTCGAAAGAGGGCAATTAGACCTAGACGCCGACATCAGTAACGTGCTACCGGAGTGGCAAGACGCCCAAATATTAACAGGCTTTAATGAGAAGGATGAGCCCATCTTTCGACCGGCCACCAACGCCATTACTCTTCGGTCAGTCATTTTTACATACTGCGGTCAAGATGAGATTAGACTTATTAGCATGCTAACGGCTCGCAGGCACATGTTGACTCATACCAGTGGCATGGCCTATGTGTTCATGCACCCGCTTTTGGGTCGTTACCAACAACTACAAGGAGAACGGCCTCTTATTCAGCAGACTGTTGTCAGTAGACCCCCCTATTCTGATGGACAAAGCTGATAGAGTGTGTAGAAAGAGTCCTATCACCCTTTTCTATTGTTCGAACCTGGCGAACGCTGGCTGTATTCACCAAGCGTGGACTGGGCAGGAGTCGCGGTAAGCTCGGGAACTTCTGATTCGGCTGGAGTCTGGCTGCTGACGATACAAACTCAAAGGTCGAACGAGTCACTTCCATGAGGCTCGGGGAATACATGAAGCGACATATATTCGACGTCGTTTCAGCCAAGGACGTTACCTTTCATCTCGACGAACGAGAGGACCTTCGGGCGCGGAAGGCTAAGAACTGGGAGAGAGCGGGTCAGAGCCTAGAAGAGGAAAAGAATCCTGTAATGCCCGACCCAGTTGCAGAGGACCAAGGGGGCGGCGGTATCTACGCAACAGTCAGCGCGATGCTCAAGATCTACCGCGGTGTTCTCACCGAGAAGCTACTACGACCTGAGACTATCAAGGTCATGTTCCAGCCACAATTGGAAGATGCCAATAACCTCGGCAAACCGGATCAGTACCCACCCCCGGTCCGGAATGCAATCTGGAATGCTGTGCCACACGATGTACCTGTTAGCTTTGGGCTTGGTGGTCTTGTTAACACCGCTGCGGTCCCCGAACAGCGTGGGTCGCACTCGCTCACCTGGTCTGGCATACCGAATTGCTACTGGGTAAGTCCTTGCAATGCCAAATGAGATGAAGACTCTAGCTGACCCTTTTACTCATTCCAGTGGATCGACGTTGAAAATGGCGTCGCTGGCATATATCTATCTCAGCTTGTACCTATGGGGGACCAGCAGTCTGTTCGGCTGCTTACCGAGTTCGAAAAGTTTGTGTATTCAACATTAAACCTGTCCAAACTCACAGGTACACAAGCGCACTCGCACTTGTAATAGCCTAGATATACATATCGATCGTTATATCCCTCTGAGGCTCCACGTGCAAGATCAAACCTTTGGATATTCATATATACAACAATTGGCTAGCTCCCTTAGCAGTTGGTAACCATTTGTGTTGTCAACAGCCCTAAGTAGGTACCTCAACGACACCACATGCAATCGAATTATCCTCGGGTTTGCCCATATTGCCTCCATTTGCAAAAAGCAGTTTCTTCTCACCCTGAAGGGTGATTATCCTCATACTCCGCGAGTAGGCCGACCACATACCCACGTCGACAGTCTTCCATCCGCCAGGGTCTGCTGAATCCTCATTCACAAAGACTACCTCGTGACTGAGCGCGCTGACAATAATCAGTCCGGACCCGTCCGTTCGATCAGGGTGTGGCGTCCAGATCACATACGGCGTGTTGTGGGGCGTGAGCGGGCTCGTATCGTTGGAAACAAGCGGAATCCCTTCAACCGAGTCGAATTCCAAGGGGGACGAGGCGAGCTTGTAATACACATCACAATTACCCTGACCACAATACTCGTATGTCATGATGTAGGAATCCGTTGATTCAATGTGCGCGACTGTTGTCATGCCGGGTCGATCGGCCTGTCTTGAGTATGCTACGTCCGGGACGGGGTCCGACCAATGCCGGAGGTCAGTGGTGGTGACATGGACCAGCTTCTGGCTGTGCAGTGGATCGCGCTGATCAGAGAAGAAGCAGACGATCTTCCCGTCATAGAGCATCAACCAAGGTTCCCAGAGGGCGGCGTTACCGTTGGTGATGGTCTCTGGGCCGGCGCCATAGGCGATGTGGCTGACAAATGTCCAAGTTGCGGCCTCGTCTTGACTGACATAGAGGTCGATATAGACGCCGCCCTCAAGACTGAATGGAGCCGATACACCCGCAGCGAGAATAGATCCTGCCGCGTACCCACCGAAGTCTACGGGCAAGGTAAATAGCTCAGGTTGGAACCGCATTCCCCAGCCATTTTTCTCGTCAACGACGGCAGAAAAATTGGTCCATGTTGACCCTCCATCGACGGATTTGTAGATGGGGTGGTTCACCAGTGGTGGTTCCTTTGGGTAGTTCTCCCACGTAATAAGTAGAGACTCGTCTGGCAGCTGGAGCGAGCGAGCATACAGCGTGTGCCATTGCACGGCGTCGGTTTCGGGATACCAGATGATATAATTGGTGAAGTCGCTGAAAGGCTCAGGTTTGGGATTGCTGATAATCTGGCAGGAAATAAGAGGTAGAAAGACGGCAAATACTTCAAATTTCCACATTGCGATGGTATATAAATTTCAGACCGAGACCTGGTCATTTAGGCACATGTATGATAGGAATCATAGCCGTATAAATATCCCCTTAGAGGTATATACCTTCGTATGTTGATAAGACTGTTTTCGGAGTGTCTTAGTCTGAGGCGGCATCGTATGATGGTGATAGTTCGGTAGATTCGATGATGCGCTAGGATTGTCGCGGAGTGTCGGGATAGATCAAGCACGGCGATCGACGGCACGCGGAGTATCGGGAAAGCAATAGGGTTATTGGGGAGTATCGGGATGGCAGCCAAGATCTGGGGAAGTGTCTAGTGACACCATCTCCACAGGAGCTTCACCACTCTAGATTCGCTATTCGTTGTTGTGTTATTTATGCTTCAGTCTCTATAGATAACGAGGCGGGGGATAAGTATATCCCAGGAGGTTGCCTCACCAGCAACGGGGATATTAGCGCTGTGACATTTTCTACACTATTATCAACACTACAAATCGTTATCATGTCAGTCCAGGGGAAAACATCTGTTGAGCATGTCGAGCTAGAAGCTATCAAGACACTTGGGCCTGAGGCGTGCCATGATGAGCAGAAACTGACTTTTGCTCAACTGCTGAGACAACATCCAAAGATTATTGGGTGGTCGGTGTTCTGGTGCATGTGTGCTTTGGGGTGTAAGTCATTCTTGCATCCACTAAAGCTGTGGGCCTGAATTGACTATATCAGGGGGGTTTGACACGCAGGTAAATGGTGCCATGGTCAGTGTACCGGCATTTCGTGAATACTACGGGTAACTCCTATTTTCTTTCTTCCTCTCATCACGCAACCACTAAGAGCAGCAGATATGTGTATCAAGGGAACCCCGTCATACCAGCCAACTGGCTCAGTGCCTTTAATGTCATATCCTCCGTTGGACAGTTTTTCGGCGGCTTTCTTTGCAGCTATGTGGCCGATCGCATTGGCCGCAAGAAGAGCCTGGCCGTGGGAGTTGTTATCGCTACGGGCGGTATTTTCGGTGAGACCTTCTCAAGCAGTGCAGGGGCATTTATCGCTAGCAAGCTCATCCTGGGATTCGGTGTCGGATTCTACTTGACTCTGGGGCCGATCACTTGTTCAGAGATCTCTCCCGTCGTTCTCCGTGGTCTTTCCTCAGCGGGCATCAATCTGGCAATTGCAGTTGGCCAACTCGCCTCCAACGCGGCCACAAAGGGCTTCGGCAATCGCAATGATGTCTGGGCCTTTCGAGGACCTTTTCTTGTTCAAATTCTCTTTTCCGTCATTCTCCTCACCGGAAGCATCTTCTCCCCAGAATCTCCGTATTACCTCGTGCGCCAAGGTCGCGTCGACGAAGCGAAGCATTCACTCCAAGCGCTGTTCGGGACACAAACCGACATCACTCCAGCCCTCACCACGATCCAGAGCACAGTGAATGCAGAACGAGAAGCATCGACTCCGAGCTATATCTCCGCCTTCCGTGGCACCGACCGAATCCGCACGCTGATCTCAATCGGAGCATTTACCTGCCAGCATCTAGCCGGAATTGTCTTCGTTCTCAGCTTTTCCACTTACTTCTTCCAATTAGCAGGTGTCAGTACTTCTAGTGCCTTTGATTTAGGCGTCGGGGTCACTGCCTGTGGCGTAGCTGGAAACTTCTGCTCCTGGTTCCTGGTCAACCGTGTAGGCCGTCGTCCCATATTCCTCGGCGGAATGGTCGGCTGCACGACTCTACTTCTCCTGATCGGGATATTAGACGTCATACCAACCGGAGCGGCCAAATGGGCCCAGGCCTCTCTCACTGTGGTGTATTCCTTTGTATATTTTCTCACCATTGGTGCGGTGGCCTTCGTCCTTTTGGGCGAGGTGTCATCTTTACAATTAAGAGCGAAAACAACAGCATTGGCGACCGCTACTCAAGCAGTCTGGAGTATTGTTATGAATTTCGTGGTGCCGTATATGGTCAACCCAGATTCCGGGGTGAGTCTTTTGGTTGTGATATCCTCACTGGTCTCTGGACTTACTAACATGTGGCCACAGAATCTGAAAGGGAAGGTCGGGTTTATTTTCGGGGGAATGTCGTTGGTCACGACGCTACTGTGTTTCCTTTATATTCCCGAACTGAAAGGGAAAACGTATGAAGAGATAGATGTTTTGTTTCGCAGTAGGGTGCCGCCGCGCAAGATGGGAACCTATTAGTTAGATCAGGCGTGAGAGATATGTTTGGTATATGTTTGTAGCATAGTTAATGTGGGGAAAGCCATATATTGACGGCTAGGATGGGGATAGGACCATTTCTGGATCATCGTAATAGGAAGTGAATAAACTTATGTGCTGTGTCAAATGATCATCTGCAACAAAACCCTATATAAATTATTGAAAGTTATCTGAGAGATGTGGCATGGGACATATGACACAGAACCTCAAAGCCTCTAAGCGCAATCCCATGAAGCAATGATATATGATAACATAGACCGAATGCATCCACGGTAAGAGCGCAATATTGAGGGTCACATGTAAATTCTCTTGAATAGGAAGTGTAGCCCTAATTGCTTGCGTGCGCGTCCTCTTGTAGAGAGGCAAGCTAGTTTTCAATATCTCTGTAGATCCTGTATGCAATGATTCACTGTCCGAGAACAATGACACCGCAGTGCATGCATGAGAGGGAATGGGTAAATGCGACTCATTTTGGCTAAAAAGCCGCGGAGTATCGGGACGTAGCATCACCATGCATGAAGGTTTCTTGACGTCCATACCCCGCCTTCCGATACAAGCTATTGTTACCATGGAAATATAAATAAGGTCATACAGGCAAGGCCAAGGGTATGTTACTACAGCTTCAGGAAGTATATTCAAAATGGGCTCCCACGCAGAATATACCTTCAGCAACGCCATCGCCGACGTCAAAGCCGGACGGTCTCTGGCCGAAACAACTCAAACACTTCTATCCCAACTGACAAGAGAGGAACACCTTTCCCTGCTCGATGGGGATGTCGAATTCTGGCCCGGTTTACGGTCGATACTATGCGACCGCTACAACCGAACACCCTACGTTCATGGGGCCGTCCCACGGAAAGAGATTCCCGGGATCAAGTTCACCGACGGCCCCCGCGGCGTAGTTATGGGAAGTTCCACGGCCTTTCCGGTCCCCATGGCTCGGGGAGCTACTTGGGATGTTGAGCTGGAACGTCGCGTGGGGGATGCCATCGGTCGCGAAGCCAAAGCCCAAGGCGCGAACTACTTCGCTGGGGTCTGCGTGAATCTCCCGCGGCATCCCGCCTGGGGTCGCATTCAAGAGACCTACGGAGAGGATCCGCTTCTTTTGGGAGAATTCGGATTGGCGCTGACGCAGAGTGTACAGAAGCATGTCATGGCATGTGTGAAGCACTATGCGTTGAACTCGATGGAGAACGCGCGATTTCGGGTCGACGTGAGTGTAGAAGAGGCAGTGTTGCATGAAGTCTATCTAGCACACTTCCGGCGCATTGTCAAGGGGGGTGTGGCTGCCGTGATGTCGTCCTACAATTCGGTCAATGGCGAGTGGGCCGGGCAGAACCGACATTTGCTGACAGAGATTTTACGGGATCAGTGGGGATTTGATGGGTTGGTGATGTCTGATTTTATCTTCGGCTTGCGCGACGCGGCAGCGTCCGTCAAAAATGGCATGGATATCGAGGCACCGTTCAGACAACAGAGAGCCAGGAAGCTGCCAATTGCTTTGGAATCCGGAGAGCTGGACTGGCAAGACGTCGAACGTGCTTGTGAGAGGATCCTTCGGAAGCAGATTGAGTTTACCGTGCGCACGGAGGATAGCCAGCCCAGCCCCAACGTGGTGTTTTGCGACGAGCATCGAGCACTGGCGCGGGAGGTCGCTGGTCGGTCTATGGTCCTCCTGAAGAACGACACTGTCGATGGGAGGCCTGTGCTTCCGCTTCAGGCTGAATCGGTGTCTCGTGTTGCTGTTGTCGGTCGCCTCGCGAACGTCGCCAACACTGGGGATAAGGGATCTTCCCAAGTGTTTCCGCCCGGTGTAGTTACGCCACTTGACGGAATCCGAGCGGCGTTGCCAGGCGCAGAAGTCCTTTTTGCGGATTCAATCACCGAAGCCGAGCAGCTTGCCTCCCAGGTCGATATCGTGATCTGCATTGTGGGCTACACCCACGAAGACGAAGGCGAGTACGTTGTACCAGCCCTCCAGGACAACCCGGCCCTGCGAGACACGCTTCCGCCGACGACTACTGCGGAAGAGCGCGAGACTCTCGATATCTTCGAGGGTAATTCCGACAAAGGTGGCAATAGCGGGATTGAGGCGGGTGCTGGCGGCGATCGCACATCACTAAGACTCCGCGATGAGGACGAGAAGTTGATATCCGCCGTCGCTGCCCACAATCCGCGTACTGTAGTATCTGTCATTACGGCGGGCTCTGTGATTATGGAAGCATGGAAGGACAAAGTGCCAGCCCTCTTGATTAGCTGGTACAGTGGGAGTGAAGGTGGGCATGGTCTTGGCGATGTACTTCTAGGAAAGGTGGATGCGAGTGGCAGGCTCCCCTTCTCCATTCCCACTAGCGAGACGCATCTGCCTTTTTTCGATCGGGACGCAGCTGAGATTTATTATAACCGGTGGTTTGGACAGCATATGCTGGATAAGTTGGGGGTCAAGGCCGCATTTCCATTCGGATTTGGGTTGTCGTACACAACATTCGCGGTAGACAATATAGTCGCCGAGAGAGTCGATACCGAGTCCATCCAAGTCGCGGTCAATGTCCAGAACACGGGAAACAGGCCTGGGAGGTTCATCGCTCAAGTATATGCCGTGACTAGTATTCCAGATTTCCCAACTCGCGTGCTCGTTGGCTTTGCACCAGTGGATCTATCGGTGGGGCAGAAGACTGCCATGAGATTCTTGGCTTCTACCAGGCCGTTACAGCAGTGGAAGGCAGGCACCTTTACGCTCCGGACGAAGGAAGTTCGACTCGAAGTGGCGTCATTCGCTGGTGATAGAGGTTCTGTAGGTACGAGTGTGTCTTTAGTCTAGCCACATACCTTTACAGCAGGATCTCGATAGTCTAGACCAAAGAACATGTTGTTTCTCTTGCTGATCATCCCCGCAAAATGCGGGGCAATTGAACCCTAAGTATTTAACCGCGCTCCCGACACTCCGCATTATGCAGCTGTACATAAACTTGAAGATGAAGCGAGTAGCTCCCACTAGTAGAAGCAGCGCGGCGTATCCCCGCAAAAGAGCCGTTACAGCCTGTCAGGTGTGCCGTTCTCGACGCACAAAATGCGATCAGAAGAAACCCCGCTGTTCATTCTGCGAAAAGACTGGCGCTGAATGTGTCTTCGATCCCACGGCGTTGTCTACCTTTGATCCGGCGAGCCTCGCGATTCTCGAACGCCTAGACACACTCGAACAGAAGATCGATTCGATCCGACCCCAAGCACAACAACAACAACAACAGCCTAGCTCACATCTGGTCCCTTTCCCAACATTCAACGCCAAGAATGACTCGAATACAGCCTATACGGTGGCCAAGGGGTCTCAGCGCCCAGATAACTTGCTTCCAGAGAATCTTGATGATGTCCTGAAATGGCCGATCTTGCAGGATATCAATCACCAAGCCACCGAAAGCTCTCATATTCCCAGTCCACAAAGCGATCATACCTCGCCCACTCAGCCCTCTTTGGATGGCGATGAACTAAACCCCGGCATCACCAATGGATACCTGGACAGCTTCTTTGCCCACGTTCATGCGAAGAACCCAGTGCTCGACGAGCCATATATCCGTCGTCTTGTTCGTAAGGTCTCTCTAGAAGGCCCAAGCTGGGATTCCGAATCCTGCCTGGCGCTATTGGTCTGTGCGAACGGGGCGATCACTGGTCCTTTCTTGGCCCCATCCATCTCTGCTGAGGAGCTGCGCGCGTCCCCTGGCTGCAGGCTCTTCACAGCAGCGTTGAAGCGTATTGGAGCGACCTTGGACTCTGCGGGCGTTGTCCAGGCCCAGTGTTTATTTTTTGCCGGTGTATATCTAATGTCCTGCCTCCGACCCTTCGATGCATGGCGGTCGTTCTTGCAGGCATTAGCCGTATGCCAGAGTTTCAAGTTCATGGGCGAAGCCACCCAGACAGGCACCCCAGCTGAAGAGAGCATCTATTGGTCATCATGGAAGTCCGAACGAGAGCTCCGCTGGGAATTAGGTCTCCCTGACTTCGGTACTCGAATCTCCTTGGAACCACCCCAGCGCTTCCCGACTCTACCCCTTACAGATGATGAGGAGATCCTCCGCGCGTGGTATTTTTATCTCTCTGAGATCTCTCTCTGGCGACTCGAGACAGAGATTAGAAAAGATATGATTACTCGCCTCTTCGAGCCAAACAGCAACACCCTCGATGATCTAACTGCCATCAGCGAGATTTATAAACAACAACTGGTCGCCTGTCTTCACTCTCTACCATCCACGGTCAGCATCGCCGACCCCCCTTGCCAAACATCCGAACCCGATGTTCTTCGCTTCATCCTCCAAGGCCGATCAACATATGTCAATGAACTGATTACTTGGCCATATATAGCCTGCGCGGTGAATGATATCGCGCTGGGACAAACAGCGCAGGAGTGGGTTGCAAAGGGCCTCCAGGCTCATTTGGAAAGGTTGGAAGTCAATCGGGTCGGGTTTTATCACCGACATCATGGAACCTGGCTAATGATACGGACGTCCGCCAGAAGTGCGTGCATTTTGCTCGCTGTCGCAAGGTCTAGCATGCGGGATCTTCTTCCTGTTGGTTGGGATGAGGCGGTGGAAGCGACGGTTAAGATGCTCGACTTTTGGCAGGCTGATGTTGAGGGTGTGGCTGCGTTGGCTCGCTTTTTGTGGTATCTTCTGTCCCATGTTTCTTAGAATATATACTACATCTTCCTAGACAGAACAAATGTTTGCGCTTTTAATGTGATGTGTTAAAAAGAGAATGATTATGCATTTATATAACCAACTTATCTAGACTACCAGGGTATGTCTAACTTCACAGATCATTTAATTCAGAAGTAGTATAGATCATACAATAATCGACGATGCCTTTATCCATCATTCATACACCCGAATCATGATGGACTACGCTTTGAGCAGCGACATACCGCCTCCAATTTGCGCAGGTCCGGTTAAACGTACCGTAGTCGACGCTGATCTCTGAAGCCCGCTCGAGTGGCTGTATCGCAAAGCCCTCGGAAGTATGCCAGACAGTCTGGCAATACAATAAGGTATTGTACAGGGCCAGGATTACGACCAATCACCTTCATCAACTACCGGCTCATGTCTGTCTGAAGCGTCCATGAGCTCCTTGACAGTCCACGGCTTGTACGTGTAGCCAGGAGGTACATTGGTGTTCTGGAAGGGAGCCCCAGTCAAGAGATGATTCGCACACTTGCCATAGTTATCGTAGGCGTATTGCTCTGGGTTATGGCGCATAATCCAGGTAGCAGTAGTCTTGCTGAAAATGTCCGGATTCTTCGCTACCGCATCCCAGTCGGTGTTGTGGAATTTCTCCCGGTGGTGGAACCCCATCTTTTGGGCGCACGACACACGCTCGAACCTATGCAGGCGGGGTAAGTATAAGGCTTCCCAGAGGCGTCGAATCCGTTTACTGCATACCTCAGGTGGTTATGAACTCGCACGGCTAAGGCGAAGTTGGACTTGCCGCCCAATTGTAGGCACGTTGCTAAGGAGTACGCGTCTTCCATGGCCATTGCCGCTCCACTACCAGACGTTGGCAAGAAGGAGTGTGCCGAATCGCCAAGCTGAATGACTCGAGCCTTAGGCGAAGCCCACTTCCGCTGAGGGTTGCGCCACAGCAACTTCCAGTCCGTACAACGGTTGTTGGGCGTAGCCTTGATCAGCTCGGTCAGGAAAGGTTCCCATCCTTCAATGTATGTCAAGGCCTTCTCAGTGGAGACAGTCTTATCCCAGTCTTCCTCGGCATTGTGGTCGTCCTGTGTGTATAGCGTGATCAGTCTACGTACGCACCACGAGCCTGTTTGCATGCTTAACATTTCATTCGACATACCCTGTGTGTCAACATATAGCAAATTTGCCTTGAGGTTTTGCCCACGGCTATATGTGCGCCAGGGCCTGCATGAATGCAAGCACGGTCGACGTAACCTTCAAACTCCTTGGCAATGATCGGATTCTCCAGTGCTGGTCCAGTCGGAAAGGTCGCCCTGTAACAAGCAAATCCGGAGCTGATGGGAACGTCTTTCTTTCCCAAGACCAAAGACCATGCCTTGGAACCGACGCCATCAGCGGCAACGACAATATCGGCTGTGAGCGTGCTTCCATTGGCAAGAACCACCCCACCTGCCTCGTCCGTTTCGAAGTAGTCCTGAACAGTAGTTGAGAAATCGACTCGAATACCTAGCTCTTGAACATACTCCCACAAGGCAGAGTGAAGCTCAGATCGGTTGAAAGCCATTGATATGTCCTTTCCATCACCTAGCGGCCAGGTTCCAACCCACGTCCCGTCATACTTCTTGATGTTTCGCTGGGTCTTGTATGAGATGGCCTGCAATCGCTCATAGAACCCGGGCCAATGCTTGATGCTGTGGAGGGCATTGCATTCTATCATCAGAAGATCGCCTGTGTCCATTATTTTATTAGTGTCTGGACTTGTGAACACCAGACTACTACTTACCGTAACCATCAAAGTTTGGGCGCTTTTCTATGAGGCGGACATCATGGCCTTTACGATATGCCTCGATCGCAAAGGTGAGGCCACCAATGCCACCCCCCGCGATGAGGATGGACAACCCGCTCGGGGGGTATTGGTCCCTCATGGTAAATGCCACGGAAGTTGCCATTGCTGCTGCACGAGGTGTCCGTGATGGTTCAATCTTTCGATTTGATGCGCTAAATTGCTCGATGATATGAGTGATCTGAAAAGGGTTTCCAGCCTTTATATATTCTTTAGGAGGCACATTCTCCACTACAGTTCTCTCAGTACTCGGAACCTGCTTCTTTCCGGAAGGATGTACCAAATTTGATAAAACTACATTATCCGTAGCTCTATAGCTCCAAATCGGGCATTCGAAGGTGTAGAAGTATACTCAGTGCGGATACGATCTTCATGTGTGGGGCTTCTGAGTAGTGTGGCTGAGCTTTGATATGTAATTTTATATCACGTTATCTATAAATCAGTAGATCCCTAAGTTCCAGACCTAAGAAGACAAGTATCGAAATTCTTTTATGTTTGTATATCATATACAGCAGGCTATCCCTAGGACCCTAGCTATCACAGGCACTTCTTGTTGAGAGGATTCAAGATTAATCGTATGGTACGAATTCCAGATCTTGTTTAACCGTGTATAACTTCCATAGTTTTAGGTTCCTTCCGCGAAGGACTAATATTGTTTTAAAACCGGTTCTTTTTTCTCTTGCGATCCTTTTACTGTAGACAAGGCTGCTGTGGAGTAGGGCAGACCAGCTCCGTGGAGTACGGAACTTCGGGTTTCTGACTTCCGCTGAGTCAGCGCCATCGTGCTGGGGTTTTGAGCCATCGAACACTTCATTCTCGCGCCTGTTTAAAACTATGCAGAATCCTGTAGTATATCTCGATGCTTAACACTTTAAGGAGATGCTATTTAATAGTGAGACATGACCCGCATTGTATGCCACTTTCCTGCCAAAAAATTCTACCCGGACCAGGGCTTGACCTGCCGTTGAACTAGTACCTCAACCAAAAATATGTGTATAAGTCTTTCCATAGTCCCCTTGGGATAACACACTTGGGGTTATGTCAACTTTTTTTTTCTTTTCTCCTTTTCATTCTCTACCACTGAGAGACCAACGGGCACGACAGTTCTATGAATACCAGAACAATAGGCGCGCTCAACGGAAACCGTTTGACCGAGGTCTCTTCCTACTGCTACTCTATCATTTTACATATAGCTACTAGTAGGCTCTCCAAGCCGCCATTCTCCATAGCCTCTACTGCTTCACTCCTTTTGTCCACATTGTTATATTTGACCACATCACGCTATCTTGAAGGACTGACAAGCATTAAGAATATCTTTGAAAGGAATGAACATAGAGTGAACTTCCTATGTCCGCGATTGTGCTTGGAAAGGAGATGAATGAATCGTTCTGGAGGCCGGAGACGCACATCGGCAGTTTTACTTCTTTTCTAGCCGATTAAGTTGCGATTTCTGCAAATGCGAAGACCCTTCGCTTTCCGGGGTTCAAATGCGGAGAGTAGAAGCCGGCGTTCCGGAATCGACCCGATGCTCTCCACATGCCGAGCTTGACGCATCCTGCGACTGACCTACTAGTAGTTGTAGGTCCACCCGTGGCAGTTCCTGCAGCTTTCTGCTTTCCTTTGGAAAAGTATCGGTCTCCATTGACAAGTATTTTGAGACATGTTTAACTCTGGAAAGCGAAACAGGGATTGATGATCGCCGTATCAGCACCTCAGGGCCCTCCTTCCTCCGGTGTAGAAGTTAGAATGTAACCCAAAATATCTGCTCTTCTAGGCCTCTGTCGGGGGTCAGGACATGTTATACTAGTACCGGTATAGTTAAAAGCCATTCTATTTTTTCAACCAATTGCAATGACTGTATTCGCCAACCGTAGGGGCTAGACGCGCCTGTATGCACTTCTCCACAGGTGAATAGCTTTGTAGATTCATTATTGATTCTATTAAAGTGTATATTATGCAGTCACCTAGCGACTAATAAAAATAGAACACCGCACCTGATAAGTTGAGCAGACCCAAGAATAAGACTTACATAGCGTTGAATCGTGCTGACCCTAAACGCTGGAGCAGGAGTGGAACTCTCGGTACGTGGGCTGCATGCCAGTGCGTCATTTGCTATTACTAGAGTAAGGGTGTAAACTAGTGACAGAGACTCAAAACATATGTGATCGATGTCCACAGAAGCAGCATCCGTGCGAAACGACTATGTAGTACAGCTACATGGGCTCATGCGTCCATTTCATACTCTAGCAAGAGTTAAGTACACCTCTTTGCCCTATCTTTGGGATGGAGACAACTCTCGTCAGATTAGCTCAACTATAACGGCTCGGGTGCCGGGTACATATCTGACTCTGACCATCTACCGAGTATTAAATAAAGTCAGCGTTTATGTTGAGAAAGATGCTTCGGTAGAGCTATATGTGGACATCATCGGCTTTGGCGTTGCGGGTGTGGAGCCGAGCCCTCAAGAAAAGCCGAAATGCATACTCTAACTATCCCCGCAGTTAGGTTCAACAACTTCACGTATCATGTATCCTGCCAAATGAGAGCCCGCGTGAATCTGGGGTAGCGGTGCCCCACTTGATGCCAAAGACTATGAAGGAGGGTCCAATATTAGCTTGCCGCCTCCGCATATATCGCTGCGAGCAGTTCCTGCTTCACCAAACTCAGCCTAATTGATCTCTACATTCGATCACTTGGGTGAGGCATCATGAGCGGATTTAAGCACGCCTTTTCCATGACCCGGAAGGAGGTCCAGGATGCGGTACCTCCTGGGACTATTGTTCTATCAAGTGAGTAGCTTGTGCGCCACAGCATGACACATGCTTTCTAGACTGTTGAGTTGGCTAACGTTCACCAAATCTTCCCGAATCTAGTTTATTCCCAAGAGTCCGCTGGTAGAACACATCTGAAAAATAATGGCGAAGTGGTTCTGTCTCCTCAGCCATCAGAAGATCCGCTGGATCCGTTGAACTGGCCTAGTTGGCGCAAGTTCGCCGTCCTTTTGGTTATGTCACTGTATGCCGCCATTGGAAACTTTACTTCTGGCTCAATTGCCAGCGCGTTTCCATTATATGCCACTCCGATGGCTTTCAATCCACCCGTTTCTATTGGGAAGCTGGGTCATCTCGTCGCGGTTCGTGCTCGATATGAGTATAATATTCACCCTTCTTTGTTCTCTTTCTACATTGGAGACTTTTCTGTAGGTACCTGCTTGGATGCGATGGCTAAGCTGTATTAGGTCAACGTTCTTATGATGGGTGCGGCAAATATCCTGTGGGTGCCGTTGGCCAATACGTTTGGCCGCCGGCCCATCACATTATTCAATATTCTCCTCCTGATGTTATGCTCCGTATGGGCCGCACGCGCTACATCATTTGGAAGTCTTCTTGCTGCCCGCTTTTTCATGGGGGCTGGCGTCGCTCCAGCCGATACGAGTGAGTTCCGATCGTCCTGCTCAGTAAAAGGTTCTATTACTAATGGTGTTGCTAGTTGCACCGAATGTCGTAGGCGAAATCTATTTTGCACATCAGAGAGGAAAAGCGATGGTAGGATACATACCCTAAAGGATCAGGAATCATCGTAGTGCTTGAGACTTATTACATGGTTAGGGATTTTATACGGTATTCATCTGCATAGGCCCTGTTCTCGGCGGCATTGCTGGCGGCTACATAGCTGGAAATCTGGGCCTGGCATGGATTCACTGGGTCAATGTTATCTTGTCCGGCATTCTGCTCGTCGCTTGTTTCTTCCTAGTTCCGGAGACGCTCTATGCCCGTGAGACACCAGCTCCATCCATAGATCCTACTTTGGATGAAGGCGGCAAAGGTGAGGACGGAACAAGTTCGATCAAAATTGAAGATATCGCCCAAAATCATACCACAAGTGGTAGCTATTCGGAGCTTACTTTCCTTCGCTCACTGAAGTTATACACCAACCACGGGAACCTTCTCCAGAATTTCGTTTCGCCGTGGTTAACACTGCGCCTTCCCGGGGTATGGCTGGTGATGCTGTGGTATGCAGGGCTCGTCGGTGGGATTGTGACAATATCGACAGTAGGCCCGACACTTGCTGCACAGCCGCCATATCTGTGGGGTAACAATGCAGGTCTCATCTTGGTCGGCGGAGTTATCGGAGCATTAGTCGGTGCAGTGGTGACGGCGCTCTCCGCAGATCGAATTGTTACCACGAAAAAGACATTGCAGGGAGAAAAAAACATGGAGCCCGAAGCTCGCTTGCCCATTGCCCTTCCGGGGCTTGTTCTGGCAACAACGGGGTTATGGACCTTTGGCTTCTGCGCCCAGAGCTCAAATTCACACATGTGGATTGGGATGCAGTTTGGGCTAGGAATGCTTTCTTTTGGTCTCATGCAGGCGCCGTCTATTGGGTTTAATTATGTATGGTCTTTCGTTCCCAACGATAAACGGGTTGTTCCAATTTCCAGATAACTAACAATTTCTCTTACTAGATTATCGACTCCTATGGTAGCGTGTCAGCGGACTGTTTTGTTGTCGTGACGTGCATGCGAGCGATTATCAGCTTTTCTTGGACATTCTTCGCCAGCGGATGGGTTGAGAGTGCAGGTCCAGCTATTCCTTTCGGTGTCTTCGGAGGGTTGATGGGGCTCTTTACTTTATTCACAATCCCGCAGTGGTTATGGGGGAAGAGAACGAGAATTGCTACTGCTGATTGGATACCAAAATGAACAGGCCTCACTGTGCTAGGGAGTATCTTATGGCTATGAGAGGATCTGGAAGAAGTTGGTGTCAATTTGCCAGGTGGTAGTTTATGAGAATTTTCTCAGCGACTATGAGTCGGTCTTTACTATCGAAACGTGGCCTCTGCATGTCTTATTAAATTAGAAATATATCTATCTACAGTTCCAAGACCTCGTACATAATGTTGATTAAGTATAGTCTGCCGCTGTAAACCGAGCTACACCGAATGCCATCTTAGCGACACGAGATCGGAATATCACATCGCACCGCCTCCCCTTATCCATTGATAGATAGGATAGGATGGTGGCTTATAGATACTGACGACCGTAACCATTCCCATCCCCTCGTACCGTGTCAGCGTAGGGCACACGCCCATACTGGTAGTCGGATAAGGAGTACTTGCTCTTCAAGACGGGGTAAGGTCTTTGCTTCCATTCAGCCTGCACTTTCCTGGCCGTCACCAAGAATCTCTGTTGAACAGAAGAATAATTCTCAACTATCAGGTTGCGGTCTCGCTTAACGAACTTCCCATCGACCAAGACATGTTTAATATCACCAACATTCGAGTGAAGGATAACAGCAGCGACTGGAACGTCTCAGCCAAGCATACCAGGCGTCATTCTGTCCCAAACAACAATGTCCGCCTTGGCTCCCTTGGCAATGACACCCAAATCTGGCCGTCGAAGTGCAAGACCTCCATTACGTGTGGCAAGCATGAAAGCTTGATTCACCGACATGGGATTTTTAGAGGGAACGCGCCAGTTCTGTACCGCCCAGGGGTATAAGGAAAATAAGCCCATCCAATATGGCCCAGCTCGCCGGTTTCTCACCGCTCTGAACGGAAGACGTTTGCGTCAGGCCCATAGATATTTCCTTTCGATAATTGACTTATTGTGAAAAGGCGACGAGCTCTTTTCTTACAAGGATGGGACTGCTTGCGCTTTCACCAGCAGCAGCAGCAGCAGCAGTTGGCAAGAGAGTGGTTTCTTTCGTCTCGCGGTTATTTAATGGAACAGGCGCGTAAAGGCGTAAAGCTAGTTGCGGTTAGTGTAGGGGGTAATATGCAGGAGGGCAAATTAACACTTTTTGATAACACAGTCTAGGTATGACATGCGACTGATCTGGTCTTCAGTCAGGCATTGGGACTGTCCCGTGATGGAACATATTTCATCTCGTAAACGACATATTACATCCTCATGACGGACAGGTAGACATCTAGGTGACATTGAATATCGTTCTAGACAAAGCTGCAACTAGCAGGTACGTACAGCATCCATGAGAGGCAGTGCGAGATGGAGCCTCTTCCAGCTAAAAGCAAGTTAAATAATTGGTCACGAACGTCTGTTTTACTAATCGACCCCCCCGAGAAAGCTGCTTTACAAAGCTATAGGCCTTACTGTTTGTTTAGTCACTATTGTCTAGCTTCAGGCCATCAACATCATGCTCAATAAATCGGTACACATCAGCGCAAGCTCTTCGAATCTTTGGCAGATTGTAGAGACAATGAATTGGACCTACTCGAAAGCGCTTAGCCAGCCCCTCCTGGGCGATTGAAACTTTCTATTGGTGGAATCTTGGTCGATGTCTACCTTCAAGCTATACAGTGATTTCTCTAACAGAAGTGCTATTGGTATATCAAGTATGAGGTCGACAAAGCGCGATTGAAGATCAACCACTGTGTTCAATGGCAATCGAGCTATTAGATGATCAATATTCTCGTGGAAATGCACCTGTCTCCGCCTCTTTATTTGGGAAAGTGTCTACCAATAAGACCTCTGGAATGTTTCCATACCAGCCCTTTTTAGTTAAAAATACCATTACCTAGGAGCGGCGCAAAGTTTTCTCGCCGTGCACCGAAGCCATAGTCTATTTATAATGAGTACCATATCCTGAAATTGGTCATCTGGGTTGTCCTCTTCTACCTTCAAATTTGGTGGACAGAATTGCCTCCACATTCTCTGGGCGGAGAACATGAAACGCCCGCGGCCCTAACAACGAATATTAGGATAGGCTATTTCCGGGCTCGTATTGCTCCGCTACGGAGCATCGAAACGCAAGCCGGCCATCTAGTGGGCAGTTCCGGTGGAGGCTGGCAACCATGCTGGTGCGCGAACATACGGTCTTTCTGTTATTAGTTAATTGATTTTGTCCGGAATTCCTCGGTATCGCCAGTTGACCTACTTGGTATTATCAGTATTGTATGGACAAAAAGCAATACAATATCTGACCAGCAGTCAGCAAGATTAAGCAATAGATAATACTTCCAAAGTCTATTGTGGAAAGGAATGGAATCCTCACAACCCTGACGCGTTGAAGTCATGGTGCTTTTGTCCCATTTGCAGCAAATTTATGCCTCCCAACCAGACAAAAAGCTCCAAAGGAATGCACGTTTTACAAACTATCGAGTGAAACCCTCAGTCTAACTCTTGATTTTGAAGTTTCTTTCAAGGGGAAATTAGCTTTCGGTCTTCCCTCCCCTGTGGTAGCACAGATCTCAATGGAAGATAAGCATGAGGCACGAGGCATGTCTACCTGTACTAAGGACTGTGTTACAAAGAAGGGTGTTACCATCCTGTTAAAGGCTAGTAAGCTTTGACTTAAAAGTTTGTCAGAACACCTTTCAGGATGCAGTTGTCACTACCATACGTTAATGCCCAGTAAGAAGACACATGCGAGTAACGTATTACGTCAATTAGGAATAGGCTATAAAATGTATGATTGGGTAGTAAGGCCAAGACGTTCCATGCAAGGAGAGACTGGATCAATGGGAATTTTGAGAGTCTTTAGTCCTCCAGAAGGACCTATATTTCTGCCAAGTTCATTTCGTAAGTTTTGAGTCGTATACTACAGAAACTTAAGAAATGCTCCCACTTCCTTTCATGCATTTACACTATATAGTATGAAACTATTCTAAGATGGCTGGTGGGGTCTCGCATATTAAGTCCAGTGCGTCTCTGAAGGTAAAATGCTTGAACAGTTGTGCAAAGGATTTAATGAGAGGCTAAACTTTGTTCTGTTTGACGTAATATTTATTCCTCTGGGTACGAGAAACCACAGGGTCAAGATCGGCAGTCCAGCCATATTTGCAGGGAAGAAATGTTACTATACAGTATAGGGTGCCAGATATCTACGTGTGGAATACGGTAGCGATGTAACTTCGTCGCCGTTTGCAGTTGTGTCGATTTAGGGTTGTTGTTGGAACGTTACAGGCGCTGCACGTGACCCTGGAACATTGGCCCAAACCCAGTTAATATCCAGTAAATCAGAGGGTTTACGTGGTTCTTGAAGTAATATTTACTGTGAATCTAGATTACTTAGGTGGAGAAATTTCCGATTTCACTGTTGTGTTGTGGGAAAGACCAGCAACGAGGATTTTCACACCTAATATGCTGCTAACTGGAGCCCTCCTTCCACCACCACAGGTCTAAGCATTCCTCCAGACGTCTCTCATTTTATTTGACACTTACAAAAATGCCTAACTGGATTCTTGGGGACAAATTCAACACCGTCTATTCGCACAAGGGCTCTATCAAGACCCTTTGGGAAACGCGTTGGAAGTTTGCCGTTAGTTATCCGCTCATTACGCTACAATCAAAAGAGAAAGGACTAACAGCAGATTCAAGTGCCAAAAAGGAGTTTATCCATTTCATGATGGATCCTACGAGGACTTCGAGCCAATATTCCAGAAGCTTATATCAGTTTGTTCACAATTGCTTACAATTTCTTTTTCGAATCTCATTGCCACTGACCAGAGATACTTAACGGTAGGAAAACATCAATGATGCCAGCACGGATGAATATACGTCTACATTCTTTCCTATCGCATCAGAGCTAGAATCTCAAGCATCGCAGGCTTTGGACTCTGGTAAAACAGACCACGCAATCGACCTGTTCCGCCGCGCCGCGGTAGTCTATCGGATCTCGCGCTTTCCCTATGTCGACATAACCCAACCAAACTCCATCAAGCGAACTGCATTCGAGCGACAAAAGCAGGTATACCTGAAGGCTGCTTCTCGATGGGATTCACCGATCAAGGAAGTTATTATCCCGCACAGCAGTCGCGGTAGAAATGACGGTCAAGAAATCCCGATCTACACTCGCGTACCGAGCAACGCTGGCCCAGAGAACCCTGTCCCCGTCGTCCTTATTATGACTGGACTAGACGGATACAGGCCAGATAACAGCCAACGGACACACGAGATCATCGGCCGCGGATGGGCTGTCGTCATCGCCGAGATCCCGGGTACAGCGGATTCGCCTGCTGATCCTGCGGACCCATCATCTCCTGATCGGCTATGGGATAGCATCTTCGCATACATGGCGACACAGCCGATGCTGGACATGAGTCAAGTTGTGCTCTGGGGACTCAGCGCGGGAGGGTTCTACGCCATCCGAGCCGCCCATACACACGCAAGCCGACTACGTGGGGCTATTGCACACGGTGCGGGATGCCATTATTTCCTGGACAAAGAGTGGCTCAGTCGCGTTGATGACCATGAGTATCCTTTCTCGTGAGTTGCTCCTTTCTTTTTATAGTGGGTTCATGGGTTACGCGCTAATTCCATGCAGAATCATGCGGGGATGGGCAAAGAAATACGGTTACGACGATATTGAGGTCTTTGTGCGAGAAGCACGACAGAAGTTCTCACTGGTGGAAACGGGTATTGTCGATCATCCTAGTTGCCGATTGCTTTTGTTGAATGTATACAACTACTCTCCTGCCCAATTGTATGTGCTATATCTAACGAACGTATAGGGTGTCGACGATGGGATTACGCCAATTGAAGATTCTCTGCTGCTCTTTAACCATGGAAGTCCGAAGGAGGGAAGGTGAGGCCCGATACTAGTCCATGTTGATATTACCGTTGCGACTAATCGGGAAGCAGGTTTTTTGAAGGCTTGCCACATATGGGGTACCCCGACAGCTTGCCTGTCGCTTACAAATGGCTGGAAGGCATTCTGCCCTGTGAACCAAAGCAAAAGAATTAGTGATCTCCCATGGGTATTGTACTAGGGACATGAGAGGTTTTGAACAATTGGAGAGGATTTCTGCCTTGGAAGCACAACTATGGTTGACTGTTAAAAGTACCATCTTTTAGATCCGAAAATCTTGGAAATAACATAGTTTTAATGCACGTTTATCTTTCTAAACTCGGTTCCATTGCTCTGCTCGTTCGAGCGATTGATCTCTGGAGAGTCCACGTTGACTTGTCCATGCTAGTTGAACCTACTGTGACTCCTTGCAGAGCCTTAACCATTGGATCTATAGTTGATGATAGATAGGTGGTGTACATAAAGCACCCCGGATTGTTACTAATGTTTTAAAATGGATTTATCATGGTATTTCAGCCTAGCCTGGCTGTTAGAGGGTGCGCCAAACATCCCAACCCCTGGAATAGTAGAATGACGGGGAACAATTAGTAAAGGCCAGCAGTTATCATTGTATTAGGGGATGCCGTAGACGATATGGGGTTCCTTATTGCCTTTAATGACGTTCTGTAGCTCAGCTGGCTGTAAGCGTAATATTATAGCTCCTGATAGCCTTTTATATAGTCCAGGGCTGTCAAAGGAGGCTTAACAGTAATTATAGATCATATGCCACAGTAGTCGAGTTAGCCTCATCTGTAGTATTTGACTTTGCCTGCTGGGTTTGAATTGGAGGGGAAACTACAATAAATGCGATTCATCGGCATAGAAAACACCAATAGGCTAATTACAACGACATAATGAACAAGCACGTCGTTTTAAGAAATGGGAGACTGCCCTCAAAGCGGTATATAGAATTTAATTACGCAAAAGAGACCTGTATACATGGGAATTCTAAGGTTCGTCAAGCTCTCTGCCTTCAGGCAATGTAAAGCAATATATCATTAGCTGAACGCCTACTATAGCGCATTAAACCAATGTCCCTTCTTCACCTTTTTAGTGATACTTGATAGTCATAATTACCCAGTGGTAGCCTGCATGCATAGGCCGCCGTTCGATAGAAGTGCGCTGTGCGGGCTTTACTCCCTAGTACCGTCCGCTTTGCTCTCGCCGATCACTGCAACACTAGTGAGTGGTATGCCACAATCACAAAGATATCTGTGTAAACGCGAAGAGGTATAATATTATATCATGACTATTGTTGACCGTTGGTGTGGGTATGACGAATGTCAGATATATTTGGTGCATATCCGAACCATGGGTTGATAGACGCACCTTGATGTAACTCCGAAATCGACTGCTCAAACGCCGTTCTATTCCCTCGTGGACGAGATGCCGAATTACTGTCTCGGGCAAACCTTCAGTCTTCCTCCGTCAATATAATATGCTTGGAATATCGATGGAAAAGAAAGCTAACCAATACAATTTCATTATGTGCTACTACTATTACATTCCTGTGACGCGCTCACATCCGAAAACAATGGTTTCAATATTGGGTGATGTCAACAAGGATCATGGTGGTCAGTCGTTTGATCATCGATGAGGTCAGGTATTAAGGGCCATGTACAGTTTTCCACTGACCGGGAGTCTATAAATGTGGTCTCATTTCCGAGTCTACTTTTTTGAATGTCACTCAACCGCACAATTGTTGTCACGATATCTCTAATTTCAACTACCCTGCAGCGTCGATAGTTCTAAGGCTATACAATTGACCTCCGCTACGATGACTGATACGAAAGATTACTGGACCCAAGATGCACCTTTTTATGCTCATTGGACATTTCAACGCAGCTCAGATGGGGTCACGGGCAAATGGTTTCGATTTCTCGTGACAGCTGCCTCACGCGAGGACGCAAAGACCTTCTTCCGAGGTGTGGAAAAGTACGCTAAGACCAAGGACGCCAACATAGTTTCCGTGAAGGCCGTCAATCTGGCGTGGTGGACCTACGACATCAGCGGCGGTGACGGCTGGAATATTATGCGTCTTGTCCAAAATATTGATCAAATGAAGGCATCTCAGTACGGGGATATTGATGAATTACGAGACAGCCGGGGCAAGATTCTTGTTTCGATATTGAACGATGCGGATGGCGGTAGCAGGTCCTGGCCAATACTTCCTGCTCAAAATGTGTCTCTCCATGACTATCAACATGGCTAAGGTCTACTTGCAAGCCTGGAGTGTATTGTTTTGTGCCTTTGTCAAACCCTGTGGGCACTCCAGCTGGCATGATATACATTACTCCATTATGTAAAAAATTGAGTATGTTTCTACCTTGACTGATAATTATGGCCTCTGTTGGTATATGTGTGATACGCTTGGTATAAAGCAGATCTATGATTTTCAAAACTTTGGTTCATGTATCTGAAGACCTCTCTAGTCTTGGGCCCGGTACTGGAATAATCCTCGCACCGCTTATATGGAACGAATATACTAGTATGAAATCATTCAGATTCTATAGGAGCAGATGCATCACCCCGTAGTGGCAAGAGAATATATATAATAGCAGTATTGCGCTGCAGATAGTGAAAAGAGCAATAAGTCACAAAGAGGAGCACTTAAAACTCCAGGACTAGTTTTTGTGCAACAGTAGGCAAATTTAGAATATGGATCTCATTATTTTCATGTTCTGACTAGATCCGGTGACAATTTGATGAGGTTGAATAAGTCTTTATGTTCTCGATCGTCACAGAAATCTAACAGGGTGCATTTACTTCAGTCTTGGCAGCTTATGTAATTATTGGACCTGGAAAACAAAGGTTATTTAGTCATATCGACTGTCCAGTACGACACCTTACTTTCCTATGGTAAGTCTATTCAGTGGCAAGAATCGAAAAATGATTAATGGCGCCTATAAAGCTGTTGCAAAACATGTAGATGCCACTTGCAGAGTGCTTAGGGTAGGTACAGACACCTGATTCGACCTCGTCCCGACCCTTAACATCCACGACCCACAACACTACCAAGGATTAATATTCCGAATCCCCCACCTCTTGGCTTTAGTATTCCCTTCACGAGCGTACATACAGCAGAAGAAGCGTTCAAATCACAGGATCTCACCCTTGGCCAAGTCACAAACACATCCAGATCATCCACATGGCCGCCTCACAGAACCCGATCATGACCCGCGATCAGCTCGCGGGGCTGGCGCAAAGCTTCTTCAATGCCGTGGATGGCAAGGATCTCGATGCAGTGATGTCGCACTTCTCCCCGGACGCGACATTTACCATCAAGACTGCCCATGTCACATCCACGGGTCCCGACGAGATCCGCCGCTTGTTCACCGACTTCATTAATAACACCAAGCACATGCTCCATGACATCAAGAGCATTGTGGTCGATGAAATACATGGCAAGGTCTCAACTGAGCATCACTATACCGGCGAACTGGTGGACGGGACGAAGAACGAACTGGACAATTGCAACTTCTTTGATGTCGGCGCTGATGGAAAATTCACGCGTGTGGTGGTTTTTATGGCTGGGGCGAGCCCGATGAAATAGGCGGAAGGACTGAATTGTTCTCACGTGTATGCTAGGGTCCAGTAAAGGCTTCAGGGCCCCAATGCGCATCAGCTCTTGGTATTGTGGTTTCCTTACCGACTCTTATAGCTGTACGCTGACAGCTTAGTTAACCTGCTCGGTACGCCATTTGTTCAAGAGCGTGACGTCAACGTCATTCACGATATAGATTTAAGTGCAGCAATACCAGAATGAGATGTTTAATTCTAGGGTTATAGTGATTTATCCGACTGTCTCAATACTAGTAACAGTGCTTATCTCAAATATCATCGATCAAAGTACAAAATCCAACACCATCCCAGCTCGGGTCACGTTCACAGACCTTTACCATTGTATGATCCAATATTGGGTCGTTGGTCGGAAGACACTACGTTATTCCAAAAGTCTCTCCCTCCATTCTCAGACACAACAACCCCTTTCAGCAAAGCAGGGCTACCCGAGCGCAATTTATACCCATCTACTGAGTCAATTGTGTCTTTCCCGGTACCTGGATCCATGAATCGTGCATCTCCAGCGGTCCCAGCTGTATCACCTGGCTGTGGCACTGTCTGGAAAAGGTTTCCATGCCACTCAATTGAGTCCCCAGTCGGCAAGGTTGAATCCTTCGTCCCAACCCAGATATTGTTGGACAGGTTCGTTTGCGGCGGAACAGCAATCTCGAACTTCTTATCTGGACAATAAACAACGTTATTGTAAAAGTCCATCTCCACGTTGTCTCCGTTGCTATACATGCGACAGTCATTTTGAAAAATATTGTAGCGAACGATTTGCCTCGCTCCACCAGGCGTACCACAGCCATCACAATTCAGGAATATACCACCGGCATTGTCATGGCTGTAATTATACTCGACAGTACAGGTACCTTCATTACCCCAATCACAGTCAAAGGCCTCACTGTCTATATCCGACATGAGAGAGTCATGGACCGCATTAAATCGCATGACCGCATCACGACAGCCCAGAACCCAGATTCCGGCGAAATTGCCGCCGGTCCACGGATACTTTCCATGTCCAAGGAATCCGCAAAGATTACTTTCGATGAGGGGTGAGACGCCGTAGGATACCACGATTCCATCGCCGCCGACATAGGAGATGTTATTGGAGAAGACGTGTACCCCTTCGCCGCGATTGTTCATCTGACCAACGCGGACTTTGATACCACCGCCACCACAGTCGTACACTGTATTGTTGAATATTTGGACATCGTCGTAGCGGCTGTTATGCTCGGTTCCGTTGACCAGAATTCCGCCGGAGGCGATGAAGGCATCGGATTGCTTGGCCTTGTTGGTCTCACCGGCTACATTGTAAACCGTGACGTCGTGAATGTAGAGGCCCCGGTGCACGGTCCCATCGGAAGATGTTGCGAGAATTCCGCGGCGCCAGGCGATCTCAGCCGCCGGGTTGATCACCGCTATGTTGGACACATCCCAGTAATCCTGATTCGTAAGGCTCACTGCTTCTGCTGCCCCAGAGCCATTGATGATGGGTAAGGGGCCGTCGCCATAGCTAGTAAGGATGATCGGCTTTTCTTGTGTACCGCTGCCCTGTGGTGAAAGCGTCCCGGAGCATGTAGTGTCGGATTTGATGCTCAGGCTGTCTCCTGCGCTTAAGACAGCTTTATTGGCCTCGTTAATAGAGCTGAATGGGTTTGATTTGCTGCCATCGCCATCGCTGTTGGAAGAGCTGCAATCGAGATACAAATCCTTGGCAGAGGAGAGTTGCAAGAGGCATGCGACGAGCGCGATGAAGCTACTGTGTCGCAAAGCTTTCGACGCAATCATTTTGATGTAAGGGCGACTGTGATAGTATTGGATTGGTGAGCTCGCATCAAGGCATGCAAGGGGTTATTGTAACCATCTATATAGCCTTGCTCCCTTGCTTGCAGATCCTAGCTAGATCAAGAAGCTCGAGAATAACAATGCAACCCTAACGCTCACCCCATGAAGGCAAACTCCGCTCGGGGGATTCATTCGGCCGGTGTTGTTTCGACTTCCTTCCCCACAGTCGGTGGAATGCTCCTACCGGGGCTCGGCATTGCACGATATCAGGCACTTGGACAATCAACCCGAAACAAATGATCGGCGGGAGAATGTAATTCTTGAGCCAAGCGAGATAGGAAGGGAGCATTTCTTGGCAACAGTACCATTTAAAGGGAGGAGCATGATGAAGCAACAATCACAGCCCCTCAACATTTCTCGCAATCAGTAACATCGCAAACATGAGATCTTGGAAAGCTCTTCCGTTCGTTGTCGCGGCTATAGTCCAGCCGGGATCTGGACAAGACATATCAACGACTGCCTCAGCGCCGTCAAAATGGGTCCATCCCGGAGCAATGATCAGCCAATCCCAATTGGACTTCGTCAAATCTAAAGTAAGCAAACGCGAGCAACCCTGGGCGGATGCCTACGACGCACTTGTGGAGGATGAATATGTCAGCAATCCCCAGGCCCCATCGCCGCATGTCATCGTCGAGTGTGGTCCTTACTCGGACCCAGATGTTGGATGCAAAGCAGAGCGCGATGATTCCCTAGCCGCGTATGCCAATGCTCTGGCGTGGGCGATCAATGGCACTGAGGCGTATGCCCAACAGGCGATCCGCATTATGGACGCATATTCATCCACGATTGAAGGCCATAATAACTCCAATGCACCCTTACAATCAGGTTGGGTTGGCTCGGTATGGGCACGCACGGGTGAGATTATTCGCTATACGGACGCCGGGTGGTCGGACGATGGCATCAAGCAGTTCGAAGACATGCTACGTAATGTGTATATGCCGCTCACCGTTAATGGAACGACGGAGACTGCGAATTGGGAACTGGGTATGCTATTAACTCGTATGGTAAACTGATGCCAGTGGTAGCTGACGAGGTGCGGTTAAACAGTTATGACAGAAGCGGCTATTATGATGGCTGTATTCCTCGAGGATGCCGACTCCTATAACACCGCGATGAACTGGCACTTGAAACGAGTTCCTGCCACGGTATATATGACAAGTGATGGAGAGTACCCGGTAGCAGCTCGCGGACATAGTTCTTCCCCGGATGCAATCATCGATTGGTGGTTTAATCAAACCACATTCCAGGAGAACGGTCAGTCACAGGAGACATGTCGGGATCTCGAGCACACTGGCTACTCTTTTGCCTCTATGGCTCATGTGGCAGAGACCAGCCGCATCCAAGGTACCGACCTCTACAAGGAGGACTTAGGAACCCGACTGCGCTATGCGTTAGAGTTCCATTCTCAGTTTGAAAATGGGGTATCAGCCCCATCCTGGCTTTGTGGTGGGGAGCTTAAGTTATCGTTGCGTGCGGTTACAGAAGTTGGGTTCAATGCGCTGTCGTTCAGAATGGGAATCGATATGCCGCAGACAAAGAACCTCACTGTCAAACAACGGCCGGCTGAGAACAATGGTCTTTTTGTGGCGTATGAAACATTGACGCATGCACAAAATGATGCTTGAGAGAATAGTAGTGGGTGTATATAGGAGAGAATGCCGATTGATAGAAAATAACATGCAAGCCGTCCCACAGTTGGAGTGTAAGCTACCTACTGTACGATTACCATACATGGTGTCAGGGATAGAGTAGTTAGAGCACAACCTTAGTGACATAGTCATAAGATGTTTTGGTCAAGGGTATTCAGATATTATGATACGAGTATTCAGTGTCATCCTTAGGGAGCAAAGATGGCATGAGAAGAAACAAAGGAAGAAGATGCAAGAAAAGTAATAATAGTGTGGGAAAGGATATTAAAAAATTAGAAAGAAGATGAAGAAGAGGAAGTTAAAACGCACGCAATTCTGTAAGGATTGATACAAACATACTTATAAGATAAAATGATATCTAGTGCTTTATCGGCGGGACTGCAACTCTATGTAATAATTATCAAAGGAACCCCATATCTAAGAGCCGATTCCCCAGCTCAAGAAAGTAGTAATCCGCATAAACCAAGCCATGATCCCAAGCACGATCAGCGTGGTTGCCGTTGAAATTCGCCGTTGACTTTTCAAGGATCGCATCAAAGCCATGTCCATTGCTAATCTGGTATGATTCGACCTTAGTAGCCCCATCCTGTTCGTAAAGCCTCAGCCGCCTCGTATCTCGATTATACGCCAATTCCACAGTATCTTTCGCGATGTGTAGAGCATAGTCCAAGTAACGCTTGGCCGCCGCTAGTTCCCCAATACCTGCTAGTTGTCCATACAAAATCAGCATCCCGTTGGCAGCAATTAATGCTGCGGAAACATCCCGCAATGGGCCTTGGTCGCCGTTGATACCAGTATGCGTGATTGGCGCGTCGAAATCCCATAGCGGGACGTAACGCCCGGAACCGTGTTGTTCCACGATTGCTGGCGATGATTCCATGCGCTGTATGAAATAGTCCGCAAGCCCTTTAGCAGCATCAAGGAACTCACGCTTCTTGGTCCAAGAATATGTCTGAGCGTATCCTAAGATTGCCCACGCCTGGCCACGGGCCCATGTCGAGCTGTCGGCGTAGCCTTGCGCGGTGAGTTTCTGCTTCACTTTCCCTTCGTTCGAGGGAGAGAAGTTCACGACATGATATGTGGAGTAGGAGGAGTCAACTTTCAAGCCGGACTCAGGTCGGAGATGAGTCGATAGCAGCGTAGTAGCATGGGTGGATGCAATAGAGAGTAGGCGTTCAGAATGGAGATAGTTTCCGGCGTAAAATAGTAGATCAAGATCTAATATCGCATCAGAAATATTCATCTATTTGAATTTTGAAATGGGAAATCGTCTTACTGCAGAGACTATCTATGATCACCAAGAAGTCATCATCCATGCTGTTGATGTCATAGTGGGCATTACAAAATCGATCCCAGCTCCGAATCGCCCCGACTCGTTCATCAAACCTAGTAGCGAGGCTTTCGGCTGCAGTGAGAATAGAGTCTAGACTCCGTTTGTTTCCGAAGAGCTCCCAGTCTCTTTGAAGGGCAGGCTGGATGATGAACCCAATATCATGGGTGTCTTTTCGGAAGGACATGCCGTGCAATGGCTCTGACCATCTCCGACAGAGATCAGTAAGATGAGAAATAAGGATATCATGATTGAGAGCTACTGTTGCATCTTCAGTCGATTTTATTTGCGAATCCCCTGGGCTTGCGAGATTAGGCAAGCTTGCTGCAGGATATTTTCTCACACGTTCAAGCAAACAATAGAGGTTACCAGGGAAAAAGCCGCAAGTCCAAAACTCGGCGTCTCTGCATCGGTACACTCCTTTGTCGGGAGTTGTTTGTGGTACGGTTTCAGGAAACCTGGTGGGAGGGTCCTTGAAGGAAACTATAAGCGGTTCTGCGATAGTGATTGAGGATATCTCGCTTACATTGTTCTTTAGGAGAGTTTCAGCTACTCCGATGACCTTTGCAAGGTTATTTTCATGGAAAAGAAGGGCGAGCTGAGTTTTGGTATCCCTGTTCCCGTGTTCTTGTAGAGGTGGCCGCTTGATGACTCCCTTGTGTGTCCGGCCTTCATCCATGACGGGGGAGGTGCTGAGGATATGAGGCGCCATAGTGATAAGGAAAGGGATACGTAGTGGCGGTTGTAGATGGCTAGCTTAAGACGAGATATCAGAGAAAATACGACTAATCTTCCGGTTGGCTACTTTTTAAGTGGAAAACCTCTATCTGCTAGACATGAAGCCACCGCGCAGTTCGGGTGGATCCATCGCCCGACCTCCGAGGATCTTGATCGGCTCACAAGCTACGTGAATTCTGCTCATAGAACAAATGGAAGAAAATACACCTCCTAAGTCGGCTGCAACGTGCAAGAAAGCCGATAAAGGATTACTGAAAACAGAACAAATGTTCCATGTATTAATGTCATACACTATCCATGATGCCGCTCGTTACTAATGAGTAAAGGAATCTTGAAAACTGATAATTCGGTCCATGTCAAGATATTGAGGATCCAGAAGGAAGTTAGACAATGCCACAAAGCTGTCCGAGCCATCGAGGGGCGAGGCCTCACCGACTGAAGGAAATAGACCATCCAATGGTGCCTGGGAGCCGGTTTGAGTGGGATATACACTCCCAGCATGCACTGTACCCATATGTTGTTGAGTTGGTATGTGGTTTCTATTCCACTGGCTCGTCTCCCTCATTGCTGGGCCTGGTGCTACCTGGGGGCTAGGAGGCGTAGCGTTCACAGATGATGTTACGTTCTGGTGCGATGCCTGGTCATGGACGGTACTCTGGCTGGATCTGTGCGCGGAAGGAGTACTAGTCATATAATGGGACCGCTGGCCATTAACAGGTATGATGCTATGTCGCTGTTGGGCACGTCGTTCCCGGACCCACTGGCTCTCACCTGAGTTGGTCGGTGGGCTACGTATTCCAAGGGCAAAGCTTACTTCAACAGCATAGCCCAAGGCGTCCAATTCAAAAGGGTCAATGTACTTGCACCGCTCCTGCAGCCTCTGAAGCTGAGAAAGAAGGGCATTAGCAAAGTTGTCGTTTCCCTGTGTCAATCTTAAGTTCGGGTTCGACGAAACCCATCTCGCTGACATCTGCTGGAGACTCCACAGAAGAATGTCGTACCCTTCCGGAAGCTCTGTGCGATGGAGGCGTGAATGAACTAACAACCACAGTTTAGCGAAGTTAGCCAGAGGCCCTCTAAGTGATACTTACCAAGCATGACGCGTGCGCTGACGAATGCGCAAAACACGAACTGCGCATTGACAAGCCCAACAAAGGGTGTATACTGAAGGTACTTCTGAACAATATTGGCTGTTTCTGTCGCGGCAAGCTGGCACGTTTCAGCACTGGAGATACTTGCTTGTCTCAGCTTATCCACGAGGCTGGCCCGTGGGTAGGCAATGCACTGATGTAAAAGGATCATTGACGTATTGTGGGTGATGTGAGCAAGAGTCAGGTTGGGATCCATATGCACAAATGCAGGCTCCTTAGAGATATTAGAGTCTTTCCACCGTCGAGGGAGAAACATCTTCCAGCTAGAGATGTTACAGATTATCAGTCAGAACAAATAGGCCATTGTAGTATAGGGCAAGGTTGCGTACTGGATGAGCTGGAGATCTAACTCCTTGAAGCGCGTTAGCCAAGCACCGAATTCCTGTTTGCTCTGGAAGTTGACTGGTCGTTGGAGAAAGTACTTGGCAATACGATTGAGCGATTCGGTCGCTTCAATACAGTATGCAAAGGAGCCAATAGTTGATAGGTCTACTGTCCGGGTTCCAGATGTCTGTAACACCGGGGATACACGCTCGGATCTTGAGGGAGTATTATCCACATCTTTGTCCTTGTCGGCAAGCGAAGAAGTATGACCAGGGAGAAAAGAGACTGACTTCCCTATCTTTGCCAGGGATGTATCCCATATGTTAAAGAATGGCGTAGTGACTGGTTCCTCTTTAGCCCAGTACGTGCCATCACTGGGAAGACGAAGCCTCACGTCGTCACTGGACAAGCTCATATTCCATCTAGTGCATGATAGGGGAGTAGATTTAGTAAGGGTAATCATGGAAATCAAAGAAATGCATTCCATACCCAGTAGTGAACGAGCAAAATCTGTATGCTAGTGAGACGATAGCCACTATTCACAAATGGTGGATTCCGTACCTGTCTAGAAGAAAGACATTCCAGAATACTCGACGTCGCTCCTCCATTTCCGTCCATACCCGGGCTGTTGGCAGACATTGGAATGGTTGGACGCAAGGATCTCCCTGCTGGCCTTCATCTGGCTCGCTGTGGAGTCCCATGTACACAACAGCTCTGGTCAGTGCTCCGACAATTGGCCACGCTTTGTTTGCGTTACCGTCGCATATATGAACAAAGGCAATAATAATGAGGGACTGAGCGCTTTCTACAGAAAGGCTATCTATGCTTGAGAGAACTACAAAATCTCTAGATTTCTGTAGTGCGCCTGGATGGGATGTACTCCACTCTGCAGCAAGTCGCTCGTTAGGAACATACCGTAACGCACATACCATCATGGCATGAAGTAAGGAAATCAACTTTGGCCTCTCAGCCGGATCGCGCAACCGGGATCGAAAAAGTGGTTCATGGAGGATTGGTATGAAAGGATGAACGACTGAGAAGTATGCATCCAGGATACCATTGATTAAGCTATCCGGGGGTAGGTCCACTTGACATGTGGAATCCAGAGAGCTGCTAGAGTCTGGACACGGCCTTTTTCGTGAGATCTCAGGACTTGAAGCCGGCATTGTGGAGTCATGCACATCCCGATCTGAACCGATGTTGAGACGTTGGTCTGGAGCATTAGTTGGGAGCATGTTATTCTCTCGCCACTCCTCCATCATTGATGAAACCAAGCCTCGGAGAGCGTTTACATCCTGAATTGTGCTTGCAGGACTTGGAATACCACTAGCAGCCTGATGCTGGGCCCTTAGTGCTTCTAGTTGAGCTTCCAATGATTCTGGTTACAATATATCAGCGACATGGTCAGCCCATAACTTCGAAACAGCCTACATACCCACTCGCTGAGTCAGAGTCTGAATTATGCCCACTTTGACTCCGGGTTTATTCTTTGTATAATCATAGTAACAGTCCACACCTATCACAGCATTAGGTTACACACCTCAACAACCAGCTAAGGGAGGAATTAACCAAGGCGTTGGCATCGTGTGCACGAGGGAAGATCCCTTGAGCACCGCAGCTTACGGCTTCGGCATGACTGGCATGCGGGCGTTTCTGTGTCTCCATTGACAGGCGCTGCTCGGGCGTCGGGAGATTCCATCCTGCGGCAGATGGCCGTGCGAACATCGAACACAAGGAACAGAGCATTAAAGGCGGATCATGGGAGCAATGAAGACCCTTATGCCAGCACCCCCACCTTATGCGGGGTTTAATCTGGTTAAACTCGTACTTTTTTCCGAAATCTTGGGCAATTGTGGGGAAGAATCTCATTAGCGATGCAACTCTGCCATCTCGCGGACGAAAGAACCCGCCGATGTCACCCTACTAGTTTCTAGTCTGATACCGAGGATAGCGTGGGGATGTATTCATGGCATGATTCCGTAATGACCAATGTCTCACTAATTGCAGCACGGTATTTCCATTATAGCACCTAGCCAGCACGGACGTTCTGTCTTTTACAGGACTCAGACAGGATTCTGGGACTTCAGGCCTTCACAGATATCAATCAAAACACCAGGGCTTGTGAACCCACTCAAAATCAATGCCTCCTCTTCATGGATTTTCTGACAACCCATTCCGTGATAAAAATGATGTGGTCGTCGCGACTAAGGCTCTTGTCCAAGCTCTTGAACCATATTTCTCGCCAGGGCGAGCGCGGGTACAACTACCCATTTACTCAGGGGCACATTTCGATGAAGCAGCGGCAGACCTGGAGGGATTTGCACGACCTATCTGGGCTATAGCTGCTGCGTCCACGGAGTCCTCCAATACGGCGGACCCAACGCTCAAGGAGTACGCGGAGCGCTTGGTATCAGGACTTGTCAATGGAGTTGATCCAGCCCATCCCGAATACTGGGGGGCAATAGACGACTGGGACCAACGCATGGTAGAGGCGGAGGCAATCTCATTTGCCCTCCTGTTAGCTCCGACGACGTTCTATCAGCCTCTATCAGCTCACAATCGCGGTCATTTGGTCAAATGGCTCTCCGGCTTGAACGGGAAAGTGATGCCCAAAAATAACTGGCGTTGGTTTAGGATATTTGCCAACCTTGCTCTGCATAGGGTTTGTGGTATTCCTTACGAGAATGTGAAAGAATCAATCCAGGAAGACTTTCATCTTCTCGACACGTTTCAGCTGGGCAATGGATGGGCTGCAGATGGCCCTTGGAGAAAGGATGCGACCGAGGGAGAAGAAGCGTATGGTCGCCAGGCCGACTATTATTCCGGAAGCTTTGCCATTCAATTTAGTCAACTGCTATACACTATCTTTGCGGCTGACTTAGATCCCGAGCGTGTATCTCGATACATCCACCAGGCGAGAGAGTTCGCAAATCAGTTCTGGAGATATTTTGACAAGGATGGTGCTCCCATTCCATTTGGTCGATCTCTCACCTATCGGTTTGCCATGGGCGCGTTCTACGCAGCATTTGCGATGGCTAAAGCCTACGATTCCTCAAGCCCTTACACATCTCCCGGATTTGTCAAGGGAATGCTCCTGCGTCATTTGAGGTGGTGGGCCACACATTCTGACAATGTCTTTGCTTTGGACGGAACCCTCACCATTGGCTACCTATACCCTAATATGTTTATGTGCGAGGATTACAACTCACCGCAGTCGCCGTACTGGGCTATGAAGAGCTTTGTCATACTCGCATTGTCTACCAATGATGACTTCTGGATGGTAGACGAGCTCCCCCATCCCTTGGCCTCCGTTGGTGAAACGAAATCACTCGCGTCGGGGGTGCAGTTGCTCTCACCACCTTTTCAGATATTGTGTGATCACCCTGGGGGCCAGCATCATTTCATGATCTCCGGTGGTCAGTATTGTGTCTGGCCCCTCAAGGCCACGCAAGCCAAGTACAGCAAGTTCGCGTATTCCTCTGCGTTTGGTTTCAGTGTTCCAACTGGGCTATTATTAACACAGATTGCCCCGGACAGCACCCTCGCTATCAGTGGAGACAATGGGGAGACCTGGATCACTCGATGGCAAACAACTGCCAATCCTACTATTGAGACCCTCCTAATCAACAATCAGGATGTGCAATGTCTACGCAGTGGATGGAGGCCCTGGCGGTCAGGCAGCATAGAGATCCATACACTCCTTATTCCTCCATGCGATCAGCGGCCCGATTGGCATATTCGAGTCCACCGTATTCGCAATACTCAGCCCGGATCTTCTGCCATGGTAACGCTTAGACTTGTTGAGGGCGCCTTCTCGATAGAAGTCAAACAGCCACGTCGCATGCCCATCTTGACCGAAGGCTGGGGTGCAACAGCAGACAGCTTAGATGCCGCCCTTGGGGGTCGCATGGAATGTGACACAAGTTCACTAGTTATTGGTGACGGCGACATTAGCGGCATAAAGAATCTGTTCGCTTCGGAGTGTTCACTAGAAGGCAAAGTGCTTAAGCCGGATCCAAACACGAATTTGATGACACCGAGAACGTTGATTCCAACTATCGAGCATGAGATCTGCAGTATACCAGGGCGGGACACAGTCATCGCTAATGCTATATTTGCTATTAGCAAAGGGCAGAGACGGTTTAGCCGGCAGGAAATGTTCGAGAGGTGGTGCCAGCCTCCTCAATTGCCAGAAGAAATCTTGACCCTCTAACACATGTAGTGCAATCAGACAAGGCTTTTCATCCGCTAGCATAACCCAATACCTCCTCCAATTATCTTTAATTTACTCCTCTTTGCTATTCATGTAAACCATGTAGGATGTCTGCACAAAACCTCCGTGATGTCAAGTCTATTCCGTCTTCTAAGCCAAACGATGTGATAGGATAGACTGAGTAGCAACCAAGGTACTGTATCCCAAAAAGTTCCATTTTATTGGTGGTAATTCTCTCAAAAACTAGGCAATTGATTCGATACGGGGGTATAAGGTCTACGTAACGGTTCAACGGCTTCTGGGAACCGAGAAACGGTGCACATCGTCTACCGACAAATGGCCCTACGTCACAACATCTAATTTACTACCTTTGTATATTCTCGGGTAATCTATCATGACATATTTGTGGGGAACGAGGGGAATCCAGGTGTCGGAGGAAGCCTTCGCCCGAGCATCGGAAGAATCCCCGCCCGAGTATTAATTCCCCTTAGGGTTTAAGCTTCGGTTGAGAAACGTGGAGGTGGGCCGACTACTATAGTGACATCCTAGCGCCTCGCATTCAGCATCCTTCGGTCTCTCCACGGCCATTAAATAGGGGATGCTAGCTCTTGTTTCATGGGGTCACTGTAAGAATGGTGTCGGAGAAACGGCCGCTAGCTACCATTACAAATCTTCACCATGGCCACTTCGCATCCGAATGACGAAGAAATGATCGACCAGAAACTTGCTATCGAGACCACCACAAGCAACACCAAACAGGCTCCTAGTCGCCAGGCCCTGATCGAGGCTCTGCAAGCGGAAAGGCCGTCACCATGGTCTCCAAATCTAAGAAAGTTGTACATGTTCTGCGTAATCGCTTTTCTGTGCTCGAGCATGAACGGTTTGTGATTTCAGAGAACGACTTGGATGAAGCGCATCTGCTAAGTCTATGACAGGTTATGATGGCTCTATCTTTGGATCCCTGCCCGCTCTGGAATCGTTCCGAGACCAGTTCGGGGTGGAGAAGAACGGTGCGAAAATTGGGTATATATCCGCCATGTATACGGTGGGTGGAATTTGCTCGCTGCCATTCAGTGGGCCAGCTTGCGACTTTCGTGGTAGACGATGGGGCACTTTTGTCGGTTCCTTGATTGTCGTGGCCTGTACCTTCCTCTCCGCACTATCCCATGGGGTTCCTCAATTCGTGGCTGGTCGTTTCTTTTTAGGATTCGGGGTGAATATAGTCCGATCAACCAGTTCCATCTGGTGTGCTGAAGTCTGCCCGCCGGCATATCGTGGAATCATCATGGCGTTTTACAACTGCACCTATGCGGTTGGATCGTTGATCGCTGCGGGGGTAACCCGAGGGTCGGCAGGATATGCAGGCAATAAATCATGGCAAATCCCATTATGGTGCCAAATGATCTGCCCTGGGATTGTGCTGATATCTGTGCTGTTCTTCCCTGAGTCTCCGCGGTGGCTTTATTCCCATGGCCAGGAAGAGCAGGCACTGGAATTCCTTGCGAAGTACCACGGGGAAGGAAATCCCTCCCATCCTCTTGTGCAGCTACAACTCCAGGAATACAGGGAGTTCATATCCCTGTCGGGGTCCGACAAACGTTGGTGGGACTTCCGCGATTTCTACAAAACAAAAGCAGGAAGATGGCGTTTTATCAACGCTTTAATAACCGGTATCTGGGGTCAATGCTCGGGAAACGCTGTTGTCACCTATTATCTCCCTGCGATGCTTCTCACCACTGGTATTACCGACTCTAATCAGGTCTTGAACGTGAACCTTGGCTATACTGTGGTTTCCACAGTCGCATCCTACCTGGGGGCGAGTCAAATCGAGCGGATGGGTCGACGGCCAACCATTATCTGGACAGCTGTGGCCTGCTCAATTTGCTTCGCCTGTATTACCATTGGTTCAGGTATATTCGATCGTACCCAAGCTACCCCTGCCGCCTCTGCCGGAATTGCATTCATTTTCATTTTTGGCTTCTGCTACAATTTCGGGATGACACCTCTTCAAGCACTATATCCAGTGGAGGCGCTCTCGTATGAAACCCGTGGGAAGGGTGTCGGCCTTACTTTCTCCATTGCGCATGGTTTCACCTTACTCAACCAATTTTGCTTTCCTATCGCGCTCAAGAATATTGGTTGGTATACATACATTGTTTTCATTGTGTGGGATCTGTTCGAAGCGGCGGTCAGCTACTTTGTCTCCGTTGAAACCAAAGGACACACTTTAGAAGAACTGTCAGAAATTTTTGAAAGCCCAAATCCTGTCAGGGCTTCTCTCCAGAAAACTATATAGGAGATAGTATCAATTACTCATGTCATTAGTACGGAAGTAGTCGCTTATACATGGCATATTCAACAGCCCTGGCATTTCAAGTTTCCACTCTGTTAGAGGCGGTGCTAAATCGTTATAGAAGGATACAACCAAGACGTTCCTCAAGATTCAATCATCCTTAGGCATTATTTGCACAGCGAGGCTATTACAGGCATATTAAAAGTATCAATTCCTTTTCCATGTCACATCGATACCAGACCCGCCTTAACCGCAGGATATGGCGAAGTTAGGCACTAGCCTGCGCGGCGCTTCCCCGATGGACGCTTGTCAAGCTCTCGTGGAGAGCCTTCCTGATCATGCCCTCTTTTATTTGTCTTACTAGACTGTCGTGGTACTTTTTCCGGTCGTACTTCTGGAGTCTCGATGGATACAGATTGAGAAGGCTCAATTGAGCTCGTATTTTCTCCCCTTTTTGCTTCCTTTCGAGATTTGACCTGCCGCCTATATTCCTGGAGTGTTTCTTTTGTTACAGGGTCCAGTTTCCAACCTTCGCTCTTCGACAATCCGCCCCGTGACTGTTGACTTGGTGGTTGCTGACGTCGCGGAGGTTGGTCCTCTGACTCTTTGCGACACGGGCTTCGACTATTTGTACCTTGGCTCTGTGATGCTTCATCATGCGATTTCTGCTTCGAGGGTTTACCCTGCGAATGTTGACTTGGCAGCTGTTCACTCTGAGGCTGTTTAGATCGCGACTGCCGGTTGTCCGAATAGCGGCCCTCCGAGATTCCATCCTTGAACTCTATAAATTGAAATTTCAATGGCTGGGACATCTTGACTGCCACCTGGCTTGTTAGATGTTAACGGAGGCTGCTCTAATTTGTTCTGCTCTGGGACGGTTGTTAGCAGCTTATATAGTTATTACAACACTAGCTGGGGCGGAGTATAACTGCCATTTTTCCATCAAACTCAACCGACCGCAACCTTTCTACGGAATTTATAACGAGAAACTGGGGTATGGCGACTGTTGTATGCTAAGCTCCTCGATTTGATCCAAAAGTTAGCTGAGGTTATCGGACGAGTCCATGCATCCTGGGCAAGTAGAGGCTATGGAACTATCCATTACTGCTTTACACGTGGCCCTTTTGTTGTATCCGCAATTCAACGGGCTTCCCAGTGGAATCTTTGTGCAGGAATCCTCCAATGTATTTTCATTTTGTAACAGATAATCGTTTGTTTCCCCTTTCATTGTCGTCCGCCACTGAGATTCTTGGCATATTGCGTTGGAGATTGCCGGGCCTCAGGTTGTGTGATGTGGTGAAAACCTTTGTCTAGTAGTCAGAGCGTCAGAGTTAATATTGGCTATTACGATACTTCTAGTAAAATGATCGAACATTCTGTTGTCAGCTGATTATGATCTGCTATCTCTATGCATCTTATCCTCCAATCTCAGGGGTGGAGGTGGAGGAGTAACCGAGGCTTTTATATAAGCAGCCGTTATCAACCCCGAAGTCAAGTCCAACAGTCTCTCCAACTTAGTCTATAAAAGGATTAAATCCCTCCAAATCCCCCATGAATTTCATATAAATCAACCAGACTCCAGCCCCGCTTCAACCCATCTTGGCTTCCACACTCTTTCGCTATGCAACTGGCCTACCCGACCAAAGCTAGATTGCGCACCAGGACAGGCTGTCTTGAATGTACCTTGAATAAAACTCTACGAAACAAAAGAAAAAGAATTGAAGGGCGCTAATATCCACCAGGCCGCAATCGTCGTAAGAAGTGCGATGAAGTCTCACCACAATGCGGAGGCTGCGCGAGAAAGGGCCTCAAATGCACTTGGCCTTCGCACAACAGTCAAAGTCTTGATCGTAGGCGACGGGGCGCAAATCTTGACACTACGATCAATGAGAATCTGGGTACCCAGTTCCGTTGCAAGACTTTCCGACCAGACGACCACATTGACATGTATACCCATTTTGCCACTGTGGTACTGCCAAGTATGGTCCGGCCGAATTGTGCTGCAGAATACAATGATCAATCCTATATGCTCCAACTTGCACTCGACTTTCCTCCGTTAATGGCGATCATGATTGGAATTACTGCTGTACATCTACAAAATGAAAAGCTGGCCTTAGAAAGTTACCTTTTCTCGTTACATGGCCTACGGAGTCGCATGGCGCATTGTGTAGATGCTGCTAATGAGGATGCCATCTTAGCTTCGACAATCCTTCTTTGTGTTATGGAGGTAATAGCATTCTCACCCTCTCACTGCTGGACAATGGCGCTGATTGATGCTTAGAATCTTCGCTCTGGCGCAACGCCCAACATCGGCTTACATGCGACTGCCGCTGGTGTGATATTGTCTCGACGAAGCTCATCGGGGATAAAGCAAGTTGACCCCTTTGAACGCCTCTGTGTGGAGTCGTTCCTATATCACAGCACGCTTATGATGCTGTTTGAACCATCGCTCGATACATTGCAGCGTGTGAACCCAACGATGGACCTTGCTCGATATTTCACCGAGCTTCCTCCCCCAACGTCCCAGCCCATTCTAGACGCATCATATCCTTTTTTCTTTCTTATTGCCGACGTGACACGGTTGGCCCGGAGTACGCATCCATTGACCGATACCGAGATCCTGATGTATTCGCACTTGTTAGCGAGTCTCTTGCATTACGATCGAAACTTCAATGATGGCAGCCCCACCATGAGGTTGTATTTGCTAACCATGCGAATATTACTGCTAAAGGTGGATCCTCTGTTATCCACTGTTGAGGCGACAGAGCAAATCCATCACATATCATCGAACGGCTTTTCAATCCTAGACTCCTTGAACGTCAACCAGTATCTCCTCGGATTTTCACTGTGGCCTGTAGCAGTCCTGGGATCTATTGCAACCACAGCCAACGAACAAGACATTGTGCAAGGTAAGATCACTTCACTAGCTCGGAGACAGCACGGACAAACTACGCGGTTACGGGACCGGCTCAAGACAATTTGGGCGACGCCGGAGGCTGAGAACTCTGAGTTACTGGTGCACCGACTACACATGTTAGTGAAAGGAGTCTGATTCTTATCTACTCCTGTGAACTATTCCTTGGCCAAACCTGTCAGAAATATCCCAAGCTCATATCGACTTGCTTGCAAGCACGCTCTCAACGATCTTAGCGTGCTGCATCAACCTTTCATCCTTCAGTCTGCGACCAATGAGCTGCACGTGACAGGGGGCATTTTCAACCTCTTTCGGGCAATCTATCAAGGTCAATATATCATGTCTAAGTGCCTCGTGATCTCAAGCGAAAATTCTTACATGGAGGGTTATAGGTGACATCTCGCATATATTCCGCATCAGCGGCCTCGTTAGCCTTTCCGAAAGGAATAACACAGGCAGGATACTATTTTCATACGATTAGCTCGAACCCCACCAGCAAGGAATGACAAACACTTACATCCACTAAGTTTGCCAAGACTGTGTACACTGGAATTCCATAAGTATCATGGGGCCCAGCACAGCTCTGGTTTCCTGGGCCGATGATCACGTCGAGTCGGTTCTCCACATACACACGGCGCATGATCGCCGCCACGTTGGCTCGCGCCACATTCAGATCGAATAAATCTCGCAGTGTCGGTTCTGGATCGTTACCTTCCAGGTTGTACGTGTAACGCAGGGACTTGATGAAAGGTTCTCCACTTCTTGAGACGTGCTGGACCTGTGTTTGGTCGGGATCGATCCGGAAGAACTGAAATGATATATCAGATGCTTCGTTGATGCACTCGATCTGACCGGAGAGGCCCACAATACGATGGCCCGCCGCTGCAAGCCTTTCAACTGCTGCTTTCAAAGTGCGTTGCATATTCGGATGCAAGGGCACCTGCGGATCTTCGGGTAGAACTCCGATAGTAAGGGTTGGGGTAGCTAGGGGAGCCGGTTCTACCCAGGGAAAGCCAAGAACATTGTCGTCGAGGTCATCAACCGGCGCATCCATCACCACCCGCAGCAGAAGCTCGGCGTCACGAGCTGAGTGACACAATGGTCCCGCTACTGGTGCTATGCCGGTCATGCCTGGACGGGCCGCGCTGCTCTGGCCTGCGTACGGCACGCGACCGACACTAGGCTTGAAGCCAAACGTACCGCAGCACAATGCTGGAATCCGGATGGAGCCTGCGATATCGGTGCCGATTCCTAGAAGCGATCCACGCAAGGCTATGAGCGCTCCCTCTCCACCACTGCTACCGCCTGCCGTCAGGTTGCGGCGGTGTGGGTTCAGAACACGACCAAACACGTTGTTTTCGGAATCGGCCGTCATCATCGTCTGGGGAACGTTGGTCTTGACGTATAGTACAGCGCCCGCAGCTAGGAGGATCTCCACCAAGGCGGAGTTCTGGGAGGCCTCGGGTCGGTCAAGGAACGAAACCAGGCCAAGAGAGGAGTGCACGCCTTGGACATTGAATGTTTCCTTCAGACTGATTGGCAGGCCGTGCAGTGGGCCCATCGGTTTCCCGGTCCTCTGGAGGTACTCATCCAGTTCTTTAGCCCGTGCCAGTGCTTGTGGAAACATGGTCTCCGTCAAGCAGGAAGTAATCTGTTGGGCAATGGCGGCGCGCTTGCAAAATGCAGTGGTGACCTCCACGGCCGTCAGCTCTTGAGAAACAAGCTTGTCTCGTAGAGCCGTAGCATCAACGGTTTCCGTGATCTCCAGCTCTTTGGGAGTGAGGATACCGCAGCGCTGAGGGATAGCTAGCACTCCTTGCTCGTTATCGACATCCTGTAGGATGCTCTCGGGCACTCGCCATTCCTTGGGAATTTTGGCGACGGCTTCGGCCTGTTTAGCCGCGGCTTTCTGTTGCCAGTCGGGGATAGTCATGGTTTATTCTGTTATAATAAGGAAACTTGATCAATGTAAATCTCTATCAACCGACTGAGTAGCATTATTTATACCCGAGCATGAACCCCGCAAGAGTTATTTCTTGGTTGGAGATGTTATACCAGCCAATCATAGACTTTTGCGCGAGAGAAGTATATTTAAGCCCTTCAGCTTCTCAGATTTGCTCGGATAGCCCGGTCCAGGACCCACCATACCAACGAGACAACAAACGCAAGTCCAGGCGTGCGGGGTTGGCCAGAACTTCGTAAAGTAGCGTCCTATAAGTGGATACGCTAGCCGAACATCACCGGCCTCTTAGCTTATCTGCTGAGTGGCTTATCATCCAGGATGTAACAGTCCTTAGGGTCTATCCGAGCCCTAATCCATGACCTGGGTGCTATCCGAGTAGTCCGGGTAGTGTCCAGCCACCGTAATATAAACTAGCTTCTTGAAAATTTCTTCTTCCAAAGTCTTGAAGACACACAAAAGCCTTTCACAAAAGTTGGGCAATATAAAAAGACAATGACGGCGATAACAAAGCAAGTAGTCCAGAAGGCGATCGACGAATATATTGCGGGGTTGCAACCGTCTTTGCGCGAGTTGAATCTCAAGGTAATAAATAGCTATATGACATCACATGATGCGGATACCCTGGTTTGGCAAATTCTGACAATCATCCTAGATTCACGAGAACCCAGAGTTGGCCTACAAAGAACACCAAGCCCATGATGTACTATGCGAATTCCTCGAAGCCCAAGGGATTCCAACGACCCGCCATGCCTACGGCCTGAAGACAGCATTTGAATCTCTCTCGGGTAATTCTACCGGGCGCTGTGTCAATTTTAACGCCGAATACGACGCCTTACCTGGAATCGGACATGCATGCGGCCACAACCTCATCGCAACCGCCAGTGTTACCGCGTTCTTGGCCTTGGCCTTCGCCATTCAGAAATTCAATCTTCCAGGACAAGCGCAGTTGCTGGGAACACCCGCCGAAGAAGAAGGTGGAGGTAAAATCGATCTCATTCGGGCGGGTGCCTATGAGAAGGCCGATGTATCTCTGATGATGTATGGCATTTAGTATTGCGACCACTCCTGATTTCTAGAATATGCTGACATATTCAAGGCACCCTATCTCGGAAGAAGAACTCATCTCTCACAATATCTTGGGTATCGCAGGCCAACCATCAATCTCTTGCTATGATATCACTGCCGTCTATCACGGGGTTAGTGCCCATGCGGCGGTCAATCCCTGGGAGGGTATTAACGCACTCGATGCCGTTGTGGCGGCCTACAATAATATCTCAATGTTACGGCAGCAGCTCCGCCCCGACGAAAGAGTGCATGGGGCGATTTTACAAGCACCGAGTATCACTAATGCCATTCCCGAACTCACCCGCACCGTATACACTATTCGCAGTCGTACGATGGAGAGAACACGACTCCTCGGTACTCGGGTGCGCCGGTGTTTAGAAGCGGCTGCCCTAGCCACCGGATGCAAAATTGAACTCGAGGAAGATCAGGTCTATGGTGACCTTGTAGTGAACCCACCGCTCTGTAAAGGTTTCGCAGAGTACATGGACGATCAGGGAATACGTGTTGTGGCGACCGATGACACTTTGATGGCTGGGTCTACCGATCAGGGGAATGTGTCCCAAATCATGCCAGCTCTACATGCTGTTGTTGGTATTCCGGTGAGTAACGGTGCTAAGAACCATACGCACGAATTTACTGCTGCTGCTGCGGGTGATGAGGCACATCAAAGGACTATTTTGGCTGGGAAAGCGATGGCTATGACAGGGTGTAGAATTCTGGTAGCTGAGGACTTTTACCGAGAAGTCAAGGACGCCTTTTCGGTGACGCAGAAAGATACACGCTAAATACTTGTTTCTCATTGAGGGTTGAAGATATTAAGCCTCAGACGTCAATAGAATATAGTGGAACTCTTTCTCTGATATAAGATTGCAACTGCCAATCAGCGATATTTGCGCGAGAAATCATGTGGAGCAGGTAGTAGGGTGCAGAAATCTTCTACATCCACTGCGTGATGCCGACACATACACCTTCTCCATGACTGCCAGTATTTCACCGCAAGCCAACGCAAGGGCAATCTACTTAATATGACAATAGGAATCGGGAAACATACCTAAGCTCTGCATAGGCAATTTGCTGCTGCTGAGTGCGAGCATAGTAAGTTCAAACAACTCTGCCGGGGCATCATAATTATCTTCACGCTCTGAATACTCCACTCCGTAGATAAAAAGAGAAAGAGATACCAAGCAACCATGGGAAGCAATTAAGTTCTCCATTCCTCGCACTAGCAACTGAGAGATATCATAACACTCGTGTATCATATTAATTCCGTACAGGGGGCTATTTCAGCCCCCGCTATTCCCGATCACGTTGCGTATTCAGTTGTATCCGTGACATTCGAGACACCACCTGGATGGTATAAATATTGACTCATGGGTGACAACGATTAAATCAAGGACCAACCCACCGTATGATAAAGTGTAATCTAGGATAAAGTGAATATGCTACCTAATGTCTCAACAAGGGTTCATTCTCCCTGTCAGCTGTTACCATCCTCTTCCTTCTTGAGACAATCAAGAATAAGATTCCCTGCACGACGGCAAAAACAAATGATCCACAGCCGCCCAGCCAACGAGCTGGTACCAGCTAGTGAAGGACCCCCATGTCTTAAAGAAATCGGACAGATTATAATCAAGGCGCACACGATATACCCAACACAAACTTAGAACCCCGAATACCACGCTTTGGCTTGCTAATCCGGTGAGGCTTAACGCTGCATGACTGTGTCGCTTTATCTCTCGAAGTTGGGCTGGTAATGCTGCAATAGCGAGTAGAGTCACGACAGGATTGACGAAGATCAAGTGTGAACCTATGAATATGGAATCCTCCCAACCTTGGCTACTACAGCTTGCTCCGCAAGGGTTTGAGAGGACATAAAGAGTGGCAGCAAGGAGGGAGACAGATAGGAATGCGATGTATTATCCTATGACGAAGACTTGGCGACCAAGACGAGCTGGGAAATAAAATACTCCGAGGAAGAACCTTATGGGATTAGTATCCATCACTCTGCGTGTCGATGTGTCTTACAGTATAGACCACTTCAATCCCCAAAGGTGACTGTAAGAACAGCGTCTCTGGGGCCTTTAACTCTAGCGAAACCGCCGGCACACCAGACCTGTCGAATCAGGTATGTTAGCTGTTACTCGATGATTAGGTAGATGGGTTCTCTCTAACTGTTGGCTATGTTCTGCTTGTGGAAGGTAAGGCCCAAAACAAGCATCCGTGTTCTTTCATATCAAGTACTATGGTACTTTGAAGGCGAAAAACTCAATTTCTTTGACGATTCACAATGATATTAATTATTGGTCCCACATTGCAACAGCTTCAAGCTGGCTGATTTGGGGGAAAGTTCGACCAGAGCCTTAAGACCCTTATGGAGTAATCGCTGAGCTAGGCAGAAGGCTAGCAAAACTCTAGTGGATAAGCTTAGACAAGGAATTCAAGGCATCTTCCCGCTGAACTACTACCAAGCGTGATGGGGTGCATCGTCACGAAATGCTAAAATAGTAGTTTGATGCATCTATTCGATATTGCCGAGCAACTGGTGACTCTCAGCCCTTTTTGCCTCAGGCCGCAATGTCCCTTGACACCTTCATTCTCTCAGTCTGGCTGCCAACCTCACCAACCCATCGCTCTCTCTTCGTTTTTTTTTTTTTTTTTGCATACAATCTGAGCCGGATCATACCTTTATGAATCCTCGTCAAATTTAAGATAAATGAGGTTCTCGTGTTAGATCAGACTACTCGTCACCACTCGTTGGCTAGGATTGACAAGACATAGAATTTGCGCATAATTCCGCGCAACTACCAATGATGTAAACTGTAGTCTACACGCTCTAGACGATGATAACAGGAAGATGGCGGGACTTCTAGTCTACAACTTCCCATGCGACAGCGAGGCTAGTGCTGTTCAGCTATCCATATATTGGCAGAGAGCTCTTTGGGGAAGTCGGGCCACATGGCGGTCGTTCCAAATCACGGCCTATGAGGCTTTTCTGGGCCCGCGGAAATTTCTGCGGAAATTATCCTAGTTACCATTAGGTCGGTAGGAGAAGCCATGATGCAGCTGATTCGTCAATCAATTTTATGGAATTCAGAATAAGGTGGACCATAGAGGCTGAGCGCTCGCGAGACCAACAATTCTGGCTCGAATTTGAAAGTCGGAGTCGCCTGAGGAGCTGGAATCAAAAATCTATATAAGAAGGTAGCAGGGACCGTTGATTGAGTATATATCTTTTCAGTCAACAAGGAAGATGCATTTTACGAGTCTTTTGCTGCTTCTTGGTGCGCCGTCTGTCTTAGCCAAATGCAGATGTGTACGTTCCGTCACTTCTACTTGTATGGTCAGAACATGCATAGCAGAGGCCAAACTAATTTGTGAAATTCATACAGACCCCAGTCGATGACTGCTGGCCCTCAACTTCCAAGTGGGAGGGTCTCAACAACACCGTTCACGGACAACTAATCGCCAACGAACCTCTTGCCACATCCTGTTACGATGGGCTGGGCAAGAATTTCACGCAGTGTCAGAGAATCAGCAAAGTCTACCAGGAAGCTTTTTTCCGGGAGGCATCTCCCATTGGATTCGCATATCCCGTTGTTGACACCTGCGCCCCGATCAATGCCTCCATAGCTGGAAGCCCAGTGTGTGATTTAGGTAGCGCATCCGTCTACAGTGTCAACGCAACCAAGCCAGCCGACGTTGCAGCTGGTATCAAATTTGCCAAGGAAAACAATGTCCGACTGGTGATTAAGAACACTGGTCATGATGTCAGGGCACGGTAAGGGATCCTTTTCATTCTTGACAGACACGAACTAACAACCCCGATCTAATAGATCCCAAGGATACGGCAGTCTGTCGATATGGATGAAGCAAGTCAAGCCTGAGCTCCAGTTCCAAGATACGTATGAGCCGTCCAACACTTCATGCCGGTCGAACTGGACCGGGAGTGCAATTGTTGTGGGAGCCGGGTATATCTGGAACGAAGTATACACCTTTGTGGCTAAACATGACCACATTGCTGTGGGTGGTTCTTCCAAGGTAAATATCCAACCTCCTGGAATATATGTACTAACGTTGCTAATCGCAAGCTTCAGACTGTCGGTGCTGTCGGAGGCTACCTTCAAGGAGGTGGTCACGGTCCCGCTAGCCATGACTTCGGACTGGCAGCAGACCAGGTGCTCGAATTCAAGGTTGTACTCGCGTCAGGTGAGGTTGTCACCGCTAGTGCTTGCGAGCATGTAGACCTCTTCACTGCCCTCCGCGGCGGTGGTGGCGGCACCTTTGGCGTTGTAGTGTCGGCCACTATCAAAGTATACCCTACGCGTCCCGTTCTGAAGCATTCATTAACTATCGCGGCATCGAGCACTAACATGTCCTCTCTAATGAATGCCTCCGTGGCAGTTCTCTCGAAATACCCCATTCTCTCGGATGCGGGTTTCTCTGGAAACGGACAACTAAGTCGAGTGCTTGGAACAAAATCTGCCTACAGTCATAATTTCGTGAAGATGCTCTCAAATTCCTCCTCTTCCAACTCTTCTTCCGGAATTGAAGAAGCAAAGAGGCTCATAAATACGCAGTTGGTTGAATTCCTCCGACCACTCTACGGGACCGAACTCTCTGTGACCTCGACATTTGAGAAGTATGATACATTCCAGGATTACTTCGACAGCGGGAATCACGAGTCACCAGCATCAAATAATCCCAGTCCTGTCATGGTGTCGCGACTTTTCGATAAGGAGTCGTTGGTCAACAACCAGAAGAACCTCACGGCCATGTTCCACGCAATCTTCCCTCAGAGTGTCTCTAAGGTTCAGGCTGTGGCATCCTTGCTGGAGTTCTGTCTCGTCGGCGGTGGAAAAGTCCTACAAGCCCAGCCACATACAGCTATCCACCCCGCCTGGCGGAAGACATATATGTTCGCAGAGAACTATGATGTGCCGCCATCTGATAGCGGGATGCAGGGAGTGCGACAAGTCAGGGACTACGCTACATCGAAGAAACTTGAGGCGATGAAGGCAGCGGCTCCTGGCACGGGCACATACTTGAATGAAGCCGATCCATATGACCCAGACTGGAAAGAAGACTTCTATGGAGACCAATACAACTGGTTGAAATCGGTCAAGCAAAAGTATGATCCCGATGGGGTGTTCTGGTGCTATCGTTGCGTTGGCTATGAGGGCTGGGAGGAGATCACAGGCCCGACACTTTACGGACCTCTGTGCCAGACAAAATAATTCTGTCGAATTCGCAAATCCGATATCATTTACAATTGGTTGTTTTTCTTGTACTGTTCTTCTTTGACTGTCTTCCTTTGATGGCTGTCCTCGGCGACACCATTTCACTGTCATTTACGATGTAGAAGGTGGTGAGATTCTCACGTTTCTGGAGTGTAATGAGAATCTGTATGGGAAATCAAATTGATCTCATCTCGCGAGGTTTTGCAATATCAAACAAGGATCTACATCAATGATACTGGTATACATTAGTAATGAAGCAGTCATGAAACGAATGAATAAGGGTCCGAATTCTGGAACTAAATTGTAGCCGTTTAAGGATTACAATCTAGTCCTTTTGGATACGCTCGTTATCACCCTAAAGGTAAGGCGTCTATGGATTATCCTGGTTGCGATAGCGAACATATTGGTTGACATATTCCCCTTGAAGCTAAAGCTGCTCGCCTTCGGGCAAGGGATCAGAGAATCGTCATCCTACTAACTCCTGAGCCTCTAACCAAGCACCGTGCATTTTCCTCTTATTCTGCTCTTGGCTATCCCTCAACATTGATAGCGAGTGGGCCTATTCTCAAGCCTCTGGCTGGCTGAAATCGTTCAGCCTCCAAATTGCGCGCAAATTGTGGACCGCGCAATTAATTCCAGCCCAACAGCGCAAGTTCGCGCAAATTAAGTGATCGGCTCCACCATGCGCGTAGCATGTGGAGTTCACCAAGCATAAACTACTAAATTGTAATAAGCCGATCGAAGGCTTATTTGCGCACCCAATTGCGCGTGGCGGAGTCATTGCACGAGGTTCTCGCTGCGCTTCCTCCCAACAATAGTTTAGTGTTGAGGGCTAAGCTACGTGAGGTGTCAGGGCTGAGCTTGGCCTTTGCATAATACAGAATACAGATTGGCAGCACCCCCTCATCATATCAGATTTGTGTTGGTAGATATAAGGTGAGTGACTTCGCAGTAGTTCCTTGTACTCCATCTTCTTTTGAACAAGTCATTCATTCATTCAGCGTCGTGGGTCAAGTGTTTGGCTACTATACAATATGGGCATACTAATTCCGAGAGCTGGCAGCTTTGGCTGTGCTATACCCGATCACCTTGAACAATGTGAGTGATTGTTACATATTTTTCAGGTTAAATGGAATCGCTGACAAGTGAGCAGATGGCAGCGACCCCTTCGTGGGGAATCTCACATTCTACCAATTTAACATGATCGTATCCGGAGGTTGCACTGTGATAGTATTAATTTTGATCTTTGGCCTGATGGGGCGACATGCGATGCGGATGAGTAACCCTAACGAACAACTTAAGTAAAGATCCCTGACAACGTGGGAAAGCCTCTAGCATGCTAACAGAACTGCTTATAGGATAATGCGAATCTGCAATCTCATCCCCTCCTACCAAATTCTATCCTTCATCTCAATCTGTTTTCCAAACTCCTACATCTATCTACAGGGGTTCACAGAGGTGCTCCAGGGTGTGGCTCTATACGCCTTCCTCATGTTACTCTGCGATTTCATGGCTCCCGATGATAGAAGTAAAGTGAAGTTCTTTTCTTCCCTTGAGACAAACAGACAGTGGCAGCCGAAGAAAAAAAGGAATGGTCTTGCGTTCTTGGAGGTCAGTCATTCGGCCACAAACGAAAAAGATAAAAGAATTACTGACCCCTCGGTTGATTTAGTTGACTTGGTACTCCGTGCTTCAATATCCAGTCATCACCTGGATTACCGCGGTCTCCCAAGTAGTGACACAGTCACTACACGTTTACTGCCTCGACAGTACAGAGCCTCATTTCGCTCATGTTTGGGTATGTACCATCTTGTCATATAGGCATTCCCGAGTTCTAGCTAACAGAATCATTAGCTCCAGGTAGTTACATCGCTATCGACATCAGTAGCCATCAACGCCATACTCCAATTCTATATGAAAATGAAGGGATACATGACACAGCACAGGCCACTACTCAAGCTGATGGCATTCAAGCTGACCATCGGAGTAATTCTCTTGGAGAAGGTAAGCATCTACCCCAAGATGCAGCGTGACGAAAGAATACTTACCAGCAATCCCAGATCCTTTTCCTCATCCTTACGGGAACAAATGTTCTCAAGCCCTCCGCCTCAATGACCTACATCGACGTACTGATGGGCCTCCCTACAATGGTAATCTGCGTGCAGATGGTCCCACTCTGTTTCCTTGTCCTCTACGCTTATCGCACAGAGCCCTACGAGATCAAGATCTCACCGGGCACCCTCCGACCCCGAGAATACCAGACCGTCGAGTCCGATACCGACGAGGAGACCTTGATGAGCGGCTTCCCGAAACGCTACCAAGGGGGTCGCTGGGGATTGTATGCCTGGGCTGTCTATTTAAATCCGCTGGCGCTATTTCAGGATGTCAAGGCGGCTTATGATATGATTCATAGTGCGCGGGCTGTGCAGAAGGCTCATGCGAAGCAACCGGCGCAGGAGATGGCAAGATATGAGACGCGGCATGAGAGTGGCGAGGGCGCTTAAGGACCTATAGCGGTATTCTCTCGGAGTTGCTCGTGTTATAGACTTTATTGATGCATTATGAACATTGGCCAATCTTGATTTAACCATATGAATCGCGTTATTTGTTTCAGCGAGCGAGCAATAACATCTGTGCAGTTACACGTATCTGAAATTTAGCTGAAACTCATCATGCTTCCACTCATTATCGTGTCTAACCCACTTTTTAGATATCGCTTTACTATCGTTCTATGAGTAGATACGTGCTAAATTTTACAAACATTATAAACTACAGGTTATCCGATCTCCCTCATACTGCCTGTGCGTATCTCTCCTGAATCCTGGGGTGAATTGTTCATTCCAGCGCATTTAGCCTATATCCAGTTGAACTGATTCGGAGTAGCAGATGAAGGCTCTTTGATTTTATTAAGGTCTACATAAAAACCAAACGCTCGTCATGACACACGCTGTCTGATAATATAACCTTCCACACCATGCCCCTTCACATCCCAGGAATATTCATTAGCTCAGGTCCACCGTCATAGTTCAGACCAGGGCCCCAACCAAATAGATCCAGTGAGGGATCGAAAGGACTAAATGATCCAACATGGGGCCACAAGTTCCATGCGTCCCAGAAGGGCATATCGAAATCCACACCGATCGAAGAAACATCAATTGAATCAGGAGAGATGTTGAACGAATTCAATGCCTCATCGCACTTTGTGCCTTTTGACAACTCTGTTTTCAATCGTTCCAGAGTATTGTATAACCCATAGATAATCTTGCTACTCGCGGCATAGACACAGCCAGTCGCAAAAGCAGACTTTGTCGAGCTCCACGGTGAGGCTGCCATCTTGGCAATACATCTCGCACATTTAGGAAACAGCTCCAACTGCTTCTCGAAATTTCGAGCCAGGCGTCCGAAAACCCGTACTTGCACGAAGTTGTTTTCGACAAGGTTTTTGCACACAAAAGCGATTGGATAGACTACATGTTGAAGTGGAGCATTGACTGCAATGCCGTTCATTTTCAATTCGGCGCACTCTAGGAACGTCTCTAGCACGCGCACGAGTTGTTGCGGATAGGCTTGTCCGAAGCGTCTGAGGAATGCAGATAGATACTGGCCCGGAGCATCGGGAGGGCTATTCACGCTTCCGGCGACTTGGTCGACGATTTGGAGGGATTCTTTTGAGTAGATATCTGGATCCCCGTCATTCTTTCCTTCGATAAGCCTTGTTCTCAGTACTGCGGTATAGAGTAGACCTAGACCACATATCCCAGCAAACACCCAGTGGAATTTCATCTCTAGCAGACAACGAGCAGCTGATAGATCTTCCCATCTTTCCTGACCTGTAACGTTCCCTAGTAAAGCGTTAGAGACTCTGATTTGCTCCTGGCACTTTCTTTCCACCTCTTCCACAACCAGGAACAAACTCTCTGGGGTACTCCAGCATTGTTTTGCATTTATCAGTCCCTCGAGCAGCACATAAAATGACATGTTCCATTGAATGTGAAAAATCACTGTTGGTGAGCACTCGCGGGATTGTAACACATGTCGATAAGCATCGATATGAGGCTGCATATGGCCAATCATGTTCCGCATTGCAGGTAGAGTCTTTGACAAGAAGCCATCAAGGCCACAATCGAGGCAAAGAATCTTCAGTTCCTGCACGGAATCGGCAAAGCACCGATCGAATTCTGGATTCTGTGGGTTCATGAGCTCATTAAAAAAGGAGGCATGTGGTCTGGGTAAAATATTGAGTCTTTCTGCGATCCTATAAGCAAGATGGACGTACACCTCAGGGCTGACGGCCTTGTGCGCGACAAACTGTGAGGTGGCCAAGAGAGTTGGTCGGAATTCGGCTAGGAAGAGACAGACAGCAACAGAATCTGGATGCGTGGGTGGGGAGACGATGAATTCTTGTCCGTACGACGAAACAGCCAGCTGAAGGTTCTGTTTCAGCTGTGGATATTGCTGAGCAGGAGCTTCGGCAATATCGAAGGATGTTAAGCAAAGAAGGGCAAACAAGAGGTTCGTGGCAGAGTTGGTAGAAGAGACTTCCTCTAAGATTAATCGATTTCTCAGATCCACCAGAGTTGGTGTTTTTGGAAGAAAGAATCGATACCAAACTAGGCTTGACATGGTTTAGTAAGGCAAGGATGCAAGATTATGGGTACACTCACTAATTATCTAGTAAAATGGCGCAGTCATTACTGATGAGGTCCCAAAGAGGTTGGCTCCAGCGCGACGTTGCGTGAAGTATTTCGCATCCAAATGCGGCATCTTTCTCTAAGACAGAAGATATAAAGGCATTTGATTCGGTCATGGATCGGAAAATAGCCCTTCTGCCTGGTTGTTGCGGTGGTTGAAGCAATTTGCCGCCACCTTGTGAGGGGATATGCTCTTCTCCCGTAGTAGCTTCTGAGAATAAATATTCCTTTATCTCGAGATCTGACAGCCCCGTTGTCACTTCATCCTCTTTTTCTTCTGATTTCTCAAGAGGTGCCGATCGTTTGTTTTGTGGGGGTTTGCGCTGGCTGGATTTCGCAGCTGGACGCCCCAGAGTGTTCCGCTCGATAATACATTCTAGGTTGAGATTGCGACACCGTTCGCAAGAGGTCTCCGGCGGCTGGGGAACACCCAAAGGGCCCATACCCCCGAGATTGGGTAGAACACATTTAATCTTCCTTGATCTGCATCCGTGACAGATTAAGCGCGCATATCTGCCTCGTGGACCCCGTTCAGTCCTCCGGTCATGCTGCATCTAGACACGGTATTTTGCGTGGGGCAACAGCGGGGTCGAAAGAAGTAGAGCCAAGTTCGCCTTGCGAGAGAGAATATCCGAGTCACTAAGTTGGATACAGCCAGCCCTGTCTTCGCAGTGATAGGCAGGAGGATACCTGAAGAAGTTCCTCTGGCGCAGACTCCGTGCAGCTTTTGGCCCCCATGTCGATCTGGTGGAGGATGAAATGCTCAGCTCAGCTCAACATTAGTGTCAAAGATCAGCGCTGCTGGGGGATTTTAAATCTTCTGGACGGAAGAAAGAACAACTTATTCGCTCTGGTTTATTCTTGGCATTCATCTTTGGGAGCCCAATGTCTATTTTCCTATTCTGGTGATTTCATGCCACACACAAGTACTTAGCCTAGAACAAGATATGGATGGGCCTCCGTGCATCTTCCACATAGGCCAGGCGTCGAGTCCTTTGGGATTCCACCGAATTTTCATACAGTAGCGTATAGTGCGATCTAACATAGCAAGATATTGTATTATATAGACATATTTAATCAACGTAATCCGTCTGCAAGTAAATACCCCAGCTATATAGCCACTTCACCCGTTTTCAACAACGCTTTAAGAACCTATAATTTCTAACCACTACTTGTACCACTAAAAGCATGGACAAAGTAAGTAATTCTAATCAGTAAAAGGTCAAATACGACTGGTAGTTTCAGTTGCTACAAAAGTGAAATATTTATACTATAGCTAGAGCAGTAGTATCTATCTTGATTCTGACAGCAAACAATGGGGTTTACTAGTGTATGTCATCAGGTCAATTGTCAATTCTATGACACGACTTTGGCCAGCTAAGCAGCAGTTACGCTGCCAGTGGAGGACTGAGCACGCAACCGACATTTTGACAGCGAATGGGACGGCCCGATAGGGCTTTGCTGTTCTCCACAGTGACGATCACCTTCCATGTGGGAGCTGAACTGAGTGAGGGGTTTTCTTTTGAATTACAGCTGAGGATGTTTTCGCAAACAGCTGAAGATCGAGAACTCCACCCAGCTAATATAATTGGCTGGTTTTGATGATGATCGTGGTGGTCCATCAAGATCTTCTCCATTCTCCCGGACGTGTCAAGCTGTTAGTTGAAGGCAACCGATATGTGGAATTAAACGCCTGGTGGGGCTGCAATAGATCCAATGTTTATAAAAGGGCCAGGTAGTTCTGGGTAATACCTAACCCATCTTTTCTGTGCCCAAGCTGTACATATACATCTATCATCAAACATGACCTGGACAAGAGAAGCAGTCGAAACTCTGCCTCCCCTCCCAACAGACCTCTCTTCTGTTGCACCTGGGAAATATGCTGTCAAATGTGAAATTTCTGACGACGTCTGGGCTAATGATGGATATATAAAGGCTAAGGTCTGGTTCAAGCTACCGGTATAGTTCTCTACTTGTGGATACCTAGCGATATTATGCTAAAATGCGCAGGTGCTGACGGACTCATTCATCGACCGTCTCAAAAACATCCAACTTTTTGCCAAGTCTAAAGACCAGGGATTTGTGAGCGACCGAGAGGCTGGTACTTGGACCTGGTTTGAGCTTGTTCTCCTGGGCGATGGTCATACCAAAAGCCCGCTTATCAGAGATAATGTGGAGTATATTTGGAAGAGTCATTTTAACCCAATGGAAACAGAAAAATACCAATGGGTCAGTCTTATATTGGCATTCAGTTGGGCAGTATCTTGCAATCTCATATTCTTACATATTGTGGCTATATAGAATGAGAGTCCGGTTTTCGATACCAAGCATAATTTACTACGCTCGCTTCAGGTATATCTATACCCTTATCTGACAGGATTGAGCTGATGGTTTATGACTAGCCTGGGCAATTCATTGGTGTTCGTATCTGTGCTCGTTTCCCTGGTTGGTGGATATTTGTGGAGAAGGGGTACCTGGCCGTTGAAATCGGTGATAAACCAGGTATGAATTTAGTTGAAGGAATACGAACCTCTTACTGACTGAATATAGTCACGCGCTTGCCCCCTCAATTCGGCGAGTTTAGCCTTTTGCAGGATACACTACAAGAAGTGAATGAGAAATTGCCAACTGAGTACGATCTGGCTGTTCCCCCCATGCGTGCTGATGGATTCGATGCGGGTACCGAGAGACCTTTGCGCGTTTTGTCTTTGGGTAAGTTCTATTCTTGACAAAAACTATCTTCGTAAGTTTATATTGATACCATTAGACGGCGGAGGTGTTCGGGGTCTCTCCTCCCTTTACATCCTGCGTGATGTGATGCAGCGTCTCAATCCAGGGGGCACACCCCCGAAGCCTTGTGATGTGTTTGATATGATTGCTGGTACCAGCACCGGAGGGTAAGATCACGTATCCAATCTACAAGCAATACTCTATACTAAATGCATTGAGAATAGTCTGTGCGCCATTATGTTAGGCCGACTGGAGATGTCCGTTGACGAGTGCATCGAGGCATACAAGAAATTCATGAAGAGAATCTTCAATGTTGCTGGATGGAGGAAGAACTCGCGTCTCATCTGGAAGGGCTCCAGGTTCGCTGCCGAGAATATTGAAGCCGTTATCAAGGAGGTCATGCATGAGAAATTGGGTGATCCTGAAGCACCTCTCCTTAATGAGCACGGCAAGTGCAAAGCGTAAAAGTCTCTCACATTATTGCAAAGAAAGAATCCATGCTGATAGTCGCCCTAGTTTCGTCCTTGCCGTTCGTCAAGACGCCGCCAACAGCAAAGGGCCTGTCCACCTGCGTTCTTACGTCAACACACAGCAGAAGTCTCTTCTGCCCAACGTAAAAGCGTGGGAGGCTGCTCGTGCAACATCTGCTGCTCCTACCTACTTCCCGCCCATGGAGATCGCCACCGATAATGGGGTAAAGCACAAGTTGATCGATGCTGCTCTGGGTGCTAACAACCCTGTTGGATGGTGAGTCCAAGCACAAACTTCCCCTCACCCTCCCTTGGCCACCGCAATACGTCTCATGTACCGAGTATTCTCTAACCGTCTTATCTAGGCTATGGAATGAAGTCCTGAGCGTCTTCGGTGCTGGCCGTCCCATTGACTGCATTCTAAGCATTGGCACTGGTATCCCTAAGAACCAAGTCTTTGGTGAAAGTGTCAAAGGTGCCATCGCTGGCCTAGGCAGTGCAATTACAAACTCCGAGCTGGCCAACATTCTCTTCCGCACACTTATCGATGCATACGCCCCAGAGTCTAGACGGATGAAGTATTTCCGACTGAATGTTGGTCGCGAAATTGAGGATTGGCCAGAGGATGCTAAGGAAGAGGAGAATGAAGAGCTTGCTGAGATGGATAGTATTGAGCAGATCGATGGGTTCATTGAAAGAACAGAACAGTATATCAAGGAACAGGAGCCTCGGATCCGTCGGTGCGCCGGCACCTTGAACAGGAATTTGTTCTATTACTAGATTTTATTGTTGTGTCATCTTCAAGACATGTATGGAAGGAACTTACTTTGAGACATAGGCCTAGATTATCATATTAAAGAACAAGCTTAGGAATAATTAGAGTGGGCCATGAGCCGGGTTCAAAATCTACCACTAGACAGCCCCAATACTACTTCCTACTCCTGTACTCATTAGGGGTTTATTCTACCATTCTTCGACCATTCTGATGCCTGACAAACTACAGTCTTCGTTCCATTGCCGTGGTTGTGCTGAAAAGTCCCTGCTGTTACTTAGATGTGGACTTCTGTATAATGACACATACCATGCTAGGGTATATACATTAATGCTTGGATTGAGGATCCTTGAAACAAATTTTACCAAAAGAAATTACGCATATCCAACCACTTCCACCTAGATATAGCTAGACACAACGCTGCAAATATAATATTACTAAGAAACCAGTACCAACGCGACTATATTAGAGACACCGGACGAAAGTCACCGTTACGCATCGCTTCCCCATTCATGATTCCATGGACGTAAGTCTCTCCGATAAATGTCCGGCATTCGCTTTCTGCTATCGAGGAATTTGAACCTACTTTCAGGGGCCCTTCTGACGGTCGACGGAGAATAAAAGGCGTCCGTGCAGTAGCAAACAGCCAGATTTCATCTCCGGGTTGTACACCCACAGGCCCGAGACCGATATAGCCCTTTCTAGTCCGGAACAGGCACCTGGACCTGTAATACCGCTTCAAATAAATGTCAAATATCCCTTTAGAGCTGTATTCGGGAGTCACAAGTTGCAGGTCCTGCATTTCTTCCAACTTCCTCTGTCCTCGCTTCAGGGACACCTCTGCTAGTTTTCCTTGTTCCTGTCCTAGTTCTTGGACTTTCTGCATTAGTTTTTCGGTCTCGTGCCTTGCTTTGTGAAGCCACTTCATTGTTTTGTCGATTGTATACTCTTGAGTTTGGAGCTCCTGCATTAGTTTGAGGAGCTCCTGCTTGTTTTCCTGGAACCGCTGCATTCGTCCCTGGAGTAGATCCACTGTTTTTAAGAGCAGAGGAACCCTTGTCAGGAGCAACTTCTTTTGTTCCAGGAGTATCTGCTCTTGTTTTAGAAGCTCCTGAAACGAGGGCAGATATTTTCGTGCGCCAGACTTGCGCAGGTTCGTGAGTATCGATTTCAATTGAGGATTCATGGGACTCTGCGACAAATTCCGTAACATAAAGGCTCGGGAGGCCTCACGCACGGAGTTTCTATTCTTGTCTAGTTTACCAACGGTTAATGTCTGCCACAGGGCGTCCACACAGTTGCCCCTTCCCCGGTACATCGGATGCAAGGCCTGTATTAATTCCAGCCATGCCATTACCTGGGGCTGATGTACATCACCCCTGTTTTGCGTCGGCTCCGTTTCTATAATATCGTCTACTATATGCCCACTTACGCACAGAATTTTGGGGTCCGAATGGCGAAGAACTTTTGGGCTGTTGGGTAAGCCTAAGGCTGCACTAAACTTCCGGGACCAGATGCGACACGTTGCAAGATTCGCGCTGAAGTTCGGAGTCCAGGATGGAAGTTTGGCTTTGTAGTCTTTGAATTCCGGATGAGGGTTTTGGGTGTCCTGAACGTAGGCGAGCCCCTCCAGGGGCTCGAAAAAATAGCATTCGTCAATGTGTAGGTCCTGGATCGGCTCGGGTGAGCCTTGCATGAATAAGTGACCATATTGAACAAAAAGCTTATCAGTGGGTATCGTGTAATCTATAATAATCCTCTGGTCCTGAGGATCTGGGCGAGCAATCCCTACTAGTGCGAAGACCTTGTCTCTCGGATCGCGGGCCTGGGACCACCAACTTAACCTTCCTAGGTTTTGGAGGCTTAGCCTTTGCCCCCAGAAACCTTTCGGAACCGCCCGCTTCAGTTGTAAAGCCATCTTCAAGAAGAATTCCCGCTCTCTTGAGTATGCAGAGGCTCTGAAACTGATATCTGCAAGCATAAGTGCTTCGATGCCGTGTACCCCTGAAAAAAGTGCGCTCTCAAAGGCAGCAGTACCGTCTATAGCCGGGCTAACCTGGTCGAATAATCCCAGAGAGGGAACATAGCATAGCATGCATAATATATAAGCCGTTCGCATCGGGTGAGTTGTGAATGGGCCACAAACGATCAGAGTACGCTTCGCCAGCGCCAGCTCCTGGATGACCCAGGTTCGGGACCACCATGTCCTCGCCACAAGCTTCTCAAAAGCCAGTGCTTCGAGTATCTCTTTAGGACTGCAACGCTCCTTCATGGCGCCCACTAACGACTCCAACTCTCTCACTGAGATCAAGGCTAGCCAGGATGTGGGGTTACTATTGAGGAGTTTTAGTGCAAGAGGGGTGTGCTCGTCCTCCACACCCAGCCACACGACGACTGACATCGCCTTGCTATATATATCTGACATCATAGCGACTTGTTCATTGCGCTCGGCTGTATCTTTCTGGTTGATCGAAATAGAATCAATCCACATAGGCCTCTGTGCTGAGACTCGCAGGCCTCTCGGTAAGCCTTTTCCGCCAAGGTCTTTGCTGAGGGACTTGATCAGCGCAGCCACGTCTTCCTTTGCGTTATCCAACGGCGTTTTCCCTTCTTGTGTCCGCGCATAGATATCTGCACCATGATATACCAGTATCCCTGCGAGTTCAACATCCAATATACTACATGGAAGCGCGTAATGGAGTGCCGTCTTTCCATGTTTATCTTGTGCCTCGGTCTCAGCGCCTAGGGCGAGCAAAGCCTCTGCCAGATCGACCCTTCTATCTATGACAGCGCGCATTAATGGAGTCCGTCCATTGGTGTCCAGCCCCGTCGCAAGCAATCTGGCGGCCTCTTTCCTGAGATTCGCGTTGGTCTGCTGCTGTTGATTCAAGAACTCCCAGAGGTTACGTCCAATCTCATGTTCATTACCATTGACTATTACTCGCTGGCGATTATTCTCGTCATCGTAAGCACTTGATCTTGAGTCCTCTGGAGGGAATGGCGATCCCCAGGTATACGACAGTGCCTCATAGTGCGGGGCATCCCGCAGATCCACCGTACACAGCGATAGCTGGAGCAGCGGCTCACCTTGGGTCAGGGGAGGAGGACAGGTGGCACCATCCTGAGGAACAAAGGATACCAAGCGGATGCAGGTTGGCTCCGGCAAAGGGTCGTATTCAAATCGTTCTGACATGATGGGCTCTTCATATGTGGGAGGTGGGAAATCTTCGTAGCCTTGCCTTCGTATACAGCCTTGTCTAGAAGATCTTCCACAATAAATAAGGCGGTCAGCTCCTTAGTTAGTCATCTGACACCTGACGCTTTTGCAGTGGCCAAGGCGCGAAGGAATATAGTACGAACTTTCCATAATTTCCGCTCTGGTTATATGTTCCAAGCGAACGCTACCAACCGCTTCTACTGTAAGATTTAACTACATTGTGATGGCTAATTTGGCTAAGATACATTGAATTGAAGTACTGTATCCTATCAGTCCATTGGCCTTTCTTTAAACATCCTCAGGGGTTGCCTGCTATGCCCTGGGTTCATTAGACTACCCTATTGATTATTATGACCTCTGGGAAATGTGAATAGTAATGTCTCGGAACCCTGTATACTTTTATATTGTACTTGGCATTACAATATGTATTATATGTAGCGCTGTCCTGACTAAACTTATATTATTGAACTGTTCTTATTCATATCAATGGATAGGAGAATAGTCCTGAATAAATTACTGATCGGGGTCGTACGTGGTTGAGCCGATCTCCCCATTGACAACACTCTGAAAGAACGACTCGAGACTCGTGCCCTTCTGAAAACTTGGGAACAGCTTCCAGAAATCCAGATACCCGAGGTATTCTGCATGCTCGGGTGTGTTATCGCCTCGTACACACCAGGAGATGCGATACTCGCCCATGTTATAATTGGCACAATCCATAATATTATCTGGATGGGTCATTTTATGGGGACTTTTCTCCAGTCTCTCTCGGCAAGCCTCAATGATCTCGTGTATTTCCGCCACAGACACCTAGATAAACAAGAGAATTAGTCGGTCATGCGATATCCAGTGATATGTTGCTTTCGCGGACAATTTTCATTAGCAACATACATATTCCTTCTCTGGTTTTTCGCCCGTGACTCTGGCCATAGTATCCCAGATTTCATTCATACTAAGCACCTCGGTGTATGCAAACACGTGCTTGTTGATAGTTCTAGGGTCCGCCACAATCTGCGCAACATACTTGCCAACATCCTCTATATCAGTCAAGGCAAATTTCTGATTTCCATCCTCCACAATACGGGTGATCGATATAGCGCATGTGAGCCTTATCTGACCTGCCGGACGGGACCTTAGGAACAAAAACGGAATACCAGCAGCCGGCATCGATAATAGTATAGGGTAGACGAGCCCGTTGGATTGCGCCGAGGATTTCAAGTTTCTATAAGTTTTCTTAGTTAACACGGCTATAGCAGCACCTCAAGAACGAATACAAACATGGTCTTTGATCCAGTGGACACCTCTAGGGCATGGTCCCACCCATTCCGAAGGAACGAAACGTTTCACTCCAGCCTCCTTTGCTGCTTCAATCCAAGGAAGCTGCAAGTCCAGATGTTCCCAGGTTATACAGGAGATAAGAACATTGATATTCTTTAACTGGTCAACAAGCTTCTGGCGGGGACCGCTTAGATCGTAGCCGACAATACAAACACCCTTTGCTTTGAGCCTTTGGTTTTCCTGGCTATTGACAGAGGACTCTCGGGTGAAAGATGTGACGGTCTATACAGCAAGGGTTAGCACAGCTCAGAGAACAAGGGCAATATAAGGTAGCGTACGAAAGCCACTGGTGAAGATAGCAGACCATTTACCACAGTCTGGCCTGCGTTACCGGTTGCACCGATAACGCCCACGGTTATTGCGGTCATTTTTAAGAGATATCCAATGTCGTTGTGATGCAGATGAAAAGGAGGGAAGTCCTGGCAAGGGCAAATCTGTTGAGTTATATAAGTTTCACCAAGAAATTCACACCACCGCAACCAGTGGCCCTCAATGATGATTAATATAATTCGGCTGTATTATCTTTTTTTTGGAGACTCACAATGAGTAAGACTTTGTCTTAACTATCAGTTTTCGTCCGAGCCAAACGTCGTGCTCCAGTCAGAAACCTTCCTCGTCCGAAGTTTATTTTCGTCCGAGGAGCTAAAGATCAATTCGGACGAAGAGGAAAGTTCTTCGTCTAAAGTCATTTCGTCCAGTATGTCGGCTCTTGTTTATTATTCCTTTTGTGAATCAGAATGAGTCAGTATTTCTCGTAATGAGGTCCACCAGAGACAGATATTTCTAGGAGTAAAGGCAACACATCTCCTTCCTTTCTTTCATCCTCTCTTCCGTTACTCTACAGAAGTCATCATAGCCAGGCCACGAGTAATAAGTACTTTCTCTTTATATACTACACCGGGTCCACTCGGTAGATAGCAATGTTTCTGAGCTTTCTTATCTGCGGGTTTGCCTCATTTGGCAGGATAAAAGGCGGCGGGGTCTGGACAACTGGAGAGGCTGACCCTGCTCAGAGACACATACTGGTGGCAGATGACGAGATGGACTAGGTAATTTCGAATTATCAATCCATTTTGTATTTGCTATACTTAGATACTTAAAAATACGGAAGTTGGTCCTATTCAGCCTCATAGTGAATATAGTATTATTAAGAAATGCAATGCATCCCACTACCAGCACAAATTCAACGCTCCCTCATCCATTAGGGAAACCCCATCATCTTCAAGCTTCAAAACACAGGGTATCTCAGGCAATGATCGGCACACAACGGCCATTATAGTCGAAGCCGCAAGGAGTGTCCTTCTCAGAGATGTCGCAATTCGCTCCGCATGTCTCAGTGTTGAACAGCTTGTCATCGCAGTCCCCAAGTCCGACGATCTCAAATCCGTCCCAGAGCACAGACTCGTCGGTGGAGACATATCCAGCGCACCGATCGTTCAGCCCAGTCCTATACTGACATACGGAAGTGTGCTTAGAATCCTTCAAAATCAAGTCCGCTTCCCAGCCGGCGTTGTGGTTCCAAACATAGCCCTTGTGGCCATCCTCAGTAAGATGGACTTCGTAACGATCGTCTTCGCCGCATTTGAATTCCCATTTGGTTTCTCCGCTAGCGAACCGTTTTGCTTCTCCATCAGAACATTTGAGGTCGTAGTTATCGTAGATCTTAATGCTCATGCGGTCACCGATGACGATATCATTGCTGAGGTACGCGTGGACTCGAATACAGGCTTCGGTACCTGCAGCGAATGCAAGGAGACCGCAGCCTAGTGTTGTTGCGAACTTCATGATGATTGGCTAAATGGAGAATAAGCAAGATGTGCTATTGGTAGAGAAGAGAGCAAGGCTGCTGAAGATGAAAATTAATCGTAAACCCACTTTTTGGCGGGGCAGTACATCGCAACTTTATAGATGTTCAGCCATACACAGGTTTATGATCCCCAGCATCACTGGCGCGAAGCTGGACTTCTGATTTAGGCATACGTTGCGTTGAATTGTCGCTTAACACAGCTCGACCTGATAGTGAACATTGCCCAGACATTAGGAATCTTCAGCTTCTGTACTTGAGCGAGGCAGATTTCTATTTTCATTCACTTGGCGCCAAGGGCGGTTTCCTGGCCTCAAATACAGAATAGGCTGTGGTTGGCTTGGAAGAAGTTTCCTCCCCTTTACGACGATTTAGGCCCCCAGCATGGGCGGCCGCAGCCGCTTGGCGAACAGACACTGGCTCAAATGGGCTGTGCGGATGTGATGCATGTACGGAATATTTAGAAAGCCTCAATATATCTGCATATGGCTCGCGAGGGGTCAGGGTAAATGAGATCAACCCAACCAACCAACCTTGTATCTAAGTCCAATCCATTGTAGGGGGCTATGAAGAAGCCGAAGTTTAAAACGCTGTTCTTGTGGTATAGTTTTCGTAGCATGAAACTTACATGTCAGATTGCGAAGAAACCTATCTCACGAGGATTCTTCTCAATATCTGAACCAAAATATGATTGGTATATGACTCTCCTGGTTATTATCGTTAGACTGTGCTATATAGATATCAGAAAGTAAACAGAATTTACAGTAGCAAGCTCTGATAGGAAGATAAAGGAATGGTGGTCATGCAATGGTGGGTAGTTGAGGCACCTGTGGGTAACCCTACTGATTCCCCGAGCCTTAGCTACTGGCCTAAACCAATACCTCAGGCGTCCTACTTGACCAGCTCATGCTACAGAGTGCGTGCATAATTAGTGGATACTCAATAGCTATGATTATTTAGTGAGTTTGTCATACTAGACGGGCATTGTCCCTCGTGCACTACGCCTAATATGCCTATATGGGTGATCCGTTGGCTTGCTTCCGATATTGGGACATATGATCTACATGGATTGACTATTAGGTGCAACCTCAATCCCCCAATTCCAAGTCCCAGAGCTACATGTCCATTGGTTTAGACAATGGGGTACCGGGTAGAACGCATTCCGTGTAGTAAAGTTCCTTTTATACCAGGAAAACTCCCTCGCTAAAGCATCAGCTAACCGAGGGCTAAATCTTCCACGAGACTGTACTCATAGGCCTGTCTATTTACCAATTTCTCCCATCAATAACGTATCCCGCTTCATTGGATCAGACCCCACATCCCAAAATATGAAAAGTCCCGAAGACAATATCCTAAACCCAAACAACCCAACCTGTATAACTCCATAAATAGCCATTCCCTCAACACATAGACGCCCGATTCCCATACGAAACCCGAAACTCCGTAGTCTGAATAACCCCATCTTTAGCCTCGTCCATGATTGCCGAAAAGCTGTCCATCGACCTTGGTCTGCTAGTAACGGTATTCGTCCTGGTTTGTCTTTGAGATTCCCCCACATTGCTGAAATCGTTCAAGGCCTGTCGCGCGCCGCTTTCTTTTGTGTATCGATCATCGAGCTCGTGTTCGTAGGCGCGCCTATTCGTGAGACCGGTGCTGCCGAAGTAGACTTTGAACAGTGATCGCATTGCCGGGACCGAGGCACAGATGAGAGACATGTTAATTTCGAGGCAGGTGGTGAGTTCGGCAGCGGACCAGTTCCTAAACGTAACATTGGATATGTGAGATGATGATGCTGGGGATGTGTGGAAGATGTTAAAGCTCGGACAAACCATTGGAAGTCTCTTGATCTTAGGGCGATCACTGTCGTGACCTGTCTTGCGATCGATGCGCAAATAGTAAGGATACCAATGCCGAAGGCAATTATTAGGCCGACTATTATTTTTTTTAGTATTCTTGCTCGTGTGTCTCGGTGACATGTTCAGACTCACTCTTGCGGCGATCGTTCGTTTGCAGTTTCTTCACGATTGGGATGGGGAGTAGCGCCAGTAAGATATCCGTCGTAACATGGAATGCGCCGTTGAAGTAGTTGAAGCTCATCATGTCGAGGCATCCTTTGGGGAATTCAGGTTTCCATAATATGGATATAGGCTCACAAATAAAGGATGCCACCTAAATGTGTTAGTTGAAGGATCGATGCGTTTATCGAACGACAATGGTGTGAACGTACAAGAGTCGCAGCAATTCCATGACTAAGTATAACCGCTCCGACCCCGTAGAGAAACATAATATGGGTTTTGTTGGAAGCCAATCGTATGTATAATGCGACCATGCTACCTTTCGCTAGTCTAAGTATTCGGTTCATGTCAACGTTAGCTGGGGCCAAAGGTTGTGGCTGTTCATTGAGGGTTGAGATATGTATAGTACCCGAGACTGAGAAAGTAGAGAACTTGCGATATCCACGCCCACTGAGGCGATAGTTAACGTCACTTCCGAAGTATAGTAGTCGAATTCATTGAAAATCACGGACCTTTCGCGTACATTCATGCTGTTTCGGGGTCAATTCCATAAGGTGACGGCCAATCCCACATTCGTACATTGGCGGCACAGTTGCCAACTCGCCGATAGACACAAGCTACCAAATCCCAATAGAAAGCATCATCAGCCAATAGAAATGAATAGTTATTGATAGGCTTACCGAAGCTAAAATAATCAAGATGTCATCAGGCCCAAGCTTGCCCAGCAAGAACTGCCTCGCATATAACCTACGCAATCATCTCAGCTACGTTAGTGATGTTGTTGGTTCATCTCTTCCACCCACTAGAGACCACACACCTCATGCCAATCATAATCATGGCAACTCCAAATGTTACATAGCTTCCAATTTGAAGGTCTTGCTGTGACCCCGGCTGAATGGAGACCATTCTGGGCAACAGAGTATCACATTAAGCTGAAGAGTGCAGTTAGCTCCACAGGTAAAGTCAAGCCTTATAGATCTCCGCACGTGGGTGCTGCATGACTTTATACGACGGCATTATGCTCGGAAAGGGTCCGGTTTAGCTTCTAAATGTGGGTTAACAAGCGCAGATATGTGCATTTAAACCCTGTAGTCCGTTTCTTGAACTGTGGGCCATACGTGCCTAGGGACCCTACACTATACCTTAAATGTATCAAAGGTCTCGGATAGATTAAACCCCCACTATCCGAGTTTACGATTTCGGGTTAAACGCCTGCCTGGTATAACCCCTCTTGGGTATTCTTCAACCTCGACCTAAACTAAATCACCACAGTATGGTATCCGGCGAAGAGCAAGTAGAGCCGTGACAATTTAAATTTACCATCTTAGAAATTACTCATCGGAGTTCCTCGAGCAATCCGGTCGATTCCACATTAATGACGCTAGGCGTTGGAGGCAGGATCTAGGGTTATCTTTATGTTGTCCCTTGCCACGTGGGGTCCAATGCCCTTCGGGGTCTAAATTATTCTAAGGATTTGGAAGGTATGCTACTGGAAGACTAGGAACTTAAAACCCCTCCTAATAGACCGTTAAGGATCAATTATTCAACACGGCGACGTGGTTAAGGGAGTCGATGCGGAACTTGATCCATTACCGACACCGTGGCGATCATTGCCAAACCATGGTTTTGCTGAAGGATCATGAGACGGTGAAAGTTTGGGAACCTCGGAAATTCATAGGGGTTTTTACTACCGGCTGATCCGTAGCATATCCCATTGAGCAAGCTAATTTGAGGGGGAGTCTAACGTGATTCATGTCCATGGTGTCCATGGTCAAGCCTCCATCAGCTATGGGTCCTCCGCAGCCAAGATCTGAAGATATACCACGTCGTACACAGTATTTGCAACCCCACCTACCGTATAGACAGTTTTCCCATAGGTTACCTACATTTATACAAGATCTACATATCCAGGGCAGGAGGATCAATCCTCTATACACAGCCTCACGAACGGTGTTCCTCTAGTCCATTCATACAAGCGTTTGTCAGATCTTTCTAACTAGTCCACACGGGCCAAATATTGCGAAGGCCTCGGAGTAAATACTACTAATAGTTTTCATGATCCACAACTCAATAGACTACTATACTCCGTAAATAGAGTTGCATAACCGAAGAAGGAAACACTATCTCCTTTCTATGCTGTGCACCGGCCAATCGACTTCTCAATTCGGCTTCCTAAAAGAGGGCACCCTGCAAGGCTTTTACTTAAACGGCTACGATTTTCCTCTTTCGGGGGGTGATTGATCCAGGACGAAACAAGTGGTGCGCGTCTTACATCCTAAACTATCGTGTTAGCCATGCTCTAGACGAGCAATCGGGCCATCACGAACCAATAAACGAATCTTGGCTTTTTCGACGGAAGGTTCACTGCGGAACCCTAATCTTTACCGTTAGCTATTATTCGATTAGTAGACGCTATTAGGATGACCGAGGTAATACTGCTATATCCTTTCCATTCTCCGGACTCATGCTTTGGTTACCTGTTATGCTCCGTTGAAATCAAATACCGGCGATATTGGTGAGTTGATACGACTTTACATTTAGGGGTGTATTTAGAATAGTTAGAAGTGCCGCGGGCAGACACAATGCATCAGGTTTCACGCTGCTTCCTGGAAATGAGCTGGAATTCGGAACCGATGCTTCCACAAGGGGGGGAAACTACGGAGTAATTTTCACCGGATTTTCTCCGACGACGACGCCATGCAAAAAGATATATATAAACCAAGAAGAAAAACAAAAAAGAAACGACCGAGACGCGACTCGAACGCGCAACCACTGCCACATTCCGGAACCGGAAGGCAGCGCGCTACCATTGCGCCACCCGGCCATTTGTTGAGATTTGGCGTCGTTTTTTGCTTTATGAGCCAATACATAATGCTCTAGTTCCCGAACCACCTCCGTTTTCGTTGAACGTTTCGAAATTAAACATTCTTGGGTGAGTCGCTTTATTATCATATTGAGAGATCTTCTCTTCAGTCAATGACATTTCCAACCACTTTTTATCAATTCTAGGTATGTTGTTGGTCTGTTTCTGCATTTTGTTGTGGCCTCTCTGTTAAGGGCTGAAGATGTGTAGTTGGTTATATATATCGTAGCCCTAAACTCAGTGCTACTTGTCTTAGTAGCAAAAGTACCTTTTGTAGTTTCTTTGCCTCTTTTCGGCCTCTAGCCAAGTCTCACTCGATTGCAACATAGGATATAATATTGTCTAACCTACAGTTACATAGTAACAAGTGACCACGCTGAGTATGAAAACTGAATAAAGTCGAAAAGATGGTTGTAGGCTGTAGCAGCCTCATGCCAAGGTAGCCATTGCTCCCAAGCCAATAGATTTGCGAGCTGATGCTCAACGCTAGTCCAGAATAGGAATGTACATGATATCAAATGCAGATCTGGATGGAAGATTGAGAATGAATTAGCCGCAATTAAAGAGGATGAAAATTTCAGCCCACACAATGATGTATTTGATTTATCTCAAGTGAGAGAAGGCCATGCCATGTCTGTAGTGCCGGCGCAAGACTCGACCGACCCGTTTTTATCATGGCCTTATGATATACGACTCATGATGGTTGGTTTCCTTGGATCTCGTGATATAGCCAGTCTGAGGCTTGCTTCGAGAGTGTTCCGACAACTCCTGGTATCCCTATAATATCGTCTGGTCCGCGACGAACTGCCCTGGCTGTGGGAGGCGTGGGATTAATATGAATACACACCTTCAATCTGGACAACGATCACTGCGAATGGCATCAAAGATAATTTTCCCACATGAGGGCTCTACAATGAAGTACTCGAAGAAGAGTATAATAAAGGCGAGCTCGGTCCGGTGGTCTTCGATATCATGGCTCCTCTCTGGTCTCCAACGGTACCGCACCAAATCAAACTGCCGAGGGGAAACACAAATTGGTATGAAGCTTACTCTGCGACTACGCGGAATTGGGATGAGCTCAAAGACTTGAAAAATCGCCGGCCAATTCGGAAGGACTTTAAAGAGATTATTCGACGCGTTAAAAAGTATCAGGGGTGATCCTGCATGGTACTCGAATGAATGTTCCATGAAATGGTTTTAGATGAAGTTCTTCCATACTCATGCGGTTAGTCTAACCTATTTAAGTATAGCTCAACAACAAGCCCTGAGGAGTATTTTTTTTTTTTTTTGGAAATCTCTGCCTGCTGCAACTGCCATATTTATATTCATTCACTCTGGACGATCTGCAGAAGTCAATCGACCAGGTGCAAAGGTCAAAAGGAATTAAAAAGCTGAAGAATTCACTTTCCAACCTTCCTCCAAGCGGATCCTTCCCGCATTCCTGTATTGGTAGTAGAATTGGCCCAAATACCAACACAAGTCTTACAGAGAATCTGGATCGTATCAGTCAATGATAACTTGACATCTTATCATCAACAAACATTAGAAACACCCAAGTGCCACTAAGTGTTTGCATTTTCCTCAAGCAATAATTTGCAAGTTCCTTGAGATATAGAGCCTAGACCGTTATGCAAGGTCCCGGAAACAACGATGGCGCCCAGCCGTACGCAACCATGGCTGGGAAGCTGGACTCTAAACTTCTTCAAGCCCTCAATGTGATGGGATTTGAGTACATGACACCGGTCCAACATCGTGTTTTAACAGAGCTTCCAAACTGGCGCAGTGACTGCCTGGTCCAGGCCAAAACTGGGACAGGAAAAACCCTCGCCTTTTTGCTACCTACGTTACACTGTTTACTCCAAGGTCAGTCGGCACTACCAAGAGGTCAGGTCGCTATCTTGATCATTACGCCGACACGAGAGCTTGCCCAGCAAATTGCAAAGTCATGCGATCAGCTTACATCGCAACTCGCGACGCCTCGTGAGTGCCACATTGCAGTGGGTGGAACGGCTCGGGCATCCGCTCTGTCGCGTTTTATGAAGGGGGCACCGTCCATTCTTGTAGCAACACCGGGGCGACTAAAGGATTACCTGTCCGAACCCTCTACAGCTGAAAAGTTGTCTAACATTCAAACATTGATTTTGGACGAAGCCGACACGATGCTTGAGAGCGGCTTTCTAGCTGATGTGAAGCGAATCCTCCAACTAATTCCACCAAAGAGTACTGGCTGGCAAGGTATGTGCTTCTCAGCCACTGTTCCACCCAAAGTCAAGGATGTGGTCAGTGTTGTGTTGAAGCCAGGCTACACGAGCATTTCGACCATTGAGAAGAATGAAGTGCCAACGCATGAGAGAGTACCCCAGTACCACGTGTTGATGCCGTCCGTGGCAGACACCTTTACTACACTCGCTTCCCTTCTCAATCTGGAAATCAAGAACAGTTCGAAAATCATTGTCTTCGGGGTCACTGCAAACATGGTCGCTCTTTTCGCTGCAGCCTTCTCTCAGGGCTTGACTCCTTTGAAGGTGTTTGAGATCCATTCCAGGCTCAGTCAGAGCGCTCGCACGAAAACAACGGCTCTATTCAAGGAGGCAGCAACCGGAATCATGTTCGCCTCGGATGTTATTGGTCGTGGCATGGATTTCCCTAATGTCGACCTAGTCATCCAGGTCGGTCTGCCATCGAATGGCGAACAGTACGTGCATCGTGTCGGTCGTACAGCCCGTGCTGGCAATGATGGCCGCGCTATCATCCTGCTCACAGAAGCCGAGTCTTTCTTCATGAAGGTCAATCGCCACTTGCCCATTCAGCCTCATCCCCAGACTGACGCGATCAATGAGAGCGCTCCTTCATGCGCCGGTGCCGTCACTCAGGCTATGTACAGCATTGGTGAAGACACAAAGCAACGCGCTTACTCGTCCTACATAGGTTTCTTTGCTGGATCGGGTCTTCTGAAGCAGCTTCGTATGGATAAACCTGGCCTTGTTCAACTCGCGAATGAGATGGCCATAAAAGGCATGGGATGCCCTGAACCCCCACCAATGGATAAAAAGATCGTTGGCAAGATGGGTTTGAAGGGTGTGCCTGGATTCAATTATGCAAGTGGAAATGATTTGAGCGGGGACCGTCCTGCTAGACCGCGTGGTCGTTCTGGGAATAAGACTCGTGATGTATTAAGTCCCGGAGCTGGTCAAGGAGACCGTAGAGGTTCGGTTTCGAAGAAACGTGGAGGACGTCGCGGTGGAGGGCGCGGAGGGCGTGGAGGAAAGCCGAGAGCAGCATAAGTTACTTAAGCCAGGCATTCTCCTGTACCTTCTCTTTCGTCCTTGTATTTGCATATCGGCAAGCATGATTCCCTAAAGACATTATAATACAATTCTAGCCGGCCCTCTTTTTTCCCTTTGTGCAATCCCCTTTCATGACGAGATCTCTAAGCTGATAAAGCCAAGTATCATTTCTGCAACTATTCCTGACCATAATGTTGCAAACGCGGCTACTAGGGGTCATTCTCGGCGCTAATTCTACAGGTACTTGAAACTTAGCTAAATGTATACCTCCGCATCAGATATGTTGGGGTGGTAATCTACCTTATCAGCTCTCTAGAATAATTATCCTTCTTCCAGGGCCCCGGCTTGTGCATACACGTGAGTCCAGACGTCCATCCGGACGTCTAGTTGTACAGTCATAGTACATGAAACGTGACTCTCCCCTAGTATTTTGCTGGCGATGTGTCTTCAGGCAATAGAAAGTTATCCCATATTAGGCCGAATTCAGAAAGTGGCGGCTGCGAGGCATCGTTCATTGAAGCCGGAGCCAGAGGCGGCGGATCATCGCAATAAGGAAAAAGACAATTCGATTCAGGTAGCGACACTAGCCCTGCTTCCTGTCTCAAGCTTGTTACCCATTTAGGATTATCGGCATATGTCTGATCAAAAGGGTCATTGCTTCCGTATGCTATCGCACGAGCTTTGTCTTGAACCATCTCGTCAGTAACATGATTACCCACGGCAGCCTGTTCACGTATATAAACGATGAGGTCGCGTCTGAGATTGACATATCGGCTTAGGGCATTGGGAATATCATTGATGAAAGGCAGGACTTCGTTCCCCCCTGTAGCAAGAGCATCGGTTGTTTTCCACGGGTCCATCGTTTGCCGCTCATGCCCTACGAGGTAGGGAGGCATGGCATTTTCCACTAATTTGGTAATACCAGGCTCGAAGCCCCAGCAACCCTTCCATTGGATCATATCTGCACCCTTCTTGAAGTGGTCTGCGACATGATCTACCCTTTCTGGCCATGTCTCAAATCTTGCTTCGCAGAACCCACAACGAGACTTAATGCGCGTTAGAGAATCTCGCCACTGTTCCATCGAAGCGTGATAGTCGACATTGTGGGTCAGCCTAAGGTGCTGCCGAAGATGATCCTTTCGAGTAAATGTTCGTTGCTCTGATGATTTCTCTCGACAGGCGAGGTAGCCATGAATTTCGAGATGATTGAAGTCCACGTCTGGGGCCTGGCAAAATACACAGAAGTGGGTACCATCAACTTCGATAAGCCCGCCTTGGGGCGCGCAAATCCATCGATCCACCGGTAAGTGAAGCGCCTTCTCATGTCGCTGCCAGTCGTACTTAGTATTGAACGTATCGGAACAGAACGTGCATTGATACGGTCTTTGGCTCTTCGACTTCCGTTTATTCCAGGCCTCGTTCGGATGTGGAGGCTTCCGGCGTCGACGATGGCGAGGTCTTGTATTAATACTAGGGGTGGGCGGTCTTTGTGAAGTTCGATTCGACCGATTGAACGAGATGTCAGAGCCAGAGGACTGACTGTGTTCGTAGCTGCTGATCGAAGGAACCCCTACCACGAACGAAGCGCTTGAGCTATTGCTCGACACAGTATCCCTGTGAGCCGGATATGTGACGCCGCCGTCGGAAGTATATGGGATATCTTCCAACGCTCGTAGAATGTCAGATGTCGCAGCGGGTTCGCTTTCCGGGGGTGAGTTTTGCCAGCGCTCAAGAGGTGATAGTAGAGAATTGTCGGTGTGGTGTGCCTGTGGTGTAGGTTTACTACCGACTATTCTGCGGCGACGTGCATTGGTGAACCAGTTCGAGATCTGAGTTATATCTAACCCCGTCCCATGCCCCAGCTGCTCCTTTTCTTGCTCGGTAGGATACGGATAATCCTGGTGTTGGTCGAGCCATGATTGCAATATACTCACTGCAGTAGTGGAAAATCGTCGATGCTTTCTCCTACCCCGTCTTCTGCTGCTGGGCCCTATGTTCGTACTGACGGTAGGCTCTGGTTGAAGGCTCTCACATGACGAGCTTATGTGTGAATATCTTTCAGATATTACATCCGAACCTATTTTTTCAGAGAGCCCAGGATAATCGAACGTCGGTAAGTCAAGGAAATTCCCACTCAAGAGGTCTTGATAGTGATGATTTAGCTCCCCGTATGACTCAAACAGCCCCGTCGGTAGCTGCGCCTGTATACTTGATCTGTGAGATGCTGCCTCAGGCTGTAGCTCGTCGAATGAGGCATGGCTTGAAGGCTGGCCAGAATGTGCAACTATCTCTTCTTGGAACAATCTGTAATCTATTGTACCACTAAGCAGGGTATCATCCGAGCTTAGAGGTGGGAGTGATAAAACGTCTTCGCAGTATTTGGGAGCATCGCTGTGAGCGTGCTCCATCCGAGCATGGAGAAGCTGGAAGATACTACGTATAACAACCAGTCCTTTTCTCGATTAGAACTCGTTGAATAAAATTGAAGCACAGGGCTTACGCAGTGTGCGGTTAAACAATATCACGATATTTTTGGATCGCTGGGTGGTAGCCACGAAAGCTTTGAAAAGAAAATTCCACAGTAGCCAGCTAATACAACATGAGACCGATTCCGTGGTCTTTCACGCCCTTTAATTGACGGGTCTTTTGGTTCCACAGGTGTTCGGTTGCTTACTCTGGTTGGTCCGTAGAGCGTTGACCATGGATCAGATCTAACGGACGATACTAGTTTTTTGCCAGAGCTATGTGATATAACTGACCATTCAGGCTTCTGAATTGACATGACTAATCCAGAGTATCTCTAGGAGTAGCAGGCGGTAGAGTATTTTTTTGTCTTGACCGCCTGATCCCATGACTAGACCGCGCCCTGTGTCATTGAAGAGTCTCCACATCCACAGTGATCCTCTCAGCGAAACCCTGCAGCTAGCTCAGATGTTGAAGGTGAACTTGAGTCATCCCACCGATGGTTTGGTAGGATAACGAAGAGCCAATACCACTCGACGCCATTGACATATCGCCGCTTTTTTTCCCGCCCTATTTTGCTCAAGTTCAACTGTATGACTAATCCGGTGTGGTTCGGGCTTTGCAAGTTGACCTCGACCAAGACCTTAATGAGCGGATCTATCCCGGGCGAAGAAGATTAGTTTTTCTTTTTTTTCTTTTTCTTTTTTTTTTTTTCCTCTGTTGTTTCTTACATCGTACAATAGCTCTCGTTGGCTTCGCCACCCAGTATACGCGTCAGTCAAGCCGTTAAACTAATCCAGCCAGTCCCCCAAGGATTCACTGCATCAGAGCAATGGCGACAATCACTGAGTCAGTGTCTACAGCAGTCGAGTTGCAGGAGCACAATCAGGTTGGAGGGAGATTTACTAAACATACGGGCGATCCAACACCACCGGAGAATTCAGATGAGATATTGCAGGCCTCACTCGCAGCTGATGCCGAGGTTCCTGATGGGGGCTACGGGTGGGTAGTCATTTCTGCATGCGCAGTAGTTACCTGGTGGTTCATTGGAACCTCCTATTGCTGGGGTGTACTGCAAGCGGCTTTGGTAAAGGAAGGGCTATCGTCGTCTTCTACTCTGGCTTTCATAGGCTCGGTTGCCACGGCATGTATTTCCTTTCTGGGAATAATCAATGCGAATGTCATCCGGAGATTAGGCACTAGGATTTCGGCCCTACTCGGTATCTTCTTGCTCGGCCTGGGAGAGGTTCTGAGTGGCTTTGCCACCAAGAATGTGGGTGGCTTGTTTGCGACTGCCGGTGTTCTCTTCGGCCTCGGAATCAGGTAAGCAAGTCGTTTTCTGCTCAGCATATTACCATATAGCTAAACCGTGACAGTATCTGTTTTATGGTTGTCTCTGCGATCCCTGCGCAGTATTTCAAGGCAAAGCGTGGTATCGCTAATGGGATCGTTTACGCTGGGGGTGGCCTCGGGGGTACTGTCATTAGCTTTATCATGAATGCCTTGCTTGGTAAGGTGGGCATAGCGTGGACCTTCCGGATCATTGGTTTCATGATCTGGGGTACGGGCTTGCCAGCAGCGTGCTTTATCAAAGAACGGGTGCCAATCCAACGCACAGAGTTTGTTGAGTGGCATGTTCCCCCTTAAAGCTTTTCGGATTTGCCTAATGCATGACTCCGTTTCTAATCTTTTTGCAGGCGACTCTTCCGTGATATTCGATTTGCTTTGCTGTTCGCAGCCGGCGCAATTGCAACTTTTCCGCTTTTTGTCCCCCCGTTTTTCCTTCCGTTATACACAGAATCGATGGGGATGACCTCGGGAGTGGGTGCAGGAATGGTGGCTGCATTTAACTTCTCTTCTGCGGTGGGGAGGCTGATGTGCGGCTTCTGTAGTGACCGGCTGGGACCGCTGAACACCCTGTTTATGTCACTTTTGCTCAGTGCCCTCAGCATGCTGATCCTCTGGCCCGTTTCGACGTCTATCGGCCCGTTGATTGTCTTCGTCATTATTAATGGAATGGCTAATGGTGGGTTCTTTTCGACTATGCCCACGGTCGTTGGAAATGTATTTGGTTCTGCTCGGGTATCTGTCGCCATGGGTATGATCGTGACCAGCTGGGCTGGAGGTTATTTGATGGTAAGCTCCCCTTACACCACTGTTGTTTCAGCTATACACCCCATTTACATCGCTTTGCCATGGGCTAACGGTTCTACGCAGGGCGCTCCAATCGCTGGCTATATATTGAATGCGTCTGGCGGAGAGGATGGTGGTATTGGCGCCTATCGTCCTGCCATATTTTATGCAGGGGGTATGGCCCTGAGCGCATCTGTGTTGGCCATGTTCATTCGTCTCAAAACTGATACACAGCCGTTCAAGAAGCTCTGATAAGATGGATTTTGCCGGCTTATATTGGCTGCTACATGACCTGGCAAGCGGAGATATGAGACATGCCTTGTGTCCCACGACATAGAGGATTATATGGCATCCTGCTACACGAATTATGCTGCAGGGTCAGCAATGTCTCTCCCAGTTTTCCCTAGAAGGCTATAGATGCCGAAGGTACTAGAAGACTGAAACATGCCTTTACGAGATTATTATGGGTCCTTGGTTTCTGAGATATGTCTTCGCTAATGGACCATCAAAAGTTCCTGACATGCTTGGCCTTCAAAGATAGCTTGTATTAATAGCCCGTTCTGCCAGTGGTAGGACCTCATGATGTCTGAAAAATGACAATTTTCATTTATTGAAAACTGAATTAAGTGAACATCAATTTTGATGCTATACTGTCATTCCCCTACAAGTGCGCACAGTTAGAGTAGTCATTGAATCCTGAACCCTGATGGTGAGCTCCACCGCTTATACCACGCCCTGTCAAGCTTCGGATGGCGAATTCCAATAGAGACCAATGTGGAAGTTGTATACACAGCTTTATACATTCCAATATTCTTCATATAGCCTTGATGTGAGTATCGGAAATATATTCGGCACATTCCCTTGCTGCTTGTTTTTAGAAGATCAACGACTTTATGTCGTATTGTCAACCTGTCAAACCATCTCTAGTAGGGCTTCGATTATATCTCCAAGCTAAATTTGTCCCTATGATATTTTTCATCAGCGGAAGTAGTTGCCACCGCTCAGGACCATGATAGCTTGGAATGAATCTAGTCCAAGGGGTTTGAACCCGAGAAGAGATGACTCATACATTCCTTGTTATTCAGGATGGTATTCCCGGATTGACCTGATGTGTAGATTTTGAAGCATCCAAAACAGGTTGACTAGCCGTGGGTCCTGCACCATGTTGATTACCTCGGTAGAGAGTATTATCATAGTGGCCGTTCAGTCTAGTGAAAAGCGTCTCTGCTGGAACACTCTCTCACAATATAAAATATATAAAAATGGATAAAAAAAATAAAAATGAAACGAATCTTTGAAAATAAGATTAATAAATATATTAGCAGCAGTGGCTCTTCTAATTTAACCATCTAATAAATTTAGTAACTACATAAATAGGGTATTACTACATAGGGTATTCCCTGAATCCACAACCTCTCGCGATACTCGAGAGTACGCAGCATATACCAGAACGCCAACTCGGGAAAACCCACGAAAGGCAACACAAAACGTTCTAAGAAACTCCTGACTGCTATGTACAAACTTTGTCTTTTCGCTAAACAGACAGAGAACTATTCTGCCATATTGCTCAACCAAGCCACCCCCTTGGCTAACAACCGAACGACGCAGCAGTTTCTGTACAGTTTCAGCATCTTCTAAACATTATCTCTAGGAAATGCCCACAAAATCCTTATTCTCCCACTTGACCTTCGTAAGGCCCTCGTGGCGACCTCGCTACAGTGTCTTACCACGGTTCCCTCCGCGCACCAATTACCTCGTCCGATACAGTTCCTGCTCGCCCATGGGAAAGGCCCAATCGGATTCCCGCAAGAATGTAACCGTTAAAACACTGCAGAACCTCTATAGAAAGGGCGAACCCATCACGGCACTTACAGCCCATGATTACCCAACTGGATATATAGCCGATGCCGCGGGGATGGATGTGGTTATCGTCGGAGATAGCCTGAGTATGGTCGCGTTAGGGATGGAGGATACAAACGAAGTGACGATGGAAGATATGCTACTCCATTGCCGAAGCGTGTCTCGTGCTGTTAAACATGCCTTCACTGTGAGTCCCCCTTTGCCTAATACCAGCCACGTTTATCCAACCACGTAAGCGATCTCTAACGCCTCTCATCACCGAATAGATAGTAGACCTCCCAATGGGCTCCTACGAACTATCCCCCGAGCAGGCACTCCAATCGGCCATCCGCATGATCAAAGAAGGCAGCATGAAAGCTGTGAAACTCGAATGTGGAGAGGAAATGGCTCCCACCATCCGCCGAATCACCCAAGCTGGGATCCCCGTCCTGGCACATATTGGACTAACGCCGCAACGACATCATTCCATTGGTGGGTTCAGAGTCCAGGGCAAGTCCGTCGCGGGCGCAGTCAAGGTATTGCGGGATGCACTTGCTGTGCAGGAAGCCGGGGCGTTTATGGTTCTGATTGAGGCTGTTCCCGGGGAGGTTGCTGCTTTGATTACGGAGAGGCTTCGTATCCCGACGATCGGGATCGGGGCTGGGGTTGGTTGTTCTGGACAGGTGCTGGTACAGGAGGATATGATGGGTAATTTCCCCCCGGGGAGGTTTATGCCCAAGTTTGTGAAGACTTACGCGGATGTTTGGGGGCAGTCCATTCGGGGTATCGAGGAGTTTAAGAAGGATGTTAAAGGTAGGGCTTTTCCTTCGGGGGATCATACGTATCCGATCTCTGAGCAAGAGCTGGCGGAGTTTCAAAGTGTTCTGCGCGAGGCAGTTGAGCAGGAAAGTGGACATAGTGTGTAGAGTTGAATGGCTCTATGTCTGGTAAATCGTGTTATTACTTCTCTTGCTACTATATACATATAAAGCTTACACATACTCACGAAAGGTAGAATGACCTTGGTCTGAACTAAATCTGTACTAGAAAAGCCCATAGTCAAATGGATATTCTATTCAGAGCAGTTATAGAAATGCAGGGTAACATGGAAGTGGATCTTCAGCGACCTCATATACAACCAACGAAAGGGTACACAGTGAAGCTCTATGCAGCGTCATTGGAAAAAATAACAACTGCCCGATGGATCAATGACTGGTCATCTTCCCCATCATATCGACAGTACCGAGTGAGAGTAGGTTGCAACATGAACACGACAGCTCGACCGTTCTCACTAGGGTCACACTTTTCCTCTGTTTCATGTTCAGCATAAGAGTGCTTTTTCATGTGTGGAATATCCTCGTGGAAAGCTCCCAAGGAATCAAAGGAGCCAAATTCGAAATCCATCTCATTGGTCCACATTCCAATGCAAAGGTCCGCGGCGATTTGATAGACATGGAGAAGCTCCTGATATCGCCTGTCTTTGGCGGAGTCAAAGACTGTTTTGAGCAATGGATGCAACAGAGCAGACTCATCGAGGAGGTTGGACACCAGTCGTTCCAGGGTAGAGTCTCTCAAGCGCTTCATGTGCATCGCAAGCAATGGGTCAAACGTTGTTTCTGGCGTAAATGCATTGAGGAAGCGGACTGTTATCTGCCGCCACTTTCTTGAATTCCACCTCTCTCGCTCGCTGGCAGGTTCAACTATACTAAAGTTAGCGTATGAATCTACCTTTGGTTTAGATAATATAATATACCTTGTTTACACCATTGCCATAAGTTATGGAGCTCGACATGGGAAGGGATAAAAACTTGACCGTGCTCGCCAGTCACATCCATACCATCCACATTCTCATCCAGATAGAAGAATGGATCTTCGATCACATTCCCAAATAAGTCCTTAGCCACTAAAGCCTGGCTGAGAATGAGGGGGAGAAGTTCAGAAATATTGGACGTTAATCTCTTAACCAACGAGTTCCAGTCATCTTGCAGACAATATCCCTCTAGCCCGGCAACTATTTTTTGCTTTTCTTCGTCGGACAGCTGCTTCTCCAGAGTTGCCCATTCCACTGACCAGTCCTGCAGACGTTCCTGGATGACGCTGAGTTTCTTGTGAATCTCATCATCATTGTAGGGCAGCCATGTAGCCCCCTGTAAGTAGTACCCGGGACAATCCGCAGGATCGGGATATTGCATCTGGTCTTTATCATGCGATGGGCTCTTCTCGCCAATAGGATCAGGGTGCTGTGGCTGGTCTTCATCGCACGACGGGGCCGTATCGTCATCTTCTCCCTGAGTCTGGGCTGGGGCTTCCTCAGGGCCAGAAGACTGTGGCGCAGGGCTCGAAGTCTTTCCTTCTTCGACCTTTATCTTTTTGGGTGGAGATGGCGGAGTCGCCGGGGCTTCGGCGGTAGGAGAGGCGCTTCGTTTGTTCAGTCTCGCAGATCGTCTTCTTTTCTTGAGCCGGGACTTGCATTAATACGGACACTATGCAATGTGAGTAGTAAACTATCTTACCACCTGCGGTTTCTCTTCCTGGGTGCTAGGTGCTTCGCTGACCCCCCGATACTCTGCTTCTGGGGTGGTCGGAGGTTGAGCAGTCTCGAGGGCTGCAATGGTATCTTCCTGCGATGCCCCAACATCAGTTCTTTGACCACGGCTGAAGAATGAGTACGGCCAAAAGGGCCAACTGAAAAAACCAGATGTTAAATAGGACCGCCATACTTCAGCTTGCTTGGTGTCAGAGCCCGTAGGCTCCTCGCTCCCCTTGTTAGCCATGGCGAGCTTCGTACTGTAAAGTGATCAGCAGTTGATGGTCGAGAATATGAGCAATACCGGCGTAGGGAATATTATGATAGAAGTAGAGGAGACAGAAACTGAAACGGGATTGATCTGATATTCAGATGTCCATCATGGGCGAAAGTTGACCTTTTTATATGTAAGACTTTTCGGAACGGCAAGACATCTGGTGGTAGTGAATGCTCCCCTGCCCTATGAGTAGCAAGCTAAAAAGCTAAGAAGCCCGCATTTAGGAGCGAATAACCTCGTCAATTTTTAAATAATGCCTTCAGTCGAGGATCAAAAGACCAGAGAAAGCCGCTTTGTGCAAGGCGTGTTCATTTGCTAGACCTGTGCAACCAGCTCGTTTGAACATTGTTTGCTTTGCCACCACATTTCTATAACACAGCAGAGGGGATAATGATAGGATTTCCCACCTATCTAGGCTATGCTTTGCATAGCTAGAAAGAAGTGGGGATCAATAAGTGTAACATGCAGTTTGACACAAGGATGTAGACAAATGAAGGCTATTTTCTTTGGTTTCCAGAACAAACGCAAAGGAGTATAGACAATCGTATGAAATCCCTACGATACGCACAAGTCAGGCAACAAGACAGATCAGAGTGACGTTACGTCGTCTATCTAAGAAAGGTCACACTGTGTTGGCTTTTAGAAACCGTAACACTACACGCCCTTATGGTACGTGAATACGTATACTATTGCCAAAATTTGATCATAAAGACTCTAAATATTGAACTAGATAATATCACGGGCACCCTGCATAATGAAGTAAGAGAAAGGGAAGGAGTTAAACAAGAAGAATCAGGCAAACACTATACCGAGAGAAAATGGAATCTATACTTAGATCTCTGCTGTATTGGATGGATGGGGTTAACCCTACCCTAAGACAATAATTATTAGAGCAATAAAGAGCAATGAAAATTTACGAAAATCTCACCAACCTACCACTGCGACACTCCAACATCGAGCTATCGACCGGTGAGCTCAAAGGCCTCTGCGATTGTGAATAGAACATGCAACGTTGTAACTGTGCATTGTGTGCTTCCTTGTTGTCCTCCTTATGTCTCTCGGGCCTCGCAGCCTATATTCCAAGTACGTAAGGCTTGCAAGTTGCTTTTCTTTCACTTGGAACTGGACTATCTATTGATCTGCATGGTTATGACGCCGTTCACAATTCTAATTCCATTGTTCTTGGGTATAATAATACACATGATGAACAAGATAGAGAAATCCAACAGATGGGATCAGTATTGGACAGGTGCTCCGTTTAATTTGAAATATCCTGGCTGCAGTGTTTGGTAGATGCCGCGAGGATCGTATGTTGCTGCCACCTTCTGCAGGCGGGCTTTATTTTCTGCACCATATCCAGCAATGACATCCTGGAACTGACTGCCATAGTTCATATAGATAAACTGATGGGCAATCCCACGCTTCTTTGCTTCCTTGGTGACGACTTTGAAGTAATCATGAATGAAGGCGTAGACGGCATTGTCGTCGGCAGCGTTATCCCACCAGAAGGCCATGTCGAATAGAATCAGCGGCCCTTGCGATGCATCCAAACCCAGCGCATTGCCACCAAACTTGGTCATGTTGGCCAGCATCGGTTCCGTCAGCGCCTGATAAACTATTACGGGATTCGCACCCGAAATGTTGTCAGTTTGCGGTAAGACTTCGAAGAAGTATTCAGCCGCCCAGCGGGCGAATGATTCATCCAACTGTGTTGCAATTGTCCAGTACACCTCCCGGTGTCCGTTAGGATTTAGGCTGTTGATGTAATCGCAGTACTGCACGAGACTCCTGGACTCGGTTGTGTCGGCCAATGCAGGAATGTCTCTGTATGGCTTGAAGATGAGCGGGTCGGCCTTGTTTAGCGCATACGAGAGCTCTGCGGATGCGAGATTTACTCCTTGCATGCGGATGAATGCCACGTATTGCTGGGCGTTGCCGTCGGATGTCGCGCCACGGGCGACATTTGCGAAAGCACTGATGACCTCCGGGACTCGGGACTCCTCAAAGACGCGCGTAGTCCCACGCATTGTCGAACTTGGGATTGTATACAAGTTGAACTTGGTAACGAGACCAAGATTATTGCCTCCGCCGCGGAGAGCCCAGTAAAGGTCCGGAAGGTGAGTTGCATTAGCAGTTACAATACGGCCGCTAGCTGTCACGACCTATAAGTTGTAAGTATTCGCTGTTCACCTGCAAGAGCCAAAAGAACAGCCGAAACGCTTACCTCAAAGCTCTCTACATTATCTAAAGCCCAACCATATAGGTTGGAATGGAATGAAATGCCACCACCAGTGACAAAACCACCCACACCAATGCTGCTCTCCCGACCGCCGACAGCAGCTAACCCGTACGGTTCGAGGGCCTTGTACACTTGACCCCAGAGGTTCCCTGGCCCCAGGGATACGATCGAACGGTCCTCATTCAGACTCAGGTCATTCATGTCGGTGAACCAGATGGTGATTCCTCCAGGGCTGCTCGACGCACCTCGGAAGGCGGCATGGCCGCCGCTCTTGGCCGCGAACGGACACCTGGTCAGCTGAGATAACAACACAACTATGGCAACATCCGTGTTGATGCCAGGCTTGACAATGCAAGACGGACGAACCTTCGCCTGCTGCTCAGACCAGAAAGCTCCCGTGAAACTGGTGTAGCCGGCGTTTTCCGGAGCTAAGACTTTCTCAGAGCCAAAGATGGAGTCGAGACTAACGCACTATTTCCACGTCAGATACGCCGAATTACTCCGGAACAGGTGCTCTTATGGCTGGAAACCTACGGCTGCAAGACAAGATGATTCTGTCCATTGCTGTGACAGGTTTGCCAGGGCAGGTATCCTGGAGGTATCAACGCCATAGCCTTCCAATGCGGCAGTGATGTTAAAATTGGCCGGTTCGAAATTGCTGTCGGCTTGCACTATGGCAGTACCACTAGCAACAAGCAAAGCGCCTATCGAAGAAAGCGTGCGCATCATCAAGCCAGGTTGACTACTGTGTGAAGAATAGACCCAATGGGAAAGGAAGACTATTGAGAAACCCAAGGGCGCGGAGGGATTTATATACTTTGAAATGGCGCCAATAGAAGCACAAGAGAACTATCTAATGTAGTAAAGGACTATATCGCAAGAGAGAGAAGAAATAAAATCTATAAATACTCCAAGTTGTGTGGATTTGCCGGGCCAGCAAATATGCTTCTTGCTGAAGGATGGCGGTGCAGGAAGAATGTAACGGAGTCAGGCCCCATAAAATGTCGCGTCAGAATTTAAACTAGTGCGAATAAAGCATACACCAATAATCAAGTTACTTTTCTATCTTGTGGACAGTGCGCTTCGGCAGATGAAATATGATAGGCCCCTTCGTATCGTTTTGCTACTTTTCTAGTACTTTTTGGTATCTTTATTAATCCTCGGTGGAACCAAAGGAATTAGCTCTTACTAAGACCCATTCTGGTTCTTACCTAGTCTGTATTGCCCCCAAAGATTATAGATGAAGTCCCTGCTGACCTTCTATACTAAGGTTTTATGGAAGCATTTTCCAACAGTGATTTGGTCACGGTGGTTGGGACACTCGGTTAACGACCCTTGCCCCTTCGTCATTGAGTCTTCGTATGGTTTCACCAGCCATGCATGGCAATTAGTGCTTATGCCAATCAAATCCGCGAGGCCCCTTGCGCCATGGCTGGCTATGACTGGCTTTACGACCCCACACACCCTGTGAGACAAGATATTACCAGGCTAATAGGGCTTAGTCACAAGGGCCGGATTGTTACGTACCGGACCTGCTGAGCCGTAATATATGGGGTGTTTTGCTACATGGTCAAGACAAGTTTCTTGACCCCGGTCTTTCTAAAAGGGTATCTTTGCGCATAAAAGCTGAAACATTTACGAGAGGTCAACATTGCACTTCTATTACCATAAAAGGTTGTATAGAAAGGCTTGAAAGGACTGGCAGTAATACCTGTCTGACGATATGGTATCCAGGTCCCCAGAGACTTTTTAAATAGGCCTGAGCTGTTGATTTCCGTATCGCCTGAGAGATTGTTTAATTAGAGCATATGACGAGGCAAGCCATGAATACGCACTACTAGGTTGAGGGTATGCTTGTATGTTTAATGCTCACTGTGTTATCCGGGCTGGGGAGGAGCACGACAGAATGAATCCATGAATTCAATGACGAACTGGTAACATTTAACCTTTGTCCACTCTACCGCTATTCTCAACACGTATAGCGTGTTGGGTCTTGCTACTCAAGGTGAGTAACATGGAGCAAACTAGGGCACAGTCGATCCACATGACCTGTCTTCTATTTGTCTTTCGATAGCGATTGTCAGACATTTCATGAGTTTCATTCAGGCAGCATGCTACCTCTTATTAGAATCCGATACAGCTATCGAATCTCAAAGCATGCTCCCCTCAACCAACAAACTAGTCAGCCCTGTGCCAACCCCGCGATAACCATCTGCCCCCAGAAATACAATCCATACCCAAAAGTACTCTGAACCCAACCCCGGCTTCCACGAGATTTCTTAAATGCATCCTTCGCAACATAAACATCGCTAGCAACGAACATCGCCGCGCCAAACACTCGCTGATACTGCCAGTAGGACGAAACATCCACCGGGGTCGTCGAAGCCGCAGTAGCAAACATCACGCTGATGATGGTAGCATAAACGAGGACCAATGGTTTCATATCCGCAGGAAGGGCGAGATCCAGCACATTACTTTGAGCCGAGGAATGCGGCGGTGGATAGATGACGCCAAGCCATTTTGCGACCGCCATGGTTGCGAGGAATGTTGTTGCGAAGGTTCCCCACGAGATCACCTCATTGTCCTGGAAGAAGGCCAGGATATAGGCTATATGAGCTGCTGCGAAGGCGACAACGCCCAGTTGGAAGGAGATGGAAATTTTCTTCTCCTGTTGGGGTTGGGAGTTCGCATCATGGAATTCGCTTCGCGAGGGGATTAAGAAAAAGTCACCCGCTAGGGAGAAAAGAAGGCCGGCAGAGATGAAAGAGCGAGTGGAAGTCCACTCTCCTGATATTAGAAAGAGTGGCCCACTGAGGAAAGCGACCGAGGAGAGCATTTTGAATAAGGCTGTGCCAGTGTGGGATCGGGATACGGCCTCTGAAATGACCAGTAATGGGAGAGACCCCATGAGAAGGTACACTGCCGGCAGAGGGGGCATTGACAAATTCGTGGACATCTTGGTTGAACGTGATTGCGCAGATACCTAAAGGACAACGAGGTAGGTCGCTGCGGATCCTTTTGGCTTTTTCTTATATGTGTCAGTTGGGGAAAAAACGAGGGATCAGCAGTGGAGACTTGTCTGGGGAATCCATTAGCCAATTGATCGGGTAGTGCCGAGATCACAAGCAGGATCAGATTGGATACCTCGGTCATATTTCCCTATGTCATTTGTAGACTCTGTTGGACTTGTATATGCATTTCAGGAAGGGCTTTTGGTAGTGGGACATTAAAGCACAACCTCTCGATGCTAGTTCAGCCGTGAAAACCACGGTAAAAGGCGCTATACATAGTTACAATCTACAAAGGCTTCAAAGAGAGATGCCCTCATACATACATTTCATCCAGAATCATGACTTGCAGGTTAGGCCACGACACTGCTTCCGATATAAACAGCCTGAGGCATGTAAAATCATCTCGGCTGTCATCGAGCTCCGTGATGCTCTTCCAATATATCGAATGCAAATGTCAATGTGTGGCCCCATTGATCTATGCTTTTAACTGATGGAATAACTATTCACTACGCAAAAGCTAGAGTTAAATACTATCCAAGATCTTTGGCTGTGTGGGTGATATTATTGAGCCAAACAGAGCAAGTTCTAATAGGGATAGATCATCATGGTTGTGTATTTGCCCGTCGATCATATCATGTGTCTTTTGTACCAATATTTCCTTTAAATAACTACAAAGCCTGACGGTAATCTTTGTGATGGCCAGGGAGTACATATACGTCAACCCTGATTGACTGCGTATCATGTAGACAAAGGGACGGGTATCATTCACCTGGCCAAAATGCCTTCGTCCTATCATAACTTGCTCGCAGAACCCGTACGGGACTGAATACACGGCCGGCGTTCTATTCAATGAAAATGATACCGTTTTTCCTATTCACCTACTGACCGAAACAAATGGTATAAATAATAGGAATATGCCTCACAGCTTCCTTCTCCTTGTCCTCCTGCTCCTATGCTTCGCATGTCCACACCTCTTCGAAACTGTGTAATCCATCCACATCCGTGACTGAAAGAACCCCATAACAGGATACCAGACAATGAGAATCCAAACCATGATTCTTCTTTCCCTTTGCACCCTAGCAACTTCAATAGCCATACTCCCCAATGCCCGCCGTGAAGCTGGTAACTACCCTCCCAAGACTCCCACTCCCAATACTACACATAGAGAAACTAACCATATACAACCCTAGACGAAGTCATCGAGGACTACAGCTCTGTCACCGAAATGGATACACGAGATACACTTGAAACCAGAGCCTACCCTCGTTGCTTGAGTTACGCGGACTGCAAAGGTGGCTGGTGCCACAAGGGCAACTGTCTAGATAATGTGTGCAAAGGCGCAAATATGTGCCCCAAGGGGTTCTTGTGCGATGGCGCCAACTGCTACAAGCATAAGAAACCTTGGGTGTATGATGGTCCTTCTTAGATGAGATGTAAGTTGTGCTTATGTTATTTGTCGGTGGATGGATGATTGTCTAACCCAGCTCTGTGTAGGGTGATGTTCTCATCGAGGTTCTGGATGTTGGTGACCGGACTTGCTTGTTGAGAGGATGGGTGAGTGGCTATCTGGTAGTAGGGCCTCTGATTCAGAATTACTAGTAGTCTTCCTGGCTGTGACCCGTGACTATGATCCTTGATTGGGAACTAGGTGAATCTGAATGAGTACGCTTTCCGTTGTCTGTGAGAATCACGTTTACATACTTAGTTGTATGAATGACAATGTATGCGTTGTTGATGCAGCTGCTTCATTATGATAAGTGTCCGTATCAAGAAAGCCAATGCAGTATAGAAACATACGGAAACCTTCCTCTGATGTAGTAATACTTTAGTGCATGGCGCAGATCTTATACTAATTAAACATAAGCATAGTAACTGCTAATCTGGTCCGCTATAAATGCAGACTATATTATATTTCCCTTTTCTACTTCGTACACAATAAAAACATTACGTATATCCTAATTTTAAACCCACCCATTACTCAAAGTCGGAAGTACAGAAAACACGACAACGCCACCGGAAGGCAAAATGCACCTGGCAATACTATTAGCAGACATACCACGACATAGGACAGGATGTGCACTTACCCATAACTAGATTCATATAGTAATAACCGGCAGTTTCGGATAAAGTGCCTGAAATCAGCGGACCTAGCATGGAACCAAGACTGAATGCTACTTCGGTCAAGGAGAAGACCCGGGAACTACCACCGAATTCTCCGAAGATATTTGGATCCTTTGCTTCCATGTCCTTGGTAGCAGCTGATAGAATTTTTAATAAGCATGAGTTCGTACTAGGGATAGAGACGGGCAAGAACTGAGGGCGACTCACCAACCAACTGCATCGTGCCCCCACCGCGAATCAAGGTGAAGATAATACCAAGACTAACCAGACCAGTGAGGAAGATGGCTTCGCCATTGGTTTCTGGGCTAGCCCATGGGAACTTCTTATCCCCCGGGACCCCCAACAGCCACAGAAATGGGGTCGAGAGCGCCCAGCCGATCGTCGCAGGCCACCTGGCACCAACTCGATCGCGAAGCCACCCGACCGCAGGGCCAAGGAACATAGGGGGAAGTTGGAGAGTTAGGAAAATCATGCCCACGGAGAGGGTGTTCCAGTGAAAGGTATCGCGCAAATGAAGCGGGAGGGTGGCATCGAAAGCGGAAATGAGGGTTGCAAAAACAAGTGTGTTTATTACACAGGCCACAACGCCAGCATCACTGATCATAATGCGGTAGAAAGAGCGAGATGACTTGACTTGCTCAGTCTCCGTGGCGCCTGTGTTGGAGTCTGGGGACTCGTTGGTAGGGGATGACGGTGGAAGCAGTGGCGCCCTTTCGCTCTCCTCGGGGTCGCGAGGAGCGGTTAGCTTGGGAGAGCTGGGTCGCTCAAGCGGTAGTTCTCGCCTTTCGATCATCAGTAGACGTGCGATAATATCCAGGAAGAGCACCAGCAGAGGAGCGCTCCAAGTCGGCCAGTATCCCACCAACTCCAGTAGCGCACCAGCGACGATAGGGCCACCGAGCTGTGCGGCTGTCACAATGGACATAGCCGTTCCTAGTGCCTTACCAATATGGTCCAGGTCGATATTATCAGTCAAGGTCGCAAACCCTACAATCCATGTGGCGCTACCGGACACTGCCTGCAGGATCCGACCGATAAACAGCGCCTCAACTAGGTGACCGTGAGTTCAACGCAGGTTTGACTACCGTATTTGAAGAATGTACATACTGGAAAAAGTGGAGGCTACTAAAAGGGTACCTGCCACGCATCCTGCAAGAGCGATCAGCAGCGGAGTCTTCCGGCTCGGTGTCTTGTCCGCAAAATGGGCAATGATGGGCGCGGAGATCAGAGACACGAAGCCATGGACAGTCAGGACAGCAGTGGTCATCCGCTGGGTTTTGGATGGATCCATGCTAAGACGATCTTCGAGCATAAAGCTCAAGATCGGAACCACAAAGCCATACAGGAAGGTTTCTGGTGAAGAGCTGTTAGGATATTTGGCACCATGAGAGTTCCAACGCCAAGGGAAAAATACCAGCAAACAAGGCGACGAGAACCGTCGTAAGGATGAAGATTCGGGATGAGCGCCATCGGTAACCCCATGGCAGTTGCTTTTCGCTTTCCATGGTCTTGAGTCACTGGCGACGGGTGACTGACGGGATGATTATCCTTCTATTGTTGAATCCGGGGAATTCGGCAGCCCTCTTGTCTTATAATACGAGAAACATGCCTGGGGTTGGGTTTTCGCCGGGATAAATGACAAATTAACTTGTACCATGCAACATGAGATCAGCAGGTCAGTAATTCATGCACATTAAGAGTCGCTAAACGAGGCAATCGCAAAATCCGATCATCCCTGTCGGACCAACGAGAGAAGAAGGAAAAAATGCATCCGGCCCGCGGTGGATACGAATTACTATCCTTCAGCTCAGCCGCAGTTCCGCTGTCCTAATTGGGGGGTTTTTTTCCCCCTATATATCACCCTCAGCCGCAAGGGCACGACACATCGAAACGAACGCCGAATGAAAATTTAAATGCGTAGAATGGCGTCGATCAGCTTTGACTCGTAGGTTCTCCCTCCAGTCAGCCCTTGCATCAGTCTGTGTCAGAAGTTTCACTCGCGCCGAAGGTGTCACGTTAAGAGATGATGAAGCTGTTACAAGACCCGAACCTCAAGATCTCGTCCGGAAACTTTCATAAGTTTTCGAACGCCGATCAAATTAATCATCGTGCATCTTCGCGCGAACATGAACGCGAACTCCATCTAATTTGGTTGCAGTGGCGGGCCGAGCGACTAATCAAAGATTCCGATCACCTGAATGTGGATACCCTAAAGAACACATCACCCACAGATCCCCATTGCTTCATGCATTCAGCAGCTCAGCTCAAGGCTAACTTGGCACTAGTAGGTACATATCGAGGCCACTAGCTAGCTTGCCCCCACCTCCCTCCCGACCCAAGAAATCAATTTGGAATATGCTACTAGTACCACTTGTGGTGAAGATGATCGACAGGAGGCAAAGACTGGATAATCGGATATTACTCCGTACATACCTACCTCTGAAGATGTACAACTCCAGTAAATACATACATTCTTGGAAGTTTAGAGTTACTCTCGGATATTACCGCTAGAGTTGAGCTCTGACATCCAGTCCAACCCCGCATCAACCTGATCCACAGCCAAGTCCACAGGCATCGGATTTGGGACCACCCACGGACCAACGTATGAAAACAATAGGTCATCAAACGAGATTGGGAAATTATATTGCCCTGGACCCGTAGTCACTGGCTCGGACACGTCGAGCCCTGTCGGAATGTCTTCCCAGGTTTCATCCTCTCTTTCATCAGCGTCATCACATTCACGATTTACTGTCACGATACCAAAATACGGCACGGCAATTTGACGACCAGTCCCCTTTTCTAATGATTGACTGCTTGCTACTAGCTCTTCTAGGGCTGTATGGCATTGACCACTCAACGAGTGTGGTTGGCCTTCGGAGCAATCCTTGAGGGCAGAAAGCGTCCGGTTGATGAGAGACTGATCATATAAGTCCGGGCCCGGTTTCGACTTTTTCTCCCGAAAAGGATGTCGCCCGAGGAGATGAAGGAAGAGAATGACCGCAGCGGTAAGTGCTGAGAATCCGGAGAGCTTTACGCTGTTGTCGATGCGCGCTGTGGTAGGATCGCTCTCATACAAACATAAGTAAGCCTCGAGCAGCGACCGTGCACTTTTTATGCACGACGCTCGGCCATGTTCTTGCCCACTTATGCCCGAAGATTGTAAGAAAAATGGCAAGTATAAATGTGCCTTTAGCTGATGGATGTTTGCCAGCCGGTACAGCCGTGCATGTTTCTCAGGAATATCCTGGCAAATAGATATCTGCTCCATTTCTAGATATCCCACCAGGAGTTGCGAGGTAATCTCGTCAATCTGTTCATCAGCTCTAATGACCGACGAAAGTGTTGGCTCTTTGTTGATCTGCAAGCAATCAATGACGCGACCGGTCAACACAGATAGATGTCGAGCATGGAAAATGATCGGCGAAGTCTCTTTCAAAGAAGGAATGTATAGGTCGCAAAGGTTCTCTGGGATCGAGTACGGAAGCCCAATCATCAGGCTTACCCACCGATCTGCACTAAACAGTTGCCAAAACAATGAATCTACGAGTGCCGAGTTCCTATGCTTCTGGTGGATACCGGCAAGTTGGGCCAGGGTGTTGGCCCTGCGGTACGCGATCCAGGCTCGCCGAGGCTGCAGGGAACTCATATAACATAGCCCTAATGCCATCAAACATTGGAGACCATATCTACCACCAGCTACATTATCATCGTATAGGATCAACTGTTCTACCGGACGGAGGTACTTCCCAAAGTCACCGGTACTAAATGCGAAACACAGTAGCAATATTGCCAAGAGGCAAGGATGTCCAGTATGGAACGCCCGCATTGCGAAGCTCTGGAGGTCAGTATCATCTTCTTCGCCCCAACCCAGCGCAAAGGACTCCCGCCATGTTCGCCACCAATGACTTCGAGTCCGAAAGATCTCGATCATCTCTGATTCGGATGGCAACGCCAGACAAAGTCTGTATATAACATCAGCCCGTTCTATATGTTGTGCAGAACTATGGCGCGTGCTGTCTTTACGTGGTGGAATTGCCGACCTGGGAAAAGCCTCTTTGTCCGGCTGAGGCTGACTAATCTGCACATCGTGAGAAGGATGACACAACAATAGAACCTTCTATCAAGGGCGATGTCCTACTAGTTCATGATTTAATAACTTCATGATCGGCGCACATCCACTTTGCACAGTATCTGGGTTGATGACTGCGCTGTTGACAGCCGCGTCCATTGCATATTGTTGATCTTTCTTAAGAGATAACCTGGCTCTGTCATTTAGTTGGGCTAGTAGTGCTCCAATAACATGAACCGACCCATCCGAATGGCCGTCGAAGGGATTCTCGCCAGTTATTGGGGCACTGGGTGAGACTCCTGAAGATGTTTGATTCGAGTCATAGTTAAGCTGGGATTCGTCCGACCCCTGTGGGACACACGTAGATCCTCGCCTTGCACAGTGAATGCATCTTTCTGAGTTACTTGGAGGGAAGATACAGCGGACCTTCCGTCGTCGGCCTGGGTTCGTGTTAGTTTAGATTCGATTACTACTTAACTGATCCATGATTATTGGAGGCCCACATACACGACACGCAGCTATGCGTCCCCTTCCTCATTCGCCTAGCTGGAGGCATGGGTTCGGTTTGTACTAAATTCCTTTTTTGTTAGGTTCGGACGAGAACTACAGTTTCCGACTCGTGCGGCGAGTCGAGAGATATCCTGCCCATAGTGGAACCGCTACATGCGATTCTCATTCGTCCGTATCAGCTTCGTCCGAGGTAAAATTACTTACTAAGCATATTTCTCTCAGTTCGGACGAACATGAAAAGAAATATAATTATAAAAGAATGCAGGTTCGACATAGGTTTTCTGGATGGTATAATAAGACCAATTGGTACCGTGTCTCTCAAGTGGCATTCTCTTTGGTACGGTATGAATTTCTCACCCTCGACAGAGGCACATTTTCAGAACCCACCATTTTTCCTCGATCACCTCGGACACCTTACATATATCTACGAGTGTTGAGATGATGTCTTCGGCCGATGAGATCCATGTCACGGCGAGACATTCAGTACAGTGTGCCAACAAGACAGCAATACTACCGTTGGAGTCACCATTCAATCTAGGCCCCGGGAATCACTTAGTGTTCCCTTCTGTGCCGATACAGGTGATTTTCATCTATAGGCACTCACCAATAAGTGGAGGTGTGGACTCAAAGACTACTGGGATCGTACCGGCTGAGCGCCTACGTCGCGCACTCTCAATGGTACTAGACTACTATCCGCATCTGACAGGTCGCCTACATTTCAACCCGAGTAGCAAAGCCCCAGAGATTGCAGCTTTAGGAACCGGCGCAGAGCTCCTAGAAGCCCAGTGTGGCTCGCGACTGGATGACATTGCTTCGGCTTCCACTTCAGGTCGCATTCTAATGCCAAATCTACCTGCCTCTGGAAACGCCCTACTCCCCCCTTTCGACCCGACGATGGAAGGAGTCTGTCGCGATCCTCTTGTCGCCATCAAGCATACGCGGTTTGCTTGTGGGGGCGTTTCACTCGGAATCCGGCTCCATCACATCGTCTGTGACGCACATGGATTCTTCCAGTTCGTCCGTGACCTCGCTGAGATCTATCGGGGAGTTCCCGTCAATCAACCCGAGGCAGTCGCCCTCCCGACCCTTTCCTCTCCACCGGAAGTCCGGTCATACCTCTCATCAGCAAACGCCATGTCCTCGGAAGAACGCCACGAAGCGCTCAAATACCAGCCATCAGTATTCTACACAGAAGAGAGTGGCAATGCCTCCACCAAAACCCAAGACCCACCACCTATAACCACAAATCAAAAGCCCCAACCCCGGGTAATCGGACGCGTACTTCGCTTCCCAGGCCCAGAGCTCCAGAAACTGAAAACCCGCGCAACAGACCCCAACCCACAAACCCAAAGCTGGGTATCCACATCCGACGCCCTATCCGCATACAGCTACCAACGCAGCTACCAGGCCCGCTTCCAACACCTCAAATCCCAAGGCATGTCGTCAGCAAAAGCCGCCTCCGAACTCTCGCGCGGGTTCTGGGCCTCTATCAATTTCCGCTCCCCGGATCGTCTCAATCTCCACTCACGTTATTTCCCAAACGCAGTTTACTGTCCCACTGCCTACCATTCGCACGAGTTATTGGCGCATGCGCCACTATGGCAAGTTGCTAAGGCACTGCATGAGCAGGTTCACTCTGTTGACTCGTCGACATTGGAACGGACTATGAAGTGGGTTGCGGCGCAGCCGGATAAGAGTCAAATTAAAGTGAATTTTGAGTTTGGGAACGGTAGTTTTGTTGTTAGTCAGTGGTCGAAGTTTGGTATGTACGCTGGTGTTGATTTTGATGTGGATGTGGATGGAAACCCGATGACGCCAGCGCTTGTCTCGCCTCCTTTTACGGAGATCTCGTTGGTCGATGGGTTGTCCATGATGCTGTCGACCGAGGAACAGACCTTGGAAGACGGGGTGCCTTGTGCTATTGATGTTAATCTTACGTTGAGTGAGCCGCTGTGGGGGATATTGGATAGAGATGATGAGTTTCGAAAGTTCTGTTCTTGTTAAAGAGAGAAAAAAAAATAATCATAATAATGCTATCATCGATCGTAAGCTGTTTATTATGGCTATCCGTAGAGTCTTTGGATAATCATTCTACTCATTTGAGTTATTCTGGCAAACTAAATGACACCGTCTCGAGCCATTCAAGACACGGCTCGCTATTGAAAAGATCTAACATTTGTTCTTCACCCCAGGGAATGCTTGAAACTGTCTCTTCAGATCCCACTGGATACCCTGTGGCATCCGTACCATGGTTCGCGCAATTGGGCGATGTGAGCCTTCCGTTAGTATCTAACTGCTCAATATTGTCTTGCAAACTGACTAATGCGGCAGTGTCATCTACAACAGCCGTGGACTGATCAGAGGCTTCCATGTCGGCTGAAAACAGAGGCCGACAGAGATTGAGCAAGGTTTCAAATAACCGATGCAGCCTGACTGCTGGCATAAACGTCTTGAAGGGGTCGAGTGCTAATGTGGTTCTCTGCATCAATTGCATGTCCCGAATATTCGAAGTCCTGACGACATTGCAAAATAGAGAGAAGAATGGACGGAGGGGGAATAGAAGGATTGTCCTATCCGGGCGTTTTGTTAGAGACATAAGTAAGAGGTATGATATACGATGCTTACCAGGTAAGAAAGGATGCATCGGGTTGTGATGGGTTAGAGGCAACAGCATTGGTTTGTAAATCAACGAATATAGATAGCGCATTCCGAGCGCTTTCCAGACATTTTCTTCGATCTTCCTCATCCTGTAGTAGTCGAAATCGGGATTGGAAGAAATTGTTCAGCATGGTGTAGTGGCAAAATTCAGCTGCGATCCTGTTATTCTTGGTTGTATTGGATCCTGATGATTCCAACTGTTGCCATAATTGTTAGTGATAACATTTGGTATGATAGGGGGTATGTCGCGTAAATTATCAATTCTGGTGCGAAGATCATTTGTCTTTTGAATCAAGTCATCTAGCACTGCCGCGCTTTGTTCTTTGTTGGTCGATTGGCTGGTTTGCAGCTGCACCTCGAGCGTTTTCTCCAATATGCATGCCATATGCCCCATGAATCTGATCACATCTGGGGATGGACTGGAGCCCAAGTGCAACAGAAAAACTGGACTGACTTCTAACCTTGGTAGTGATGGTGGCTTCATGAAAAGCGAGCTCAGGACCTTGTCCAAGTAGTGACACCAGAAAACACACGCATGTATTTCAATGTCTCCTTCGTTACTTGCATTTGGATTTAGTGATTGATAATTGAGGAACGTTATCGTACGAGCAGCGAACGATGTCAACATCCAGCTCTGTGACATGTTTCCAAGAAGCTGCATGAGCATTGCCTATATTCTCAGGTGAATTAGGTAAGATGCTTCTCCAACGAACGATATCGCAAAGATTTACCCCAGACAATAAAGATTGTACAAGCGCAAGACTTGGTGAAGATAAAACATTAATCTGGTTTAGGGCAGTAAGAGCCGCTGCTTTGTAATAGGTGTGAGATCGCTCAAGCTGCTTGCTGAATGCTTGATCTTGGTGGACCGTAGACCATCTGGAGAGACGGAAAAGCTCTTTGGAATATACGCACACCTGGTACTGAAATAGGACCTGCTCATGTTCTTCCCTTTCCATCAAGCCGAGTACCATTCGCTCACGGGTTTTCTTCGAAATATGATCTTGCCATCGATCATTGTCACCTGCACGACTCCGTCAATCGTAGTCATCAGTAGCGAAATAGAACCATACCTGGCGATATTATGTACAACAACTCTGGCTTGAATGATTCGGGCGAGTCTGTCTGCTGAATTGTCGGATCTGTGGGCTCTTCAATACCTACTGGAAATGTTGGCCCCGTGTTGGATATCTGGTGAACAGTATGAATTGCTGCCTCTAGTGCGCGGGCCCTCGTGCTGTTTATTGAACTTTAGCAGTCGGATGAGTCAGTAATACGTGGGAGTAACCTATGATTGCCACAAACCTAAGGATGGAACGAGAACCTCTACAGTGTAATGATGCTCGAAGTGAATAAAACAATTCTTGATAGTGGAGGTATAATATCAGCTTGACACACATCTTTATCTTAATAAGAATAAGTATGTAATATAACTATCCAGCCATAGACGTGATGTGAATCAAGCAAGTCACCAGATCTGCTTTTCGGAATGTTCATTTTAGTGAATTTGGTGGATTAATTGAAAGAGTTTGGTATATTCACTTAATTCGCAGCTTTCGGCTTCGATATAAAACACGTTCATGACATGGTTTCATTGAGAATTTTCTTCTTTAGACCGACCTCCAACCCACAGTGTCTTCCGATCAGAAAGTCACCACGTTCACCATGATGCTCTACATAATATCTCTCCTGTTTCTCTGCAACCTAGTTGCTTCGCTCAACCCTGCTCCTAACGTTCCAGATGATGGCGGTAAGCAGCTGTCCAAGTTTCTCCGCATCATCAGAAGCCCCTTTGTCAAGACTGAACGCCCTTCTCACACGAGCACAGTTTCCTCCATTAGCCAACCTTGCCGTGGCCTCGACAACCAAGGCTCCTGTGAGCCAGTGTCACCCTGGTTGACAGGCGACCCTAACGAAGACGGTGTGTAAATCCATGAAAATACCTACGGATAAAACACAGCAAGGACTAAGTATAATATCCGAACAGACGAACGTATCTGTTTCAGCAACGTAGATTGCCCTATCAACTTTCATTGCCATTTGGGACGCTGCATCAGAACCCCACGCGATAATTTCAGAAGAGCTGTCCGTGACAATCTCCAAAGCAAGTACTGCGTTCTAATTGCCCCATTCTCCGAGAGAGGGGGGAATCAGACGCTAACTTCATCATCTGCACTGCAGTTGGCAAGTGTAGAACCAGTGTCGACTGTCCTCCAGGGTACTATTGCTGGCGTGGCGGCTGCGTCCAGATCCCACGTCCCGCTTCAAAGCCACTTCCCCATAGAGACAACGCTGGTCAGTACCGCCCAATGTCTGATTATCCAGAAGTATGAAGGTTAACCGCATCTAAATAGAAGACTCGCCCTTTGCAGATGCTCAGCGATGCAAACATGTGATCGATTGCCCACAGGGCAAATGGTGCATGGACGGATTCTGTCGGCCATTTGATCAACCCACAAAGTTAGAGACTCGTGATGCAGACATTACAGAAACCTCAGATAGTCCAAGGACTCAACAGAGATGCCATCTCCATGTGCATTGCGGGCCAACTGGACTCTGCATCCATGGTTGGTGCCAATACGTGTCTAATGCGATGTCCCAAGATAACGTAGAAAGCGTTGGAGTAGGCAACGAAGCTACAGAGGAACTCGACATGCTTGGGCCTCGAAAATGCACGAGCGACCAAGAATGTTACCCTCGAGCACTATGTGTGAGCGGCAGATGCAATCATTCCCACGGAGGTGAAGATGGCTCTTGATTTTGATAATAGTGACAGGGGACATCTCGGTTTACCATAGTCTTGTGTATCTGCTGATTGGTAAAGGGGACATTAATTAGCTCGAATTAGGTGCAAAGCATACCTTAAATATTGAGTTGTGCCTGAGCAGTTGCTCGAGTACGAGCAGCTAGAGACTTACCATTGATACCAGGTAAATGGAAGAGAAAGCTACGTTCACCACGTTGGATCGGCTTCTTCTCTTCAGTAAAATGTGGAATATCTGTTGTAGCGAAGTTCTAGCGAACAGCCCGGGGGTCCTGACACGCCCCATTGCCCCCGTTACAGTGATTCAAATACAAAACTAATAAACTGTTAGCCATATCGGCAAATGCAACGATGATGTAAATCAGTTAATGCTCTCAAGACTCATGGGCGAGTTGTCAGAACGGTTATTGGAATAACAACATCAATTAACCAGCCCACGGACTTATACCTAAGGTATTGCGTTTATAGCCTGAAAACAAACGCCCAGTAGCATCATCTTCCACTTGCCTTTCAGTTCAAAACTTCCCCCCCCCCCCCAAACTGCTCCACCATTTCCTGCGAAGTCAAGTGACAGGAGAAAAATGATATTTCGCCTAGATCCCATGTCACGATGGATCTAGGGTAATAAGACATTAGCCTGCAGGTCCGTGGCCAATGTGTTCAGCCCGTTTGTGGAAACTGACTTTCTCAGTTCAATATCATTGCCTAGCGCTTTCGTGGGGTTATTATCAGCCAATGGTCCAAATTTTGAGACGAATTGCTATCCAGAAATTAACGTGGACCCATGCTGCATATAGACTGGGATGCGTCAGGAGAACGATATAAACGTGCCTCTAGAGGTGACGCTGCATTGCCCGTCCCGCTCCCCTGCATTGCTTTGGCCAGTGTTTGCGCCTTAGCCACCACTGCCATAGATATAAAAATGAGTCAGGCGACAGAGAGTCGACCAGAAAGCGCTGCGAATCAGGGAATACGAATTTGATAACTTGCAATTTTAGAGAAGATATTCGATTCAGAGTAGGTTCTTTGTACTGATACTGTATGCAGAATGATATGTGTTAGTCTGTACTTTACAACAAATTTTAACGTGTGTCAAGCTCTACCGAGAACCTAGATGTTTAATTACTTCAAACTGGGCGCTTTAAAATAACGTTTGGATTAGTTTGGCCTAAGGGGAAGGTGACCAATCAATTTAGTTTCTATACTCGCTTCTGCAAGAAACGGCGTTAGAGTTTCCCATGATTGTGAAGATATTGCTCGGCTTCGCGCTTAACATAATATCATAGAGGGAATTGGTAAGATCTTTTTTGAAGGTCTAGCCTATTTTAAGACTAGCAAGTCGAATTGTGATCAACATATCCATATGAAGATTGGGACACCAAGTAGCCTCGATACCCTTTGTGCTCTGCTTCACTAGGGTAAAAAAGGCCATCGATTGCTCTTTGTTCAGGACAAGCGCCCGATCAGCCATCCCAACCTAATTTTAATGAAATGTCTGTCCAATAAGTATCTTGAGTTAGTTGTAGGCATATAGCTCATAAGCCTTATAGGCCTTGCCGGATGCATTAGTTGGATGGCTGACATTCAGTCGGCATCTACTCCGGATGCTGAATAGCCATCCAAATCGTCATGGAGGTTGTATGGTTCTATACTTCCAATGAACCCTGGTAAGTCCACTCGGCAAGTGCCGGTTACCTGCCATGACAAAAACAAGCATAGATTTAAGTCTTTAAGGGAAACGACCTTCAACACCCTCGTCATAATATTAGAACAGGGCCGCTTTGTGGGCGCCCGGCCAGATAAGGTTTTCCGCCTTGAAAACGCTACTGTGATACTACGATCATTCCTGGACCCTATGGAGGCTCACGGGTCAAAATTAAGTGATAGGACTGTGCTGGCTGTGTCTGTACTTTCACCTAATAGCTATACCATGCCATAAATATGATAACGAGTCGGCATACTCTGAATCCGTCTGCCGTTTCGCATAGACATCCAAAGGAGCTACCAGTCTAAATAGCAGGAGGCCAGGGCGTTACATGTATAGGTATGAATAAAGAATACTAAAATTAGACTGGGGTAAAACAGGAACTTTAAGCATACCCAAACACCAGCCTGACTGAAATATTTGCCCGTTCCCTGAAAGTGGAGAAAGTGAATTGAAAGCTTAGTATAAGACCTACTGTTTTCCCCAACCTTTCTCGACCTCCAATAGATTCCCCAAGTCCTGGTCTGTTAAGATGGCCTTCTTCCAAGGCCCTAAGTGGCACCTTCTGAGTCTTTTGTTCGCATTCCTTGCCCTGCAGGTATTGTCCCAGTCCGTTTCTGGAACAGAGTGCGACAGTAAGTAACCACTTCCACCTTTGCTTTACATTTACTGAATACTCACTTATATGTTACAAAGATTCTACACCAAGTTGTGACCCACCGAAAGTCGAGGGCGATAGCAAATCATTGGAACCACAGTATGTAATCTGTCTAGTGACAAAGCTTTGATCATACACTCATCACAGACTTCATAGAAAATGTTCTGGCGCTTCAAGTAAGCAACGTTATGTTGGATATTATGCTACGCGGCATCTTGAAGATCAGAGCTGTGATACATTTGAGCCATCGGATATCAACGTTGAACCTTTCACCGTAGGTTTGGACCACCATCTTCTACTTGTTAAACCTCTCAGTGACTAGAGCCAAACTAATATTCAATAGCACATCTACCTTGAGAATATTCATATTGGATATACCCGAGATGCTATTGCTGCACCCTTTGACGACATTGATCGCAGGCGCTGGAGAGATCTTGTCAATCTGAAGATCAGAAAGCCATCCCTCAAAATCTATGTATCCATTACACCGTATGCGATTGATTCGGGTAAACCAAACCCTTCATTATCAGACATGGTTCGCTCTGTAGAGAACCGGACGGAGGTCATTGACTCCATTGTTAAACTTCTGGGCGAGTTCAAGTTCGACGGTCTCAATTTTCACTACGTATGGCGGGACCTATGGCAAGGTAATTCACGATGATGTGTCAGTGGCCTATCCTGAAATCCCTACTAATTGCACCTGAGACAGGTGAGCCTCAGAACTCCGTCACTTTCCTGAAGGAACTTCGCGAGTCATTTGGCGACAAGTATGGTCTTTCAGCTGAATTTCGAGCCACAGAATGTAGTATTCCCCATCAGACTTATTTGGAAACAAGACATTCTAATCGCAGTAACATAGGCGGTCTCAAGAATATCGACCTGGCGGGAATGGCTGAGCATCTTGAACATCTCAGCTTCATTTCATCGGATTGGCCCGGAGATGCCGTGTGCAAGGAAGAGGAGAGATGGCCTGAACATGGAGACAGCTTGAGTGTGTTTTGACTTTATGGGCTTTCATATTCAAATGCTAACTTCTGCCAGATATCGGCCGTAGCGTCAGACTGCTCCGGGAGGCCAATATTGATCCTAAGAAACTTTCACCCATTTTGGATTTGGGAGGTCGAGAATGGAAACTTCAAGATCCGAAGTGCAACACTCCCGGATGCCCGATGACAATGCGCGCGTCGCGTGGAAAGTGTGATACGTACACCAATTATCGACTATCCGCTTATGATGTTGAGCGTATGTTACAACCCTGGTATCTAGTCGAACCAGAAGAGCGCTACAACACATCCACTGCTTATAGTTGGTTTGTCTATAATGACACAATGTATGTACCAATCCTCTTCAAGGTTTTGAGTAACAAAGGATACTGATATGGACTAGGGTCACGTTCGAGAGTGCCAAAAGTTTGAAGCAAAAAGCTGATATTGCCAACGAGAATTGCCTTGGGGGCCTTGCTGTTGAGATGGTATTCACGGGTGGACCGGCAACTTTGGCGAATCCGAATGATCTAGATCCGTCTGATACAAGCATGATAGGTGCGCCCCCGACAAATCGATCCAGAGATCTTGTCGATGCCAATGCACACCTTACCGAAACGGACACGCCCTCCACCACGAGCACACAGAGCGCCAGTTTGAGTAGCGAAACAAGTACCTCTGACTCTGACACTAAGGGCAGCACGAAGGGTTTATCCTGCCATCCTGCGATCGGTAGTGTTCACGTTCCGATTGCTCAGCTGGATTGTGATTCTAACACTACTTCAACTGCTTCTCACAACCCTGATGCACCAGTTAATGTGGAAGAAAGTGTCCCTAGCCCTTCTCTCGCTGCTCCCCATGAAGCCGGAACATCTGATGAACCTAATCCAATGGGCCCTAAGCCTACTCTTACTCTTGCCCACCGGATTGGCACTCCAACTGATACCACCGAGAAAAGCCAATGATGAGGGTATCACGCCTGGCGAGCCCGGCAATGTTCCTTGAAGTCCCACCGGCATATGGTATCGCCACCCATGAACCACACAAGCAAGTCCAACTCAGCATTGTGGAATCAAGGCAGGTACATTTCTTACGGGTATATTCAGGATTGAGTAGAGAAGTTATCATAGAATTGTTTGTATACTATCTTCGAGTGGGAATACATACCCTTCTGGGTGTGAGAGAATGAGCCCGTATTGAGTATTGGTCATTTATTTGATAGACTTATATTTATGTATATTCATTGAGTTACTGTTGATTATGTGCCAATATAATACAACCTACTTTTGTATACTTTTTATCTAGATTAATACATTAAACAGTATCACTAAATCCTGTGTTGTTATTCGGTTTATAATTACTGTTTAAGCCACCAAAAGACAGGTGTTTCTAACCAAAGTCGTCCTTGCCAACACAAAAGCAGAGGTTAGTTCATTGGCATCAGTCCATCACTTTCATTAGGGCATATAAACAACTATATGTACATCATCACTAATACAACATCATCATGGAATCTCATTATACACTCTGTCCTCGATCTTGGGCGGTTGCAAAAAGTCCTGGGGCACAGTTTCAGGAAGCTGATTGCGTTCTGCCCATTGCCGAATAGCTTCAAAGTTCCGGCATTTATGCTGCGTATTGAAATCGACAAATGGCTCGGGGTTCTCTGGGTGAACCCAAACTTGGCCAAGGACGCCGATGTCAACGCTACACATGAGCTGCTGTCGTATGATGTCCAGGCAATGGGCTGTGTTCATGATTAGCATATGAAGAGTGAACATATCCCGGAAAAGTTCAATACATACACACGTGGCGTCGGACAATATAATCTTCGTTCACGAAGGCACCTTGACCTTGTTCATGATAGTAGTCGTAGTTGTAGTAGAGGGACTGTCTGAGAAGGTTCTGTTGGTTTGTTAATACGACAGCTTTATTTATAATTAGTCTCGATCGGGGGTAATATGAACATACTAGACAGTGCAGATGATGCAACCCCTCAATGTTTGCAGGATACCCTCCACCATACTTCTCGTTGATCTTCACCTGATCAGGAGCAAGTCCCGACTTTTGAGCCTCTTCTACAGGGACTCGAAGACTTCTGTCTGCACGGCTGTTAGCTGGATCTCACACTGCATAAACGGCTGTAGGACGTACAGTTGACACCAAGAGCTTCCCATGCAGCATCCACTTCTGGACTTGCTTCTTGACGATAAATGTTTTCTTTCAGGAACGAGCCATTGAACTGTTCTTGGTGGTATTCGATCCCGACCTCTGGGATCACAGGGGCTGTACTTGTGTTAGATATACCCTCTCATTTTGTCTCTCGTAATTGATTTCCATGATAAGTTTGATCTAGGACTAGGAACTTACAGTACTGTGTGAGTTGTCGAGTGCAGACCTTATCCAGATTGTGCTGCTGACGTCCAAGAACAATACCTACTAAGCAGGAGAATACGGCGACTGCAACAAACAGAAAATACTTGGCACATCTCTTGAATAGACTCTCATTTTGCTTCTGTTCCCGAGGCCAAGTAGCCTCCTCATCGGAGAGAAGCTTCTCATCCACGTCGGGATCCGATACTGAATGGCGCATTTTGCCTTGGGTTTCGTGAAGAACAAACTACTCAACCGCAAGAGGGAGGAAGACAATGAAGAATCAAGGACGATATAAAGTCGGTGTACACAGAGTGGCAGGAAATTTCAAAACAGCTGTTTAATTATGGCGTTGACGGAGGCCAACTCATATACGGCGCCCCACAGGAAATAGGTGGTAGGTTCCGGAAATCGATAAGTCATTATGCAACCGAGGGCATTAAAAATAGCATGTAAGACAAGGCCCACCATTTCCAAAGAGATCCCCGAGGCAACAGCTTGGTGCTGGGCACGATGGTAAGACAACTGCACGCCTTACTGCATGTATGTCTCAGTGGTTCATCTAGGCTGCAGATGACGATTAGAGTCGATCAATACGAGTGGCGCTTGGCCTGCGGAGAAGCTTGGAGACCCATCAACTCCACAATCGAGACTGCGGTCCATGAGACAATGATGTAAGGCAGGTTGTCTCCGAAATTAGTTCTCTACTGCAAATTTACTCCCCTTCCTGTCCCGCTTCTGCCCAGTTGGGTCTCTTTACGGGCATATCCGGTTCTTTGTGGCAACCACCCCTCGGCTGCAGGGTACTTGCTGGCTGGGGACTTGGGTAAGGTGGGATTTTCTGCGGGTCAAGCAGGTAGCACTGCATCGTCTAGCCACAATGTATCATCCGTAACTGTTGTTATTGGTACGAAGAACGGGTTGAGTAGCTCGTGTCCTGACGGTTCATCCGCCTCAGAGACATGCCCAATGGCAGTGCTGAGGCAATTTACGAGATGGAGTAGCCGATATGAGTCTATATTTTTAGAAGCCTGTCGATAGTGATTTATCCGGGTCTCGGAGATCATATATAAGTATATGCCTCCTCCCTCGTTGATCAGCTTCTCTTCATTAACTCTCTGAACCAGACATCTTCTTCCGCGATTGTCCAAAGTACAATACTCTTCAAGATGCTCTTTACTAGCAAGTCCCTCCTGCTCGCTCTGAGCACTCAGCTCTTGGCTGTGAGCGCTGCTCCAGTCTCGAGTGCCTCCTCCTCTGAGGTCAGTCAGCCCACGCCTCCTGCCGGGGTTGCTCAATATGGCAACTATGGAGACTACGGCAAGTACGGCAACTACGCTTCCTACGGCTCATACAAGAGAGATGATGTCCCTGAGGGGGAGGGCGAAGATCCTACGCCTTCCACCACGACCACACCTACTGAAACCCCTACCCCTACTCCGATCAACTATGGTAACTACGGCAACTATGGACAGTATGGCTCCTACGGAGCGTACAACATCGAGAAGAGAGACGACAGCAGCTCCACAACCGATGCTACTACTACCTCCACACCTACTGAGACGCCTATCAGCTATGGAAACTATGGTGACTACGGGAACTACGGTGGCTACGGCTCTTACGGGTCGTACAAGAGGGACGAGGTCCCCGAGCCTGAAGAGAGCAAGACTACTACCTCCACACCTACTGAGACGCCGATCAGCTATGGAAACTATGGTAACTACGGCCAGTATGGCTCCTACGGAAGCTATTCCGGAGCTGCTGTCGCTCAAGAATAAGCTAAGAGTGACGGTTGTGACCATGTAACACGGTCGCACTTTATGTGTAACGAGGCAACAGCCACGATGAATGAAATGTACCGAATAACGAGAACTTCTAGCCCATGGTCGCCAAGGCTGTCAGCATGAACTGAAAACGTGAGACTGACTGCAAGGGAGGGAAATCCAGCAAGGGGTGTGTTACCGTTATTTGAGCAAGCAGCCAGGTTGCCTATTGTAAACGGTGGATTGGATGGTGATACTGCACGTGGACGAATAATGCTTGTTGAACATTCTTATCTTTGACCATATGCCCTGACGAGTTAATTGAAATAGCATAAAATAACATAAATATGTTGTGATTTATATGTGTGTGCCTGCAAGATAGTGTTTTGAGCTGTAGGAAAAGTTCACTTGGCGATGCTTAGCCACGCTAGCGAGGGCCAACACTCTTGAATTTTATGACAATCTTCCCTTCACAAAGTGAGATTGGACAACTGTGCATACCTGAATTCCAGGATTACCCCGGGATCGGCATATTTGGCGATAGTGGTGGACGATTCTTACCCCATGAGTCATGGATCTGCAACAATTCAGTTGGCCGCCGACTCCGGCCTCCACTCAAGACTCATTATCGGGCCTCTCTGCAAAGCGTATTTGTTGAGCTGATTGCTCCTCGGCCCGATTTAAACTACAATGGGATTTAAAATCTGACAAGTCCCCCTGTTCGTTCTCCTAAAAGAGAGAAAAAATAAAAAAAAAAAAGGCAGCGTTTTCCCTGACTCTTGCTCCTGACTCCTCGGAGCAGCCCATTTCATCACCATGGGTTTCTTAGGTCTGTGACCTACACATTCGCAAGCCGACGTCTGTTGCTAATATGTCGCAGAGCCAGAGAAGAGCTCTGATGGCGAGCTGTCGCCGGCGGCCCCTCGATCTCCGATTAACGAGCGCAAGCTGATGGCAAAAATCGACTGGCACGTCGTACCCTGCTTGTGTCTCATGTATTTGCTCGCATTCTTGGACCGGTCAGTTGGAATGCGACTCCTACTTCTGCACCGATACTAACCGAAGGTGCCGACAGAGTGAACATCAGTAACGCGGCCATTCTGGGTTTGCAGGAAGACCTGAATATCGAGACGGGCACGAAATACAACACCGCGTTGACGATCTTTTTTGTTCCCTACATTATCTTCGAAATCCCGTCGAATATTTTAATGAAGAAGCTGAAGCCTCATCTTTGGTGTACGATATCCTTGAAACCATCCATGAATCGGACAAATGTTGACGGTCGCTACAGTGTCATTATGTATGTTTGGTTTCGGCTTGGTCATGATCTGCCAAGGTCTGGTGCAAAACTGGGGAGGACTTATGACTACTCGCTGGTTCTTGGGCATGTTTGAGACCGGTTTATTTCCTGGTTGTATGTTTTCGACTTACCCAGACTTTACCGTCGCGAGCTAACCGCGCAGGCTTCTATCTGATGGGCATGTGGTACAAGCGCAGCGAAGCCCAGAAGCGTTTTAGTTTCTTCTTCAGCTCCACCACCCTAGCAGGTGCTTTTGGTGGTCTCCTTGCCAGTGGTCTCGGCAAAATGGAAGGTTTGCGCGGCTATCGAGGCTGGCGTTGGGTGTTCATTATCGAAGGTGTCCTGACCTGCGTGGTTGCCATCATCTGTTACTTCCTGGTGACGGATTTCCCGGAAGACGCCAAGTGGCTCACCGAAGAAGAGCGCGAGTTTGTTCGCGAAAAGCTCGCTGCGGACACGGGCAAGGCCGCCCCAGATGCTGATTTAACCTTGCGCGATGTGTTGAGCGTGTTCAAAGACTGTGAGTGCTTGTCGCAAACCGTCCAATTTCGTCTTCGTCATTAACCCTCGCTTCTGCAGACAAAATCTTCATCGGTGGATGGATGTACTTCGGTCAGGTTGTCACAGCCTACGGTATGCGCTCGTCGTTTCGCTTTATGTATTCGTTCCACCACTGACCTCCCAGGCTACGCGTACTTTGCGCCGACGATCATCAAGACCTACGGATACGGACCCATCAAGACGCAGCTTTATTCGATCCCTCCCTGGGCGGCGGCATTCGGATTCTCCATGCTTATCGCATTCCTTTCGGACAAGTTTCGCCATCGATTCGCCTTTGCATTCATTCCGATGCTTATTGCGATGGCTGGATACGGAATTTTGCTCAACATCCACGGCGAGTCGCAACGGCACGTGCAGTACGGAGCCCTATTCCTGGTCACCATGGGTTGTTACAGCGCAATGCCCGTCTTGGTGTGTTGGTTTTCTATGAATTTAGGAGGCCATCGGCGACGGAGTGTAGGAACAGCTTGGCAGATCGGCTTCGGTAACAGTACGTCTGGCTATATTTCCCCCTATTAGAGACCAATTAACTAACTCACCACAACTTCAGTCGGAGGAATCATTTCGACCTACTCTTTCCTCCAGAAGGACGCGCCGCTCTACCGCAACGGATACATCATCAGCTTGTCCTTCCTGTGTTTCTCGGCGGCAATGGCCGCCATTTACTTCGCCGCGCTCTGGTTCGATAACCGAAGACGCGACCGGGCGATGGCGAACGGCGCCGTCGATGCCCAGAACAGCGGCGCAGAGGAGCAAGAGGAGTTCTTGGGGGACATGGCGCTCACTTATCGCTACAACTATTAATTAGTAATGAAATTCATGTGAATTGAGTCGGCATTTCTTGCTTCTTGACGCGATGGACCCCGATACCGGACTGTAGGTAGCATCTGGAGAAAACTAGAGCAACAACAATGGTCGCAGCTGTGTGTGGATCCTTGAACTCGGGGTAGCATCCGATTAAATAAATGGGGCGGCGTACCCTCCGACCCCTCGTATTCTTGCCAATGAGAAGACTTTCGGTGGATCTAGTAGCTCCTATACGGGCCATATCTTGATCTAAATCCTCGGTTCTTCAAAGGGTCAGTTGGTCTGGTCCCTAGCTTCGGCATTGTTAGCGACTCAGTGCTACCGAATAACTTGAAGCTGTGCTTTCATAATTCTGGGGATTTTATGCGGAGTATTCCGTGATTAACCGTCCGGTGCCTAAGAAAGTTGTCAACTACACTATAGACGAGTCCCCGCTGCTCCTTTCTTACTCTCATAATCTCTCTTTTCACCAAATACCCAACGTGGAAAAGGATATTCCACCGACCCACTATACAATCTTGATGGTCCCCGTCTCAGCAGGATTGAGATATGTCGACATCAGTATTAACAATGCCTTTCTCTCTTCTCCTATTTTATTTAGGGTCCTTTTTTTTGGGTTCTTATTTTACTTAGACACAACAAACCTACTCGACCTCTCCACACAGCTTGGTAGGACTGTTGCCAGTAGAACCCTAGCCTTTTTCCGTAGTTCAACAAGTTTTTATATTATTGTATGAAGGTATCGCTTTCATTGCGAGTCTAATGGCAGAGGTCTCGAACGCATCTATCGCGCGAACCATTGTATCCCTGAATATTCACAGCATTCTCTTTCCACGCTATCAGGTAGGACATCGACTTACTCTCTCTGACCATTTGTCGTGCTACCCTGGTATCCAAGTTCTATATATATATATATACGAATATGGTTCAGTTAGCTCGTTAGAATTGCAGTGCTCAGTCAGTTCGATATAGTTATATTCTTTATACATAACGCAATATCAGACATACGTACAATCTTAAAAGTACTCTTACTTCCACATCTTCCCAATCTGGCAATCCCGAACCACTACCAGGTGCAAAACCCACAACTTCCCAAAACCAACCCCGACCCAATCCCCAAATAACGATATACATTCCCACCAGGAACCCAGCCAATAACCCCATAGCCAAAACCAATCATCCCCTAAACCCACCGATAGCAAAGCGGGAAGCAAGCGGAGTGCCAATGCTTGGCAGTCGCGCAGCAACAAAGATCAAGCTCCAAAGCCATTCTTGGCCTTCCAATGGGACCAAATATCCATTGCACGCGGTTATACTAGAAACTGAGTCCCCCGTCTATCTCGACTATCAACCGGTATTAGTAGGAGAAATGATGGTTTCAGACCATACTGAATCCCCTATATTCATGTAGCCGAGTCTTGGCTTCTTGTTATACTTGCGATGAGCCCTCGTGGATTTGCTATGTTCTTCTTTGTCACTTCTATTGTATTTTCGTCCAATTGCTGACTCTGTGTACGGCACGCGATGAAAATGCTCACGGCCTGGTAGAACATGTGTACGATGGTTCTCTTTCCATTGGCTTTCGAGATAATGCTAGAGGTCTGCGGCATGGATGGCAGGTGTTGAGAAGTCGCGCTTTCCTCCGGGTGAGGTTGGCTACAGCAGTGTGAAATCGATAAGTTTGTCAGGTTATAAATAGGGATATCCAGTACAGTGTCAATAGAGAATAAGAATTACTTCAGTATCATCAGTCAGTATGGTGTATACATCTACTCTCCTCTCCTTACTTGCCCTATCCACGGGGACGTGGGCAAGTTACAATGCGAACTTGAACTACCGCAGCCCTTCGACCCGCCACACAGGCATGGGAATAAACATCGACTCCGTCCACCGTCGTAGTCTCGCGAAACGTGATGAAGCCCCTTTCCATCCCTCTCAGTTGAACTTCACCCATGGTGTAGCATCCGGTGACCCCTATGCGGACAGTGTGATCCTCTGGACTCGTGTCGCTCCCTCCCTGGAGGCCGACAGAAGCAACGTGACTGTATCGGGGACCGTGGGGTTGTACAACCATGATACCGAACCGTATATCAAGGCCTCGGCCCATCCAATCTGTGTCGATTATCAGGTATATGAGGATAAAGAGGGCCGAAGAGTGGTCGATAAAGGGAGGGCATATACTACCAGTGACATTGACTATACTCTGAAGGTATAGTGACGTATATCCTGCTTCTGATTTATCGTATTGACTGTCCGATAGGTAGAAGCTAGTGGACTCAAGCCGTTCACGACGTACTGGTACCAATTCCAAGTTTGCAATTCGAATGTCACCAGTCCGCTTGGAAGGACCAAGACTGCCCCGGGTGCCGATGACTCTACCGAGGAAATTAAGCTGGCTGTTTATTCTTGCAGTAATTACCGTATGTGCGGACTTCTCTAATTTATTCTCGGGGCTAACATAACTAGCGAATGGGTATTTCAACGCGTATGGAAATGCCGTCCGGAAGGACAGCGTCGACTATGTGCTCCATCTCGGAGATTATATTTATGAAACGAAGAAGGGGGTAGTCGGACGGGATGAGCGAGCTGTCCGTCCGGAGCGAGAGATCTTCTCTCTCTATGATTATCGGACTCGGCTTGGACATGTATGATCCTCCCTCCTTCACCCCGTGATGATCCTTACTAAAGATCTGTAGTATCGCACTGATCTCGACCTTGCCGCATCCCATCAGAATTTTGCTTGGATTCCTGTCTGGGATGACCACGGTATGACCATATATTTCGCTTGCTAGCACACGACGCTGACGATATAGAAATTGCCGACAACGGATACAGAGACGGCTTTAGCCATCTCAACAACACAGAAGAATCTTTCCGCAATGACAGCCCTCAAATCAGTGTCGACCAGCGCAAGATGAACGCCGTCCGGGCGTATTTCGAATGGATGCCTCTTCGGTTTGTCGCCCTGGTGACTCAGTCCTGTGACAATCATTCTAATATTGCTCTAGTCAAGTGGACATGGACGATGGCCTCCGCATCTGGCGCTCGTTCAAGATGGGAAACCTTTTTGATCTGATCATGTTGGATACTCGTAATTACGATCGCAGCATTACTGATCTCTGTATGTCTGTTCCTCTCAGCGAAGACTCGGGCTAACCTGTCAGATTGGAACACGGACTATATCGAAGAGATTCACAACGACGCCGGTCGGACGTTAATGGGAGGTCGTCAGGAGTCATGGTTTGAGAAGCAGTTGACGGCGTCTAATCAGCGTGGAGCAAAGTGGCGTATTATCGGGAGTCAGCTTCGCTTTGCTCGTCTGGGACGGGAGACTAATGGAGAAGTCACTTACAACATGGATTCTTGGGAGGTGAGCATCCCAAAGCTCGTCAGATAGTCAGGTGGCTAATGGAGTAGGGCTACCGTGCGAACCAAAACCGTACGCTGAAGCACCTGTACGATAACAACATCGGCAACAATATCATGATCGCGGGTGATACCCATGTCAACTGGGTGAGTCTTTTGATAACGGTATATGTGCAGTCACTGACTAGAGCAGGTGAGCGACATTGCCTGGGTCGGCGAGAAGCCTTATGACGGCAGCACTGGCGTTGGTGCTATCGGAGTCGAATTTGCTGGCACTGCGGTGAGCAGCTCCGGGTTCGGGGGTACTATCAACAGCGCCGAACAGACTGCTGCTTCTTACGCGCGCAATGAGGATCTGCAGTGGAATGAAGGCTACTACCGCGGGTACTTTGAGCTGCGGATGAGATCGGATGAGGTGGAGGCGAAATACTTCGGTATGCTGGATTACACCCTTTGTGATTAGGCGAACTAACTGACCTTATAGGATGCCCTACTGTGGCTACCCGGAATAGCTGGGAAATCCCCCTGGCCAACTTTACGGTCAAACATGACGATAACCATCTGACTCGGCCTATTGCTGGAGGACAGGTGGAAGCGGGTTTTATCCATCAGGGCGAGGTGAAGCACAGCAATCTTACTCTTAACACTGAGACGGGCGAGTGGCAGGTCATTGGGTTCGACCAGATGTTTGTTAAATATCAGTAATTGGTTGTATGTATAGCTTGTAGACTGTCTAAAAGTACACAACTTGTCGAGGTGACTATTCCTCGAAATATATATGATTTATATTGACTCATCCTGGAATCTATATGCAACATCAATACTTAAGTAGAATGGACGATTTTATTAATTCAAATGACCTGGCATCCTGCACGTGCTCAGAAAGTGTAAGAAGAACCACGAGATACCTCTCAGCCCTAAGGCGCCTCATACGCTGACCCCAAGACCTACACACCAACCGCCATACCAACCCTCTCATGAATCATGGATATATAACCTATAATGCCCAAAACACAAGCAGAATACCCACTAATTTCACATGGATTGCCAACCGCCACACCCGAAAGACACATGATCCCCACTTATCTCACCCAATGTCGCCATTGCCCCCGATTCTCATCTTTTCCAAAACAGTCCCATTGGGCATAGATTGACACTGCAAGACCCACTGCCGCTTCGTCCGGTTATCAATCAGCGCGTGGGTACTTTTTAGGCTGCTTTTCATTCTATTCATTTCTTTTCCCTTTTGGATTTAAAGTCAGTCTAGTCTTTCTCACTTGCATTGTTCTTATCTTTCACTCTACTCGAGTCAGCTCTCCACTCAGTGCATCGTTCATTCATTGTTGTCTATTGAAACATACAGATACAGATACAGATACAGACACTATAATCGAATCATTCATTCTCCTTCCTTTCCTTCCTATCACAAGATAATATCCTCTCGAATTCCAAAGAGAAACCCCAAGACCAAAAGGTTCGTCACAACCCCATCCCAAACACCAACCACCCAACTCAACTTACCGAACACTCTCCAGCCACCAAATCATATCAAACCAAGCAAAAATGGTCCTCATCACCCGCGGCATCTCCCTCACCAACTTCCTCGTCGCATCCTCCGCCCTCGCCTTCCAGGTCTTCGTCCTGTATCCCTGGCACAAGCAACTAGATGAGAGCTTCGAGGACCTGAAGAAGGAGCATCTGAAGGTTCTCCAGGTTTTGGATCGGGTTGAGCATGGCAAGACGAGTGGGAATCTGGGTATTCGGGAGCAGATTGAGATGAAGAAGCAGGGTCTTTAGAATACATTGTCCATCTTGGATTGGGAGGTGAAATGGGGACGTTAGTTTGGACGTTGGGGAGGGAAGGAGAAGATTGGGCTTTGAGTAGCGGAGACCTGGTGTATAGACTGTACAAGTCTTACTGTCTAAGTTTCTTATAGAGGATAGATTGATGAATGTCATTATTCTTTTGTTTTCGCTCTGAATTTATACTGGACCTTTGATGTGGCGGTTGCTCGGTTTATTGTCTTCATTGAGCTTTCTTTTATTGAAAAATGTGTAGAAAAAGTTCGACGTTGGTTTCTATTCTCGGGGCTTTTGTCATTTCCCCATACTTTTGTTCGATGTTGACGGTTTGTCGGCTCCGACTTGTGCCGAGTCGGGTCCGATACTGGGCCGAGATATCTCCTTTATCAATCTTATTAACTCTGTTGATTGTTTGGATTTGATGCGTTGGACAAGATCTGGGGAATTTTTACATAGTACATCCGATGATAAACGTTTGGGGAGGACTCCAGTCACCAAGGGGGAGCTCTAGGATTTTAACTTGATATGTACATACATCTTTCAGATCTATCATCTATCTACGCGAATGGGATCGGTCTTATCTGAGCAGTCGTAATTCATCTAGATCATAGATTTCGCCGGACGATCGCTGCCAACATCAGAAGACGCTCCATTCAGTCATCACAGTCATTCTTAACATGCACATTCATAGATACAAAGAAAAGCACCAAATCACAATCCATTCAACAACAAGAATTTTAACGGGGGGGAAATCAACCCACTATGCAAACAAGTACTTGGCCGCGTGCTCCACATGGTCATCCGCAAACGTCGCCATGGTGTAATAGCTGTGGTCGTAGTCGGGCTGGTAGCGGACCTTCAGACCCTCGACGCCGGCCTCCTTAGCCGCCTTCTCGAAGTTCTCGGGCAGAAGCTGGCCCTGCTTGTAGAAGTTGTCGCCGGTACCCTGTTTCATTCCATTCAGTATAAGCCACACAGCAGACCAGATCAACAAGACATACCACGTCAATGAGCACATCCAACGGCCCCTTCCATTTCTTCACGAGCTCCGATGCGTCGTGCTCCTTCCACTTCTCCTGCTGGTCCTCACCAAAGTAGCCGCCGAAGGCCTTCTGGCCCCACGGGCAGTTGATGGGGTTCGAAATGGGTGCAAAGGCGGAGACAGACTTGTACTTGCCGGGGTTGCGGAGGAACTATCCGAGATCAATACCTCTGCGGAGTCTCGAAAGGGAGGGGAAGGGAACATACGAGAGTGAGAGCACCATGGCCACCCATGCTGTGACCGGTGATACTGACACGGCTCTCATCCAGCTGGGGGAACGCGGCAAAGACGGTCTTGGGCAGCTCCTCCGTCACGTAGGTGTACATGTTGTAACCACCCTTGTAGGGCTCCTTGGTGGCATCGACGTAAAATCCGGCACCGGTACCGAAGTCCCAGGAGTCATCCTCACCCTGGATGTTCAATCCTCCTACATCCTGGTTAGCCTTTTCCCACTGTCTCTCTTCGACCGGACTCGGTTGTTTCTCGCGACATACTCGGGCTGGTGTCAGGGTACAGCACGGCAATACCCTTCTTGCTGGCGCCGTGCTGGAAGAAGCCCTTCTCGGAGCAATTGTTGGCGGTGCAGGTCAGACCGGACAGGTAGATGAGGACGGGGACTTTCTGCGAGGGGTTTTCGATGGCCTGGGGCGGCAGGTAGAGGTTGAAGGACATTTCACAGCGGGTGGAGGTGGCGGCATGACTGAGCTTGAGGAGCTTTCCGCCGAAGGAGGCGATGGTTGCTTGCGTTGTGACCGACATGATGTGGTTGTGTTGAGTGATATAGTGGGTGCGAAACTCGTGGAGGAAGTCAGTGAAAAGAAGACGCAGAAGAAGAAACAGAATTCAATGGGGCTGAGAGGGACGGGAGTGAGTTAAATTGACGTTCGGTGTGGATCAATCAATGAGGAGTGGATGAGGGGAAGAATTGATGAGGGGCAGAATAAATCAATACAAGTCCAGTGACTCCCCCACATTTCAATCTACACAACTTCTCTCTCTTCCGCTTACTATAAATCGTATCGGAATTTCCCCTCATCACTACCACCAGAACTCAGTTGCTTGCACACCAAAGGTCCCCACCTCGGGGATATTTTTGCTCTTTTAGGATACATAGGAGAGCATGGTGGACCCAATAGAAACATAAATTATGGGATTAAGAAAAAGGTACCCTCACGCCATGAAAATGCCCTAATAACAATGCTCAATGCTCCGGTACCATAGAAAATAATCATCACCACCGAAACAAAAACGCTCACGCTACCCAGATGCTTATTCCAAAAACACTGCCGGAACGCCATAAATCACCGGAGCCGCTCCGTTCAAATACTTCAATACACATGCCGGTCGCGACTGCGACACGGCTTCGTCCAACGTCGCCCCGTCCGATCCGGCATCAAACAGTCCCCATTTCTCAAACGTAGACTGCGCAAACCGATCGATATCCTTATCCGTAACATCCCAGAGGGTTGCAACAAGCGCCGGGCTGCCAGCGTGGAGATAGTTCATGGGCGTGCCGTAAGGCTCGTACTCACCCGCCTCCGTCAAGGTACCACTGCTGCACCCCATCAGGAAAGCAACGGCACATTGCTCCAGTCGCTTGACAGTCCGACCCCGGATGTATTGTGCTCCACTGCCGTGTCCAAAGTACAAGAAGAGATTTGTCGTCTCCAGCCCGCGCTTGAACTCTTCTTCGCTCGGCTCGCGCTCCATAATACCAGTCCACCCGTGCAACGCAGAGAGATCCTTCTCAAACGTGCTTTGTGTCGTGCGCAGATCGCCAGTAGGATTCAGAATGTACGTGCCACTATTGCGATGAATGCCCACGCCGCGGGTGATGTCAGAGTTATGTTTGCTCTGGAACTGCAGAACTCGGTCACGTAGACATTCCAGCGACGGCACACGGCACACAGGGAACCCCTGGAGACATGGGAGAGATTCCCATGGGAAGAGGTGTAGAGATTTATCAAGAACCAAGACGGTATGGTTCGGGGTGGGTTTGCCCCGGCGGCTGCTGGCGGCGTCATGGTAGGCCCGAACCGCGTCGAGGGTTTCAACCACCATCATATCAAAATCAATCTCATCGTAGGCATTGCGCTCGCCCTGGAACTGTAAAATATCCACCACGAAGTATAAAAGATCCATCAACGTCTCTTCCGGATCTTCTTGGTCGTCCAGGTCCGCCACACCGATAAACAGTTCCAGCACGTTCGGGTGCAGCGTCAGGCGCGGACCCTCTGCCCGACCACCCTTCTGTCGAGAGGGAAGGTGTTTGTCCAAGATGGATTGGAATGAAGACGCAAATCGAGCCAGAGAAGTTGTATCATGAGGCACGGGGGAGAAGATTCCTCGGAATCCCCCGAACCACACATTCTCAATGTTCTGCAGCAGAGTCTCCATCCGGCAGTCAAGAGCTTCACGGTTCTTCCACCAGTCCTTCTTCATCTGCCGATCAGTTTGAGCTTTGGCCGCGTGAGAACTTTCGTTAGCCAGCTTGATCAGTTCCTGCATTTCCTCCCGTCCGTCATCGAAAGTAAACTGCGCGTCCTCCTCCTCCTCGGAGTTACCTCTTTTCAGCGGAAGCCGCAAAAGGAATGGTGAACGACCTTGATGCAGTCGTGAGACAATAAACTCGCTACGGTCGGCGCTCAGCGACAAAGAAAGAACGTTCCAGTTGTCGGGCAGGATATCAATGTATTCCTCCACAAATCTCGAGTTACACAGATCCTCGGGGTCCGCCGTCACCGGGGAGGGCGTAGGCCAAAGAAGCGGGTCGTTATATTCCGCCAGCTGCTTGTCAAGATCAATGGCAGTATGCTCACGCGTAAAAGCACCGATACGGCCAAGTTCTACACAGGTTAGCTGTATATCGCGTGAAGAGAAGAGCTTGTAGACTTACCATTAACGTTAGCAGGAGGCTGCGACCAGGCGGATGGGCTCTCGGTGGTCGTAACATGAGACAGCATAGAGATACGACCCATCAAGCGTGAAGCGGAGTGGCTATCCAAGGTGGAGCCCACGGTAGTAGCAGTAGCAAACACATTGTTGAGACAATCGCCAGCCTTGGATAGCATCACAGCGAAGTCTTCGCTAGCTGTCTGCGCTCGAGATCGTGTCCCTCTAGCGGGTGCTCGAGGCTTCCGAGCCGTAGCTTTGGTGGCGGCCTTAGATGTGCTCGTAGTCTTGCTTGGCGATTGCAGGGAAGGCAGCGAAATGGTTGATTCGGGAAGAACACAGTATACAGCATGAGAAGCAAAGTGGCGAATAGCCTCTGCGAGGAACTGCTCACTTTCCCCAAGATAAACCGAGATCTGACTGTCCCGAGTGACTGCATATTTCCGGGCGTTGTTAAGCAGGCATGAGGCTTTCTCGAAATCTCGCAAGGAGTGGCAGCAAGCGGCCTGTTGTCGCAGGATATCGCTTCGGATCTGCAGCAGGGACTTTGATTCAGTCACGGTGTCGACGTCTTTCGAAAGGGTAGCATCTGCCTTGGTGGGTTTTCGAGTTGAGGCAGTGGCACGGGTTCGGCGAGTGGTCGCGGCGGGCTGCTTCGTCCTTCTGCTGCTCGGTCGGATTCGGAGACTCTCCATTTTGTCTTCTAGGTCCGGGACACCCGAGGAAACAGAAGCCGCATCGGACACATCCAGGCTTCCAAAATCAGCCATGATCCGGTCCGCCTCCAGAAGGGCCTGGAGTTCATCACGGTAGTGGCCCTGCGCTCTATAAAGAGAGGCAAGACCCATCTGCAGCGACGCGAGCTCAACGCTACTCTCCAGCTGCTTAGACAATTTCTCTGCAGCTGTGAGGAGCTCTTGGCCTTCAGAGATATGCCCTCCAAGAATCCAATGTGACCCAAGCTGCGCTTGAGAATTGATCAAACGAACAGGCGCGTTCAGTGTCTTGTTGATCTTCAGCGCCTGCTCACCGTAGTAGATGGCATCCTGGAACAGGCCGTGGTGTGCAGATAGACTCGCAAGGTTCAAAAGAGAGGTGTGATGCGAGCCGATATGCGGCCAAAAAGGGGCTCCTTGTGTATAGACAGAAGTCGTCGTAGGGTTCGCCTGCGATACATCAAGCTTGGCCATAGTTTCAACAACATTGTCAAGCTCGGAGCTATCCCCTACGGAAATAACAGGCACAGGCAAACTCTTTTCCTGTTTTCTCTGGGAGATTTTCTCAACCTTGGCCCAGATCCTGCAGTTCAACCGGACAGATAGCTTAGCGAAAAAGAGCGCGTCCTTGATGACTCCCTGGGCAAAGGAGAGCTGCGAACTCATAAAAGCTGCATCCGCGACCAATCTTTCCCAGGCAATCTTGGCCAAAACAGAGCAGCTGCTCAGATCCTGCTTCTTCTGGTTTTGCTCATAGAGACTCCTGGCTGCTGATAGGTTGGTCGCCGCCTTCTCAGTCTCGCCCGTTTCCAGGAGGTACGCTACCTGTGCCAGTTTGTGTGATAGGGTAGCCAGGCAAGATACGTTAGGGCCGAGGTACTGCTCCGCGCGAGTCAGGAGATCACCGGCCTTCTTGCAGTACCCAAGTCGACAATACTGCTGTGCTAGACGCGCGATTACGATGATGGCTTCGGAAAAGTCACCGCCTTCTTGAAGCTCCGTGACACGTAAGACCAGTTCAAGCGTTGAAAGCTGGAGCTTCCAAAGCCCATGGATCTCTGTGTAGTCAACGACGGCCTTCAGTTGAAGGAGGTAGTGTTCCACATCGCCAACGTATTGAATTAGGGTTATTCCATCGCTGCAGTTGCGCATCAAAGAGGTCCAGGAGGATATCATGAGGTTGAGAGTCTCAGGTTGTAGGTCCCCTTGCAAAAGGCCAACACTAAGGCGCACAGAATTATGCAAATGAGTCGCTAAAGTCGCCAAAGCACCATCCTCAGCGTAGTCCCCAAGTTCGATGACCTCCAAGCCTTCCTCGAGTAGATCTTGTAATACTGTCGACTCCAAACAGTTCGGGCGCTCCAGGGACGAACGCAGCCCGCCCAAGACTACCCGTAAGCGACGAATGGGATAGATTTCCGGATCGTAGAGCCCAAGCAGCTTGGACATAAGGCAGGTAAAGTGTGACCGAAAGGCTTCGTCGCTGGAAGCATGTGAATGTAGCTCTGTGAGGATGCCCATTTGCCATTCCATGATATGGCCTCTTGCCAACAGTGATTGCGACTCGTCGTCAAAGAAACCGTTAGACTTTGACTTACCACGCAACCTAAGCTGCAACTTCAGGTAGGCAGTAAGGACTCGGCCAAGCATGAACCCGCTGCTTTTGGGATCTTGGGAGGTTCGGTGAGCAAAGTTGGGACTAGAGATCAAGCCGTCCAACACTCCTGTGTCGATATGCTCTTGGATGGACTGGGAGAAAGCCTGTTCGGCTTCTGCGCCCCTGTTGCCTTCCATGTAAAGATATGCAAGCCGTTCGTACTTCAAAGCCGCAAACCCCGTGTTTCGTTGTTCTGGTGAGCAGCTGGACAAAAGATTCGCAGAGTGCTTCACCAGAGGTACTAATTCACGATATCCTTTGCCACACTCTTTCTCTTTCAAATAACGTGACCAAAACAGATTTGACAACCGAACGAATGCTGCACCAATCTGCTCGAGCACTGAAGGATCGGCATGTTCATCTGCGATGTGAATAGCCGTCAAAAGACGCTGAGAGTCTGTCAGGGCGGAAAGCACGTCTTCCCAGGGAGGCCGTTGTGACATGATTGAGAATTTACCGACAGCTAGCGCTGAATCAACCGCCGAGAGGACAATGGTTCTGCATGCGCGAACCCGCGTAGTAAACAAGTCATCCTCTTTTGACTCATCATCGGACGAGGATGGCCGACCAATATATCGACGCAAAAACCGCAGGAAAGCGGGAAGATATTCATAGATTTGGGAAATGTTGACTCCATTCTTCTCGCCTGCCTTCGTAACCAAGTCTCCATAGGCACTCATGGTAAGCTTTTTGAGTTTGGCTGCTTCAACCAACAGCTCGTCGAGGTCACTGAGACTCCCTTTCAAGGGCATACTCAGTGAGGAGGTCGCATCAGATACGACATTCGTAACCTTGTCGAGTGATGGTTTGGAAGACTTCCTAGCTTGAAGGTGCAAAGATGCAATCTTGCAACGAACAGTGGCAAGCGAGAGGCATTGCCCGCTTGAGAGTGGGTTGACAGCTTCGGTATAGAGCTTCAGCGCTTCGTCAAAGCATCCAGCCTCTTGAGCAAGCTGACCTAGTATAGTGGCAATTTTAGCGACCGAGACATTATCTCTCAAACTGGCCGTGGTGCGCTTCTGCGTATTAGCAACGGCGGTTTGGAGTCGAACGATTGTTTTGTAGATAGACGCAAACTCAGCTTTCTCGGCAGTTTTGCTGTGATGAGAGTAGTTGGCAAGGTAGCGCGTCAATGGATCCCACATCTCTTTCCCTTCATCGCAGGTGTGACCAGACAGTTTCCAGCTCATGCATCTGATTTCCAAGCACAATAGTTGAAGGGACAACGAGGTAAACGGCTTTAGACGATCGCGGGTTGTGCTGCTATTGGACGGCTGGTGAACTCCAGCCAGAGATAGTACAGTATTGGAAAGCAGTTGGAGTTGAAGTGCTGCTTTGTCTTTCGTGAGCGCCCCCGATTCCGTGGCCGCCACGATGACATTAGCCGGACTGCTCAATTCGGACAACTGCAGTGAAGACGCGACTTTCTGGACAGTTGCAAGTTTCGTTTCGGATGCTATCAGTCGTAGCGCATTAGATTGAAAAGGAACCAGTACGCTCAGCACCGGGCCGGCATGGTCGAAATTGGTAAACGTAAGCAAATCCGACATCTGTTCCTTGGTGGCTTCCTCCTCCTGAACCTCAATCTTCCTCCTACTCGTAGTCTTTTGTCGTACTGTGGCCTGGCTATCCAAGTATTGTTGTAACCTTCTCTTAAGACCTCTCAATTCTTTAGAAGCCATATCATTCAGCCCCAATGACAGATACCTCCCCGCCAAGACACATGCACCTTGCTCCAGCTGCATGTTTGGGAATCCTTCCTGCTGATCAACTTGTTCACCCTTCAAGCTCCTTAAAGAAGATAAAGCCATGGCTGCGCATTCCGCCACAGCAATTAACCCAGTGTCCAGGCCATCCTCCTGGGATGTCTTCGGCTTCCTGGAGGATTTCGCACCACGACTCGGCGGTGGGGAGCTACACGCGGTCCGAGCCCGAGCGTCGTCGCGTTTGGCGCATAGCTTCGAGGCATCCGAGAGGGTCTTTAGGGTGGTGTTGAAGACATCCGTGGCGAGGATGAGCTTCTCTTGAGATGACAGACGCGCAGCGTCCATTTCCACGACTGTGTTGATGGCCGCTTCTTGTGCGGAGACTTTCGTCCCTCTGGACGACTTGGGTCGAGTGGAAGTCGCTGTCGTTTTTGTCGTCCTTGTTCCCCTCTTCACTGTGGCTTTATCAGACTCCGGTGACGTTTTCGATAGCCCGCGGAAAAGGGTCTGGAGAGAGATGACGGTGGCATTCGAACATGTTGACGTGGAGCGAACGGCCTGCTTCACCGATTCCACGGAGGAATCGGAGAGGAGAGTGGTGACCGCCATTGGTACAATTGTATCGTTGCTGTGAAGATGAACGGTTAGTAGTTCAGGCCATCCGGAATGTTCGATAACGTGGTAGCTTGTGTGGCTTGTCTCTTGTGACATCTGTGATGGTTATCGCTTGCCGTAAGCCAAGCCTAAGGCCGTTGTCGTAGCAACATCAGAGCCACTACACCCAGAGTGGTATAGCGGTGCCAAGGCTCCGAGACTCCGATGTCAAGGACTCTTTTCAATATCTCATGGATGTGAATCGTGAAAAGGACGTCGCAAACCCTCGCAACGCACCCAAAATTCTAGCAAACATGTCTTTCACGAGGCTCTCCACGCGGTTTCTCTCGAACACACGAGCTACTCCCCGGCTCATTGGGAACATTCCCATCCGAACACCACACCAAATTCGTCTCGAATCCACCAGAGTACCACGATTAGCCCAAGCCTCAGTCTGGAGCTCGATGATCCCTAAATTCATCCGAAACCGCGGTACCAAGGAGATAACGGCCGAGACTGCGAAATCGAAAGAATGGAACCCTGCTAGTTTCTACATCATCATATTCATCTTGATCGGGTCACAAGCGATCCGGATGATCGCGCTGAAGAACGACTACCGCGCATACACGCGGACAACAGATGCCAAGATCACGCTTCTGCGAGAAGTCATTGAGCGAGTTAAGAATGGTGAGAAGGTAGACGTGGAGCGACTACTGGGGACTGGCGATCACGGAAAGGAGAGGGAGTGGGAAGAAAGTTGGTTTTCCACACTCGTTTGCATTAAGGATTGGTTGCTGACTTCTGCTGGGTAGTTCTGCGGGAGATCGAGGACGAGGATTCGCTATGGCATCAGAAGTCGAAGGATCAGGAGCCGGATCAACAAGCTCAGTCGCAAGAACGACAGGAGGAGCACTCGCAGAAGAAGGACCCAGTTATGCCCGCTGAAGGTACCGGAAATGAGGAGCCACCTGCAAATAGCCCCTCGAGACGAAAGATCAATTTCTTTTAAGAACACTTTTCATGGAGTCAGCTAGCTCTCGGGTCCGGAACTCAGTTGCGTACCTTCGCCTTTCGGCTAATGCGGTGGTCCTCCGACCTAAAAGTAACCCTCGTGAGCTATCCTGTTGATGCGGCCAAGGCTCGTTACTGTGATTGGCCATTGTGATACTCTGTTCTGCATCTTTTGATACGCGGTAGGCTACATTGATTTTAGCGGTCTTATACAACTGCGCTAACGAAGGGTATATTCAAGGGGTCACCTGGCGTTGAGAAAATGTGTTCCACATTTACACTTACTATGTATTTATAAGGGTCTACACCAGCTCTTATGAGATTTTATGATACCCATGTCATTTTGACCTACACTACTATTGCTCTGGTGTATATAACTTGTGTTGGATGTCCAATCCTATAACATATATCTCACACGCTTTCAAACCAAAACAAGGTACATATCACACAGTTCGTACCTGTACATTCGTATATAGGATAAATTCACACGGTCTAGGACATCTCATGCAAACTGGGAATAGTGCAAATCTCTATCCCTTCCCCGGTCTATTCCTTTTTGATACAATGTGCAAATGCAAGGTGGTTCTGTACGGGCATAAGAGAAAAAGAAATGGTCTTCCAATCAGAACCCCGGGTACTAAGCCAAAAGGAAACAGGTCAGACAAACAAAAGAGAGCAGAAGGTATTTCCAATCGAAGACAAACGAAGGCAAAAACGGATCCAAAACGTCGCTAGTGAATACAAAAGTCATGCTTAGTTAGTGCTGGGTGTCTGCAGAAACTTGGGCCATTTGTCGGCCTGAGGAATCCTGACACGGCCAATGTTCTCGTCGAGATCCAGGATCAGCTTCAGGGCGTTTCTGGACCGGAGGTATGGCAGAGGAGCCTTGGCACCCTGGAGGCCAACGCCGGGCTCAATTTGGCCACTAGGAGTGGCCTCCTCGTGCCCGGGCATAGGCAGCCACTTCTGCAGAAGTTCATATGATGCGAGGGTGAAACCAAACTGAGGAGAGGAACGAATGATACGGGCCGGGCCACCCTTGAAGAAGGCCTTGAAGCCCTCCTCCTTCAAGATCGTCTGCGCACAATGACGCAAACCAGTGTATCCGACTTCGCCCTTACGAGCCTCGACTTGGAGACGGGTCTTGATGACATCACACGGGGTGGTCAGATAGGCGGCGGGCATACCAGCGATCGCACCAGCAGTCAGCAACTGCACGACACCGAGCTTGTGAGTAGGAGATTCGCCGAAGAAGTCGCTCTTCAAGTGAGCGTAGGTTGGGAAGTAAATTGCAGAGAATGGAACTATTGTTGAGTGGCATCGATTAGATTCTAGGTCCCAGACATGCAGGAGCAGATGGGTCCTTCTTACCATCACGGAGCAAACAGGCACTGGCTCCCTTGTACAGACCGACCAGACCCAAGTTCTTCACGATCCACAGGGCCGAACGACGAGGGGCCCCCTCGACGTTCTTCGCAATTTCTCCCTGAACCTGCAGGCGAATCTTAACAATTTCCAGAGGGTTGGTGAAAATCTAGAGAGGGTCAGCGCGGAGTCCAGAGCGATGGCGTAACGGTGGGGAGCAGTGCAACTTACCACTTGGCAACCTCCAGCCGTACCACCGGCAAGGATCTCGTAAGGATACCAGATCTTGCCGTTCTCCTTATTCGTAAAATGGCCACGGACCAAGTCGTTGACCGTCAGCTTGATGGCCTTTTCGGGCGCAACACCAATCAGCTGAGGCACGACTCCGGAATACAGACCGGTGAAGCCCTCGTTACGGATGACCTTGCGCGCACAATCGAGTGAGTTGTTGTACAGTCTTTCGCCGACACGCGTCGACCGCTGGTTCTGCATCCGCGTCTTGACCAAGTCAATGGGGTAGACCATGAAGGCACCAAAAGCTCCTGCCAAACTGCCCAGCGCGAAGTGGTGGGCCGACTCCAACACGTTGTACAAGAGCGACTTGGTCGTGTCCGCCGCCTTATGGACGGTGGAGACGGCGGCTTGGCCTGCAATAGCAAGGGGCATCCGCCATGATGCATCGATGACCTTGGCGAAATCCTTTTGAGCGAGACGGCCAGAAGGGGCATCCAAGCCGGCGAAGTGGAACAGGATGTCCGCTTCCATCGGGGTGAACAGGGAGAAGCGAGTGATGCGGGCCGCCTCGTTCAAGAAGTCGGCGCGGGTGATCTTACCGTCATCACTCTTCTGGGTCGCCTCTCGCACAATGACATCAATCATGTCCATCTCGCGCATGATGTTCTGGAAAGCACGGACAGTGGCATAGGAGATCTTGGTGCCGGTGGAGATGTTGCACAGACTGGGAAGGTGTTCCAGCACATAGTCCGACAGCTTGTGTTTCGAGGTTTCCAAGATGATGCGCTGAAAGTCTTCGGGCTCGATGTAGCCATCACCGTCTTTGTCGAAGATGTGGAAAGCTTGGCGGATGCGCTCCCCTTGCAAGCCTCGGAGCATTTGCGCGAATTGGGGGTAGGTCATGTCATGGCGACTCTTGGTGCGGCCGGTGTACAGGGAGGCCCATTCCGAGTTCCAATCGAATGGAATGCTATCCTTGTCCTTGTTCACGTTGTACAGATTCTTGAAGGTTTCCCACTTGACGGTGCCGGTGCCATCGGTATCGAACAAACGGAAGGCGATCTCATATTCGGCATCGGGCTTCGAGAGGAGGTTCTCGAAGGTTGCCCAATCGCTGAGGCTGAGCTTGCCGGTCTGCTTGCGATCCGCAACCTTGAAGAGGATTCCGTAATGTTCACGCTTGATTTTGTGCTAGAAAAGGGCGAAATTGTCATGTTAGCTGGAGGTCATGCGAGCTCCGCGGCGGCGATGACACATCATCGTTGTCGCAACATGAATACAGCACAACACTCACATAATCCTCATGCTTGGGGGCAATAGCATTGATGAAATCGTCTTCCGTCATGTACAAGTCTTCGGTACCCTCATCCTTGCGTGCGTGACGAAGAAAATTCGTCTTGGCCTGGTGTGATGGTTGTGACTGATCCGTACTGGAGCCAACCAAGGACTCTTTTACCGCGTCCTTGACAGTCATTGTGATATGAATATATATACGAACGCAACAAACGAAAGGCAGCCAGCAATTGATGCAAGTCACTGAAGAAATCAAGCTTCAGGACAGATGAACACTAACGAGGAAGGCCAACCCAAGGGATCCAGACAGGAAAAGAATGGGATTATGAAGGGGTTGGGTTGGGATAAGGGAAAGTGTGTGGAGAACGGAAATTAGTTAAGGAAAAAAAAATGGGGGGAAGCGTAAGTGATAGTGCCAAAAGAAGATCAGTTGTTCTGGGGATTGTACAATGACGGTGATGGTTTTTGTCTTTAATTTTTTATTCTTCTTCAGCTTTTCTATGAGGGGAAAAAAAATTGACAAAAGTTTGCTTTTATTATTATTCTTACTCTTTTTTTTTATCTTCAACCTTTTTTTTTTTATTTGCCTCGTTGAAGATTTAATCAGATACGCCGGGTAATAACCTCAGGCTACCAATCAACTACATAGTTCGCAGCTGACAGGCCACACCCTGCGAGACAGCCATAATAATAATAATAATAATAAACATGAATAAAAAAATAAAAATAAAAAAAAACTCGGACAAGTCACGCTGGCCACTGGAACCCGACACACCGCCCCTGGAATGCGTAAAATTACCCGGTACGGTGATTGATTTCGCAACTCGGGACAGGAAGCCGACGGTTTTGGATTTATCTCCGCATCTCTCCTCATATTGTCTGTTCTGTATTAGTAGTTAAGTACTAAAGACCTCGTCGCTTCGTCTGTCTACGGAGTACACTGGCCGTGGAATATTTGGTATATACACCACAACATCCAATAGTCCAATTGCCTCAGGCCCCGTTCAGACCTGGAACTGTCACATTCCCAACTCAAAGGAAAATTTGGTTCCAGTAACGTGAGCTTGATTGGTGGTTCCGAGGCAGCGTTTGCCAGGGGACGAGATTCTGAGCCACACACACACGGTAAAGTCCGGAACGTCTGCCCAGCCATGATTCGACACCCGCACCGGCTGACCCCTGGAGCATCACCGAGACTTCCAGAAGGCGTTCAAGAAAATTCTGTGAACAGGGATTGAAATGCAGATACGAGATGAACTCCAATGAGATCCGAAGGGATAGTCGATCTCCCTCGCAGTTCCCTCGTCTTTTTATGTGTACACCGATCGTCTCCTTGTTGGCATCAATGTCGGAATCCGATCAACTATTCGTTAGTATTGAGGACTATACCCTGACTAATGGCTTTCTTCACATGACACGTCTTGGTCCTCGCTGCCCCCATTTCGGGCCGATGTGAGCGGGTGGAAGCCCACAAATAGTCGACAGATGCCTCCGTTCTCGGTGGGGGGAGAAAGAGAAGCTGGCGGGTCCAGATTTGGAGAACCAGGAATCACGCTAAGGTACAGTAAGGCTGGAGTCTTGGTGCCTGAGGCCAGAACGTTTTAGAGCCTTGGCCCCGGCTGTTCTCCGTGTCCTGGTCCTGTGACCCTGCACGTCCAAGGGTTCGACTCGGTTGTCGTCCGATGTCCATCATTCGTGGTGGTCGATCTGGATAAACAGAACCTCATCTCGGGAGATCCCTTTTCCATGTTGCCAGCAACTGGAAAAACGCAGGGGAAATACAAATACTAAAAATTGTCACCGCTTTTCCAATAGATTAACCCAATCCTCCTCGCTTAACAACCAAACCGTATGATCACATCTCCAGGCATCGAAGAAGATACCAGTGGAAATCTCACCGAAAACAACAAATTGGTCTAGTACCGCCCCTCGGCATCTTACGGAATGACAGAATTTCTCCAAGAAACTACCACCATGATTAAAGCTACGGATTTGGCAAATCTCATGCGGGGAAAGGTGTCTAACCTTGCCCGGGAGGGTAGTGGATCGACATAAGCAGATAAAGTGCATCGCCGGAGCGATATTAAATTATTAAGTAAAAAGTACTGCTAAGACTCCATCTGTTCTGCCGAGTCGAGTATGTCTACCCGGGCCCCGAAACGCGTCATTCGGGTAATTGAGGGAAATTGTTACCCCGTCGAGCGAAACGGTGATGTGATCTGTGGATTGGCTCAAGTAGTCTGGAGCGAGTAAGGTTATGTTGGGGTTTTATGCGCATCTGGCATATTGCTGACTTAATGTTACCAATATTCAACTGCGGAAGTTCTCGGTGGAGGGTATTTCATGGACAATTGGATCAATTCTATAAAATGTCAGTCTAGGGTAAGATAGGATAATCCGACTCTTAAGTAAAGTTAACTGATGAGGTCTGGAAAGTGGACAACAATATCCTGTAGACGGGGAGTGTTAGCTATACGTAGCAAGTTGAACCAAATATATATCTTATATCAAACACGTGATCGAAATCTACGTTACCTATACGTAGGACGAGTGTATTTTGTCCAAAACAACTCCGACGGGTCAGATTACACAGGCAATACAATACGACTTCAACTGCAGATGGACGAAGCCTTGCGTTCAAATGAATATATATTCGCGTTGCTGTACCAACCCGGATAAATGAGAAGTCTCACTTGGCGCGCCTCTCCCCTTTGAATCTCCTAGAAGGGCCTGTGACTTACGCGCCGAAGAGCAACTGAAACGGGCATGTCTTCCAGGAACGATTTTAACTTGAATGGCATGTAGCTTTCGGGCTGGTTATATCACGGAAACTCCGTTTTTAACACCTCTTCGACCTTTTCGCTTGCCTTCAGCATTCCGTCATCTTTATCCCATTTCCTGCAAAGCCCGGAAGACCGTGCACTACCACAATCAATTTCGTGGCCTTCTTTGCTCTTAAACGTCAAGATGTAATAGTTCTTCCCGTTATCTTTACGAGCCCATCGAGGATGTGGAGAATTAGAAATCTACAAAGTGGGTGTTATCGCCCGACAGCAATCAGGGACCAGTTTCACGATCGCGACATAATAGGTTCATCAACGGTGGAGACCAATCAATCGAGAGATTTATCGGTTGTGGGACGACCGACCCAAGGATAGCGTATGGAAACCTCGACAATGAAAGGGGATGCCGCCTGTTAAATCAGCGGAACGGGCTGCAGTTTTCTCGATACTGCGGTCCATGCTCTCATTCAGGTCTGAAAGTCATCCTACGGCCAGGTAGATTGTTCCATCCGAATGGATGGTGAGATGGACACTGACTGCGTATGACAAGATCCGAAAGACTCGGTCACAGCACGGAACAACACTAGTCAGCTCTATATGTTGTGGGTTTCTTCATCTTGCCCATTTAGGGTTTGAGAGCGTGGCTTCTACTCCAATGAACCGACCCTTCTTTTGGAATTCGTTTCTAGGCAACTAACACAGTTCTGTGTAAGAATCCTATACATGATCCTATCTCACGGATGCAAAACATGCATCCCCTCGGCGATACAGAGCTGTTCAGGCTTCCGCCTTTGCTAGCTCAAAGCAGCCCTTTCGCGCCATCCGTTGTGGACAGCTATCTCGACGAGTGTCTAGTGCGGCGAAGGTCTAATAGTACGCATGAGATGCAAAAGTCTAGTGGAGAGGGGATGGGGTTCCCCAGAAACCCGAGATACGACAAAGAACGAAACAAGACTATGCTTGATGGCATGTTGCAAGCACTTGCAACAGACGAGACGTCATCTCCTTCTCCTGTCAATCAACTCTCTTGGTGTATATTCATCATAAACAGCCCGGAGACCACACAACGCCCCAGCCCGCGCTCCAAACCCTACGACCACATGCGTAAGCAGCCATCGCACATAGAACGGCCCACCCACAATCACAGGCCAATTATCAAACCTATGAAAAATAGTCCACAACTGAAGCATAAACCCTACGCGTCCAAACCAGTCCTGCCCAGTGTGCTCCAAAATAACACTATTCAAGTTTCGAAAGAAGACTTCTTTCAATCCATCCGCGGGATCGGTCCACTCCTGGACGACCAGTTCTTCATCGTTGAAATCGGAGTCATCATCAAGAGCACGACTCCACTCGTGAACGGCAAACTTGGGGATTGTAATGATTCCATCCGACGCACGGTATGTGCAGGTACGGTTTTGAATGGTGACTTTGGCGGCTCCTTGGATGACGCGTAGGTACTCGGTGTGGGTTTCGTGCCAGTGCGAGCCTGATGTCCATGGGCTCTTGGGCGGGAGGATGATGGTCACAGTTGAAGAGGAGGGATCTGGAAGAATGTATGTGACTTCGCCTGGTCGGGTGAATGTGCGCGTGTGCTTATTCTCTGCGCGAGGCATTTTTATGATTTGAAACTAGGAATTGTTGGAGGATGTCTGCTATAAGTAATCCTGGGGGCTTATGAATGCACATTGCGGACCCGTTCCGCGTGGATGATTAATGAGGATGTAGTTTACTAACTTACGAATATAGTTTTTCAATCTTAATAAAATACTTTTACTAATAAGTCAAACAATTTATATATTGAGATGCATAGACAACAAATTAAGCATCTGAACAAAGATTCTATAGAACAGTCATCTAGGATGTAGTAAATCCAATTATTCAACCTTATGCAATAGGCCTTTCATGTCAATAAATTCCTATCTTAGTCTCAGAGGCCTTGGTTTCTGTTAAAACAACGAGTATGATATGTGCTCATGTGAATAATCATAATATATTTAGAAATAGGCACCGAGTGATGCATATGGCTATGCTGTCTACACAAGAGTTATAGGCACTTTACATGGAACAGGTACATACACTAAAGCTTAGCAGGGCAGCCACCGAGCCATATATTACATAACACCGATATGAAGACCATGCGAATACTGCCCTCCTAGAGACTGTAGGCTTCGCTTAACTTAGGTATTTGGTCGCCGAGTGTGGCATGACATATTCGGATATACGTCCCCGGAGAAGAAGTTATTAGCGGACCATTTGTGTTCTCAATGCTCAATCCACTACAGTAGTATTTCCGTCCAAAGTTCGCAGTGTGAGCACGAATCCCCAGTGCTCTAGCAGTTTTACTGCCCGGTAGGAAGAAGTACTGCATAACACTGTCTTCTAGAGGAGGGTATTCATAGTAGGATGACCATTCGGATATGATAGAGAACCGGAAGAGGATCGGATATCCCAATGTTGCTCTAAGATGTGGGAGAAATATTGTAAAATACAGATTTCCTATATTTGCCCAAGTCAGGAATACCATATCCTTATTTTGGTTACGTGTAGGATAGAATCTCTATATCATCTTTCACCCCAAGTTGTAATATTGATTGAGTGATAAACTTGAAGATTCAAGCGCTCTGTGCCATCCATCTCTCGTAGCACTATCACATACCAATCAGGTTTTCAAGGTGACTTCACCCCGCTTAGTGTGATAGAGCCACTTGAGTGACAGACCCTTGTTATTGGGAACTAAAAAGTGTCACTGCATAGCATTTGTGATAGTGACGCAGGGTGAGCAACCCGGCGATGATCATTGGAAACTCTATCTGATGTCCCATTTCGCTCGAAGAAACTCTGCTATAAAGCTTAATACGAAGACTTTACTGGATCATCTACACGATTACCATAAAGGATGTTTGAAAGTCTATGTCTGTGGGGAAAGAGAGAGAGAAAAAACGAAGAAGAAGAAGAAGAAGAAGAAGAAGAAGAAGAAGAAGAAGGAAAGTAAAGGAGATGGAAGGCAAAAAAAGCGTAACATAAAGCACTCGGGGCAAACGATCCAAGGCTCTAACGGTGTGGGGTCCCTTTCGTATCTCCAATGAACCAACGGACGAGATCTAAATATATCTTACCAACAATAAGGTGAAACTTCTGCAGGATTGCCCCTGTGGTTCCATTTTATTTATGTTGGCTGGGTGATGGTATACCAACTCACCCAACTCCGTACCCGTTTACTTTGAAATCAAAAGATCGGCAGACACCCCGGTCCTGGAAGGGAGTTCACGATTCGCCTATGTCCGCCAAATGCTTTCAGTCTAAAGTGTGACGGAGATGTGCCTATGTGCTTAAGCCTGCATCTTGCTGGCGCTTAACGGGGGAGGGCGGCGATCATTGGCCAGCCGACCAACCCTACTCTGCCGCCCTTCATCGCCATCGAGTGATGCAGTCAGTGAACCAAAGACTATATAGCCGCCCAACTCTCCTCCGGTTTTTGAACCCTTTCTATTTCTTGATACACTGCTTGTTTGAGATTTCCTTTTAGTCTCCCTTTTTGTTCTATTTTCGTCTTCTAGTGTTTCGTTTGGCTGGTCCAGACGAGTGCTATTTTTTGAGTCTTCCTATTTTTGGATCTGCATTACGTCAATAATAATAGTATCATTTACACGCCCTGCGTCTAAGAGACCCTTCGTTGACCGAAGTGAATCGCTAGCGCTTTTAATATTCTTTTCCATTACTTTAAATCTCCTTCGCTCCCCCCAAAGCTGTGTCCAACCTCCACCTCCACAATGATCCCCACTGCCCGTGCTGCCGCAAGACCCAAGTTGAGCCTGAGCATTTCTACTGCGCAGAATACGTCTCGGCCTACATTGTCGCTCAAGTCCCCGGGCCCTCTCCCCCGGACTCCAATCTCCCCGTCTGCTCCCAGTCCAGCTTCCGCCCGGTTCTCCTCTCTTCAAGTGCCGAGTTATGGATACGTCAATTCGTGTTCCTCAAAGAGCATTCTTAAGAAACAATCAACAGCGGTCGCAGCTGGCAACGTTAACAAACGGATCCAGTTTAAGGGCACACCGACCGTCCATTGCGTGACGCCCATTGAGAATCCCGAGGAATACTACGGTACGCACACCAAGATGTCGCGCGAAGAGCGGCGTTGGATGGTGCGCGAATGAACGATCACCGGTAAAAAAACTCGATGAACAACACCTACGCAGACGGAACGAGAGGATTACTCAGTTCGGAGACTCTTCGCCCGTTGAGAAGCCATCTCCCGCGACCGTACCCGGCCCTAATTCTGGATTGACAATGCAACTTGCAGCACAGATGCAGCAGAGCCTGTGGAGGACCGTCCGCGCAGAGCGTCGGGCGTCTGGAACGAAAGTCAAGGAGATTAACGTCCCTATTGGATCGGAGGGCAGTCTGTCAATGTATATATGATCCTATTATGTTTATGATGTGATGATAAGATCCATACCACGTATAGCATGAGTGAGCATTAGCCTGGAGAAATCCAATTACAGTCGTTACGCTCCATCACTTGCGTCCAGACCCGTAATGTTGTAAAAATGGGTAGTCGTCCATGTACAGCTCTAACACATGTTTGTACTTTGTCTGACATCCATAGATAATCGTAATAACCAAGAAAAACCAACAGACACAACTAGGATTCATGATGCTCCTGCTCTGCGTCATTACCATTTTGGTCATGGTTTAGGGCACCCTTTGAGGGCTTCTGTGGCCCGTGCGACCGAACGTCAGGTCTTTTCCGCAGTGGCTATCGCCGTGTCCAGCCGGAGCACCATCTCTACAATTAACCCCAATGTTGCACTTGAGGACTCCCGTCGCGAGTTTTCGCAAGGCTATATGCAGCACAGCAAGAAGTAGCTGGTTTCCTCGAAATCGGGGCCTGCTCACTTTTGCTATTGAAACTTCTTGGTAAGACGATTCCGGAACTGAACCAAGCCTGGCTGCTGCTTACTGGTCTATCTGCACTAGCGATGACACTTCAGTCGCAATCGTTGAAAAGAATGAAACCACCAATGCCGCTAAGATCCATTTCCTTGAGAACGTAACGGCCGATTCAAACGAATACCGAGGTGTCCACCCTATTGCATCACTCGAGTCACATCAAGAAAACCTCGCGAAACTGGTTGATAAGGCGCTGAGGCATTTGCCCGTCGCTTCGGGCAATGTTGAAGGGCACCGATCGATAACGCTCGCGGATGGCTCCCAGCCGCGCTACAAACCGGACTTTGTGTCCGCTACTCGAGGGCCGGGGATGCGAGCAAATCTCTTTGTCGGCTTAGATACAGGGAAAGCGTTGTCAGTTGCGTGGCAAATCCCTTTCATGGGTGTTCATCATATGCAAGCTCATTTGTTGACACCCCGGCTGGTATCGTCTCTCAGTCAGAATCAAGGGACCAGTGGTCACACCTCACCGTCACCGCCTGTCACACCAGAGTTTCCCTTCCTGTCTATCCTTGTCTCGGGCGGCCATTCGATTCTTGTGAAATCATCAACTCTTACGGACCACAAGATCATGGTCTCCACCGCGGACATAGCAATTGGCGAGTCGCTTGACAAATCGGCCAGGGAGATTCTTCCTGATTCCTTACTGCAGAGTGCGAAGAATACCATGTACGGCAAAATGCTAGAGGAATTTGCTTTCCCAAATGGTAGCACTGATTATGCTGATTATCGCCCTCCGATGAACCGTGGCGAGGAACTCGTCAAGCGGGAGACCCCATGGGGCTGGTCCCTGACGACCCCGTTTGCTAATACTCGCAACCTGCAATTCAGTTTTTCATCTATTGCCAGTGCGGTCAAGAAGATCATCACACAAAAAGAGAAATCCGGACAGAGATTTTCCCAAGAAGAACGAGTCGATATGGCCCGCGAATCCATGCGGGTCTGTTTCGAGCATCTCGCCTCTCGGACGATCATCGCTCTTGAGACACTTCGTCAACAGAAGCCTGACGATGAGGTAAAGACCCTCGTGGTCAGCGGTGGTGTCGCGGCCAATCGTTTCCTCATGACTGTTTTGCGCTCATTCCTCGATGTCCGCGGTTTCAATCATGTCGACATTTTCGCACCCCCTCCGTACCTGTGCACCGACAATGCTGCGATGATTGGATGGGCTGGCCTCGAGATGTTTGAGGCGGGCTGGCGCACAGATCTCAGTTGCCGCGCTCTCAGGAAGTGGAGTCTTGATCCGCAAGCCGATGATGGCGGCGTTCTGGGCCCCAACGGATGGCAGAAAACCTAGGCCTCTCTTCGATGACGGTTATTCATTGCCGTCACTGTACACTAGTAATACCCTTGTACACCACTCAGCCGTTTACTTCTAGTCGATGTATATATACTCTCAAATTACAGGTATAGATAGACAGGATATGACAGTAATATTTTTTGGGTTAGGATTTTGTTTTCTACCAGATCTATCTGATCATCGTATAGAAAGGCGCTGCCCGGGTAGTCTTATCCTACATCCAAATATAGTGCCAACGACCTTTGTCGAAAAGCGCATGTATCCATGCTGCCCATCGAGTGATTTTGAGGATACTATCATCCAATCGGCCAGCGACCAGAGAGCTCCTGTTGTCCACGGCCCCTTCGAGGACCCAGCTTCCGCTGAATTTTGGCTAGAGAGTCGTGACGCCAGTGATTCCTCGCATCGACTATCTAATGATCAAAACTTAGGTCTCGAATCAACCACCCGCGACATTGTCACCTTGCCGCAGAGTGGTGATTTGTTTGCGAAGCTCGAGGAAGAAATCCTTGCCATTGGCCATAGTGTTTGCTGTAGCATGAACGTCAACATGACGAAAATGAGGGAACCAATCAGGCAGGCGACATACGTTTCGAGCCCCAAGGTCCAGAGCGATTTGTGTCCTTTCCTCCGGGTTTATAGAAGAAGGGCTTCGGCTCTACGAGAACGGTTAGCGACCGGATGGGTGTTTGCACAATGTCGCATGCTTCCTCTGATATGAAGTACCTCTTGAATCTAATCGTGCAGGTTCCGTTAGCAAATAGTATATCGTAGAGATACCATAGGCGGAGCCTACTTCTCTTGAGAGCCCCCTTCGCCTCGGCAGCATTGAAGCCTCGCACGGGGACATGTTGTTCCTGAGCTGGCCCCGTGGAAAGCTGATCACCCGACTCTCCCCAGGTGGTATTCTGGTTCTGTCCACCACGAGAGCCACTATGCGCGCTCATCGTTCTGGGCATGGAGTGCCTTTGTCCCGACTGACGGTTTTGGTCGTATGTGCGGCCCCCGCGCCATCTAGCAGGAGATCTCCGACGTTAGCATCAAGGGCGGCTGGGGGTAAATAATGAAATGGGGGGCATATATATATTTATATATAAAAGCTCAGGGTCGGGGGGAAAATCGAGGGGAAGACGATTACCGATCATCGCCAGGACCACTCATATTGGGAAGAGAGAAGCTCAATCAAATCAGATTGGATTGAATTATTTAAGCTGTGGGCTTTCAAAAGAAGCTCCGCGTTGATTAAATCGGACCAAAATGTCAGGTGGAGTCTCTCCGCCTTGTCTCAAGATGGTTTAGTGCCGCCGGGCAAGTGAGATAACGGACACTCCTCGCTTTCGCGTCTTCCCTTCGCCGCCGATGGCTGAGACACCTCTGCCCTTCATTTCTTTGCTATTTTGTGCATTTTTCGGCTGCTATTGAGCCATGGTTGACATTTCTTCTTTGCTTGACCCGGTTTCCTTATGCTACGCGGCACCGCGAGACACTGTTTGATTGCAACGTGAGGCTGAGCGACAAGCTCAACGACATTGATCAACGTCCATTCTTTTGTACACCATCCCATCCCACAACTGTCTGAGCATTCTTTCCGACCGCAGAAATGGCGCCATTAACTTCGAATAAATACCGGTCATCCCCCGGGAGGCCGCCTAAGACCCAATCCAAAGCCGTGCTGAAAGGCACCCAGAACTCAAACGCTACTCCTGGTGACGGGCCACCCCTCAAAAAGCGGAAATATGTCCCTGGTGGACCGGGTGGTGGAGGTAGATACATCGAGCTTGATGTGCGAGAGACGAAGCCGCCGAAGCCGGCGAAACCTGCGAGACCCTCCAAACCAGCCAAACCATCGCCAGTTCCACGCAACTCCACCCCCCGAACCCGCCATGCCCGAGAAGCTGAAGTTCAACCCATGCAGCTCCCTCCACCCCCACCTCCTGTCCCAACGACACCACCATCTGCGCGTCTCACCAGAGACAAAAGCCAAAGTCGGGGCGGCCGTTTCGGCTCCTCGACCGCTGCCGCTCTCGCTTTACAACAGGGGGATGGGTATAAGCCACGGGAAGAGCGAGGGTGGGAGGAGTTCCACCCGGATTTGGATATTGAAACGAAGTTTGTAGTCTTCCCTGCGGAGGAGGTGGATAAGCCAGCTCCGTCTGCGCATGTAGCCCATATCCTTTCTCCGAATGGCCTCAATCTCAACAATGACAAAGACCCATTAGCTGAACTTATCCGAGCTCATGCGAATGGCACGTCTCCCACACCTATCAAACGCCGGCCAGGGCGCCCTCCCCGCCGTCCTGAAGCCATTTTAAACGCTCTCGGAATTACACCACAACCAAAAGTTGTTCCACCCCCTGGTCCAAACCCCCGGGAGAGGCTAACCCTCCCTAAACCCTCATTTCGACTACGAGATCCATTTAGATTCTACGATCAACCAGGGGTGGGCCAACAAAACTATGTTGACCGGACAATGGCAAGTGTGGGATATCAGGAGAGTGATCTTTTCCTTCGCCACGATCGTCGATTGATACGTATAACTGAGGCACCACAGGAGGACGATCTCGACGCCGTCAACCCCGTGGGAACTGAGGAGGAGCCCAATACCTCTGTTGGGAGAGTAGAATATGATATGGATGAGCAAGACGAAAAGTGGCTGGAGGACTACAATGCAAGACGCAGAGAGGATCAGCTGGAACCTATCAAACCTGCTGTCTTCGAAATCACCATGACAAAGATTGAGAAAGAGTGGCATGCGCTCGAGAAGCGCATCCCCAAACCAAACCCAAAACCTCCTCAGACGCAGCGGCCTCGGTCAAGCTCTGCCGCTGCTGTGAATGGTGAAACCACAGGACCTGGAGAGGATCAAGATAGCAAATGTGCGATTTGCGATGATGGAGATTGTGAGAACTCCAATGCTATTGTCTTCTGTGATGGATGCGATCTGGCGGTGCACCAGGAGTGTTACGGCGTACCATTCATCCCCGAGGGCCAATGGCTATGCCGTAAGTGTCAACTGGTTGGGAGAGGAGCCGTCAACTGCATCTTCTGTCCCAACACCGAGGGTGCCTTCAAACAGACTACAACCTCGAAATGGTCTCATCTGCTTTGCGCTATATGGATTCCGGAAGTGTCTATTGGAAATCCATCGCTGATGGAGCCGATCACCGATATCGAAAAAGTACCTAGGAGCCGTTGGAAACTTCATTGCTATATTTGCCGGCAGCGAATGGGTGCATCGATTCAGTGCAGCAACAAGAACTGCTTCGTCGCGTTCCATGTGACTTGTGCCCGACGGGCTCAGCTCTATCTGAAGATGAAATCCGGCCACGGATCTCCCGCAGTCATGGATACGCACCTGCTCAAAGCATTCTGCGACAAACATGTTCCTCCCGAGTGGCGCCGGGAACATGGGACGGACGCTGCTACCGCTGAAGCCATGGAATACTATCGTAATACTATGCAAGGCCGGCGTTGGGGTGACAGTCAAGCTGCCGCGCTAGCGCTGGAGCCATCACACCCCCTCGGGTGTGAGCATGGGGACGATGAGGCACTGCGGACTCATACGCCACGCATTACGCTTACGGTTGGTGGGAATAAAAGAAAGCGGCCTACTATACCCAAGACTATCTGGAAACTGCCATCCGGCGCTCCCGTGATACCGCACGTTGTTCTAAACGCTGTTGCAGCCTCTCTTCAGCGCTTCGGTGTGCGTCAGCGAAAGCAATATGCCGAAGATGCGTGCAAATATTGGACACTCAAACGCGAAGCCAGAAGGGGTGCCGCATTGCTGAAGCGTTTGCAACTACAACTCGAGACCTTCTCATCTATGGAAATGACCAGGAGAGACTACGTCGCCATGGGAGCTGCCGGAGGGAAGCGGCTCCAACGTCGTATTGAGTTCGGTGAACGACTCTATCACGATCTAGATCGGTTGAGAACGATGTGCGATGAAGTCAAGAAACGTGAAAGGGAGAAGCTGAAGGATGCCGAAACACTTCGGAGTATTGTCGACACCGTCTACTTCCCTATATTCCCCTTGCTCTGGCCTATTTTTGACAAAGCTCAAGGGTAAGTATCTTTTCTCTGACTATTTTGGAGCTGTTACTGATGTCGATACAGACTTGACGGCAGGGGCATCTTCAGACAGGGGTTGGTCTCGATACGCACTAAGCTGGAAGAGCGCCGGTACACCTCTGTTTCTTCTTTCTCTGCCGATCTTGCTCGCGTGTTCACGTCCGAGATTGGGGTGCAGCCCGCAGGGGACACTGCCGAACTTCAAATGCAGATCAGCGGCCGCGCTCCGGAGCTCAGCCTAGAACAGCGCGAGAAACGGAAACTGGCCAAGCGCATTATCAAGTTCATCCAGCCTGCCCTGGAGGAAGCGATCAAGAAAGAAAGCGAGCTGAATCGTAAGCCCTTCGAACAGGAGCTTAAGGAATTGGACCTTATGCTCGAGAACAGCGTCATGTCGCGAAGGGGCTCACAAGTTGAGTCTCCGGCAGCTGGGGATGAGGGCTCGAAGAAGCCAGAGGGCCCTCATGAGAATGCTCAAGAGATCAATGGAGATGTGGAGGTGGCTGCTAAATCGGAGCCCTCTGATGGCACCGAGGTTACGGCTCTGCCCCAGCAGTCCGTTGATAGCGCTATGCCAGATGCAGACCAAGCCCAACCTCCGGACGGTGCTTCCGTATCTCAGACCCAGGGAGTCCCCGGGGCTGGGATATCCACTCCGACGGTAGAGGGTGAATTTAGCAAGCAAGAGAACCCGTCTGCCAATGCACCGACCACTACTCTTGAAGCACCACCAGCTCCAAATGGAGTCGCAGACAAACCAGACGAGAACGATTTAGGTTCCACCAATCAACCTACTGGACCACAGAGAGAGCCCTTGACGCCCCCTTCCAGCTTCAAGGGAGACCAACAGCTTCCTTTAGCACAAGGTGGCATCCAGTGGTATATGCAACCGTTCGACCCCGTGGGCACCACAATCCATGAAGAGCGATGGACGGGCCGGGATGTCATGCGCGGGATGAGCGAAGAACTCAGTGAGCTTGACGAGGAGGAGCTGAAAGACTTGGTCGACGATGAACTTGAAGGGGCGATGGGGACTGCCATCAAGGGATCCACCACCGACACTGGACCCGATGCTGCACCGGAGCAGGCCGTCAAGGTGTATCGAACTCGACGTCGCTGGCGTGGATTTAAATAGATGGTCGAAGAGATTCCCCGTTTGAGTCTTGTGTGTTTCGTTCTTCTTTTCTTCAACCTCTTCTATTCCTTTCTCTCTTTAATATTTTCTGCTTCTCCCATGTTTGTGTTTGGACTTATGGCGCGGATCGGATTACGGCGTCCCCCCTTTTTCTTCTCTTGCGTCCTATCGATTCCATGTGTTTCACTGTGCTTTTGCGTCTACTATGATGAATGAATCTTGGAATGTTCGTTTTCTTGCACTGGTAGCTTTATGGGGGTCGTCGGGACTGTAGTAGTTAAGGTTGATCTACGACTGAATGGACTACTGCAACTGAAGGTCCTAAGTGTTATTCCCGTGACGAGTATATTTATCGCATTGATTATCCGTATTATTAGATCTAGAGTTGAATTCCAGGAAGATTCATTGCCATCTGTTTACTTATTTATGTATCTGCAGAGGTTTTGATCATAAAAACAAAAACAGCCGGGTCTTGGCGCTCCACCCACCAGAGCCGCTTGCCGTAAAAGGTCTGGAATTCGGTGACTTGGACCTTCGACTGCGAGTGAACGAACTGCTTTCTTCCCCCTTCCTTCATCATTCATCCATCCCTCTCTCCCCAACAACCATTCATCTCTCTCCCCCCCCCCTTCTTCTTTTCTTTCCCTTCCCCTTATTCTTTTCCTGGTTCTTTCTTCCTCTCTTCTGAGGATTTGATTAATACTTCTTCCCTGTATTGGTGATTATTCTTCTTCCTAATCAAACCAGTGTGGGTGCTTGAATTTTCTGCATCATTTTCCCATCAACAAATTTTCGACGTGCGACGCGCCCCTTTCCCTTGATATCACCGCTCTTGTTGCCAACCAGATTCTAGTTATTCGATAATCTCCGTCAATATGTCCACAGAGTATGATCACGAAAACGGTCGCTATGACGGTAGGTTCGATTGTTACATCAGCATCTTCGGCATCGCCCTGGGAACACCATAGCAATACTAATCCGTCTGCTTCCACGCGCATCAGACGAACCTCGCTTCTCTCGCGACGAACGCAGCGCATCTCCTCGCGATGAGCCTCGTGCCGATCGCGCCCGTAGCCGCTCTCCCAATGGTCGCGCCGATGACCGGTATGTCGCAGGACCGGAAACTTCGCCACGTGCTGGGCGTTGGCTGAATCTGAGAAACCACAAAAGAAACTAACTCACCATTCTCTTTTCAGGGCTCCTATCGAGCCGCGTAAGCCTCTTGAAGATGAGGAGGGTGCGGTTAACACTGGCTCCAACCTTTTCGTCACCGGCATTCACCCCCGTCTGACCGAGTCCGATATTTCGCGTCTTTTCGAGAAATATGGTGATGTCGAGAGCTGCTCGATCATGGTCGACCCCCACACCAAGGAATCTCGTGGCTTCGGATTCGTCAAGATGGTGACTGCTGAACAAGCCGACGCCGCCAAGGAAGGCTTGCAGGGTGAGGTCATCGAGGGCCGTACTCTCAGCATTGAGAAGGCTCGTCGTAGCCGCCCTCGCACCCCGACCCCCGGCAAATACTTCGGACCCCCCAAGCGTGGTCAGTAACTCTTGAGCCCGGATCGGTAACCCCAATCGACTCACAGCATTTGCAGACTTCCGGGGCGGTGGCCGCGGACGTGGTGACCGCTACGACGACCGACGTGGCCCTTACGGAGGCGGAGGCAGCTGGCGTCGCAATGACGATTACCGCTATGGCCGCTACGACTCTTACAGTGACCGCCGCGACTATGGTGGCCGCGGTGACTACCGGGATTACCGCCGTGACTACCGGGACGACTACGGTAGCTACCGTGGAATCGATCGTTATGCTTCGGGAGGACGGGAAGACCGGTACAGTCGCGATGAACGCCGCGATGACCGCCGCGAAGAGCGCCGTGGCTATTATGATCGCGATGCTAACCCTCCCAGTTACAGCCATGGTGGTGCTCCTCCTCCTCCCCGCGAGGCTTATTCCGGCGGCGGCGGCGGCGGTGGTGGTCGCTCGTATGACCCTCGTGAAGACCGATATGGTAGCAGGTAGGTGCAGGGTTGGCAGTTATCGACGATGAAAAATCAGGGTCATGGCACGTAATTCTTTTCCCCCATCTCTAGTCTCCGTCTAGGCTTCCCCTTTTCGTTTCTTTTGTTACTCCCCCTTGTCCTTTTTTTGTGTGACATTCCAACGCCCATCCACATTCCCTGGAATGGTTTCTTAATTCAATACCCGCTGCCTATGGGGAATGAGCTCAACGGTCCACGGTGGAATGTCGGTTACATGTTGTTCGTGATTTTTATCGGAAAAAGTCGTCTGCGCAGTTACTACTTTTCATCTCGGCGACATTCGGTACGCCATCAGTTATGCGACCATTTTAACCCTGTCAGAAAACCAAAGGAGAAAAAAAAAAAAAAGGGAAGAACAAGATACTCTTGTGTCGTCGGTCTGCAGTCGCTAGCTGGAATTTTCTTTTGTTAATTCGCTCGAAACACCGGACAAATTTGGCGGCAGGGAAGGAAAAAAGACATGATATTTACCATAACGTTGTAATTCCTCGGATTGTCAGATGGGTCTCAGCACTTCTACATTGCAACTCTTCCGGAAATTGGTCGTTATCTCGCTAGTCAGCTTGTTCGCCTTGTTGCGTCTTATTCAACCTTTTCTACGTAACGACTGTTCGATCTGTATACGGCCAGAAGCAAAGACATAATATCTATCATGCCATGCACAATTTCTCTTCACGCCTTCTTGAGGACACAAGCAGTTGAACGGAGTTCGGCCATGATCCGCCAGTTCCGCCATCGTGTTGCTTGCGTGCTTGTAGTATCGCCAGTACGACCGAAGTGTACACGTCTAGAACGAGCGGGAGAGAGCCATGTCGACGTAATTGCCGCAGCCATCTTATCAACAGCCGGGGGTTCCACCAACTTCGACCGTTGATGGCCTGTTGGCCTGCCGAGGTAGGTAAGATGGTATCGCGATCCGAGCTAACACGTGGAAAAAGGAGTTCACATATTCTCGTTCCCGGGCGCGGTTCCCATGACCCCGTATTGTTTCTTCCCTTCGTTTTGATTCCAGGGTCAGACGAACTCCATTGCGTGGTGCTGTCGACCAGCCGTGACATGTTACTTGGTTGGTTTGCCGAGTCACTAACAGACAGAACCATGCTTTTCATGGGGGAAGCTCTTGGGTTCATGTCGTTCCATGTCCTAAAGTATAGGGTGAAAAGTGTATACTATTCGGTTTGTTTGTAGGAATAGAGACGTTCTCTGCTGGTCGATTATCTGTTCACTCGGTTTTTCCAGATTAGTCTGACAAGCTGGAGATATCGATCACGGTAGGTACATCACCGGTCGTATCTCATATCAGGACCATCTGTGCAGCAGATCACTCCCCATGGACCCTTCATATTCGAGTTGATCCTAGGAGCGTGTCGTCATTTACGAATAGGAGTTAAAGTAAACCTTTATCACCTTTTGACACATTCCCTAGCAGCCAGTCTGATATATAGCCCAACATGAGTGTGGAGATGTTTCACGGGGAATGTATGTCAATTGAATCAAAGTAAGAAAGGAAGAAAAGGAATATCTACCGCCCTTATCTGAGCAGTAGAGCTCACCATTTCATCGTAGGGATGATTCAGAGTATAAGACGGATAAATATATATCTCCCGCGATACTTTGGCTCATGTTGCTTATCCAAATCCTAGTAACGTATTCTTAGATCGTAGCCAGATCGAACAAAACAATGTATCTAGTACTCTCGCGATCTATGAAACTATATATCTCTCAGCTCATATAGCATCTACACGTCTACACACCAATCCATGAAAGCCAACACACATAAAATATATAGAGAATAACCAAACTCGATTCTCTCATACCGATAACGTTCAAAAAAGATGGTATCATAAAATCCCTAACCCAAAGAATAAAAACACCACAAACCACCCTAAACACCACAAACGAACTATCCTCAATGTCAAGCCCCGAACCTGCGTAGCGGTAGACATACCACGGCGAACGGCATTCAAATTTCCCATGCTCCATCCCAGCTCATCGATGCTGTCCAGCTATACAGCGCATGACTGGCCACCCCGGTAGAAATGTAATATCCATTCTTTCCCGGGATGGAGACGGAGACGAATCGACCAGCGCGCAATATCCCTCCCGCGTCAGGCGAGATAAATTCGATCGCACATCCAGATAATCTCTAATTCATAATAGACTTGAAAAGATTTACTCAGGCGACTTCGCCCCTTCCACCTCATTACTCTTCTGAATCAGGAATTCGCCGAGGACGCGGAGCGGGTTTTGTGGTCTAATTCCATTCCATCATACACCCCGGTTAGTTCAACTCCATGTCCCTGGGCATTGAATATACAAAAATACAAATGACGACTCTGGTAGGGGTATATATGCCCACTCACTGCTCCTTCGTAACATGCTTCATTCCCTCCAGGAGATACGGGACGATCTTCTCGTTCATGTAGACTCGGGCCGGGGCACCGCCGGGTCGGAGTTGGGCGGTTGGGGTAGGTTCGCCGGTCGGGGTATTGGCCGCTGCGGTGTTGGGGGTGGAATCGTTGGCCATGATTGATTGTTTTTCGGTTGTCGAGGTAGTGTCTTTGATGTTTGGGGGAGGGATGGGGGACTGGTGGGTTTTTTGGTTTTCTAGGGTGAGTTCACGTTCAACGTTTCAATCGGGGTTCCGGTTGGGGGTTTATGACGTTTGAGTTTCAGTGATATATGGGATTTGTATATATGTGTGTGTGTATGTGATCAATAGGATCAACGATCAACTTCCGGTAATGGAAAAAAAATGGCAACGGTAGGGCAATTGTAGAATGACAGAGACAAAAAAAAAGATTGAAGTAAAGAAAAGAGTATTCATGGAGCTTTTTTTTTTTTTTTCTTTCGACATTCAAACCAATTCAACCTTGTGGCGGGAGCTCTCTCCACTGTGGGGATTGGGCCTGGTGTGTGCGTTGAACTTGGATTGGTTTGGGCTTTTACTCACTGGGACGTCGGTCATTGTTTGATCCATTTTGGAAACTTGCGTTGTGGGTGTGTATGATCTAGGACTCTATGTGTCTTTTCTTTATAGGAGTAGGTAGGGCTTCAAGTTGTCACATTGGAGGGGGGTTTGTTTGTTTGATTTTGGGTTGTATTGCTTTATTGCTTATGTTGCATGCTCATTGGATGAGTGTGCAAACAGGACAAACGGATGGGTTTTCAATTAAGGTCAGGTGATCTCGTGTCCGGGGTCGTGATTGCGCGCGTGTTGCTTTTGTATATTGGCGTTGGATGGTAGATAAAAGGGTTTCTTGGAAGGTGGGTTCTTTTTTGGTGACTCTCATGCTGATAAGTATGCCCTGGCAGCATGTCCCTATTGGACTACTGGGACACCTTGCGGCCGTCGGTCAAGCGTAGAAAGACTACGACGGATGATACGGACGACACTACTAGTTTGAGCGATGCTGTTACGGACCGGAAAAATGGGCTAGAGATACCGGAGACATCTGTGGTTAATCCGGATGTGTCAGATACTGTGTGTACACCGTGTCTAGGCCCGGAGCTGGAGGGAGATGATGACCTTCCCTTTCCTGCAAGCCAGACGGAACTTGAGTCTTCACTCCCCGCTGTCGATACGGATAGCCATGCAATCGAGGAATATGAGGCCTCTCATACCATTTCTGATCATGAGGAGGAACCCGGACTACGGGAGCGGCTGCAGGATGGTAAGTGGCGGAAGGGGAAGAGCTCCATCTACGTGGATGCGTTCAATCTAGCGCTGGAAACTGTGCTAGATGAGGAGGCGCATCTATTCGACGAGGCCGAGATGGAGGTCTTCAAACAGTGGAAGGAGTTATCATATGAATCACAGTACCTGTACGTCTGCGTCAATATCAGATTGAACCTCCTGGTCATCTATTAACCGAAACAGGTACGTACGGCTCTTCCTCCGAAAGACCTCAGCCTGGCACCGGATCAACAGACTGGGCTACTACTCCGACATCTCAGACCTCACAAGCGTCGTAAACGACCTCCAACGTAGCCGTACTCTCCCCAGCATCCCACCCCCAGCAACCGAACCCCCCATCGACACAGACAACCACCCCGACACCCCTAAACTAGACACCCTATTCCACTTCGCCGACCAAACAGACCAAATCACCACTCTAGAAGAAGCCAGCTCCCTCCTTCTGTTGGACGAACTCAAAACCCTCGCCAAAGACGCCAAAGTCCAAGGCAAAAGCAAAAAGGACCTCCTAACCGCCCTGCACCGCGCCAGCCAACAACAAACCGGCCTCGACTGGACCAGCACCAACAAAGCCACCGCCAATCGCGACAGCCACTTCATCCAGAAGATCCTCGACTACACAGGCGACTGTATCCGTCTCGCCGCGGCGCCGAGGGAACTCTTCGAGCGCGTCCATCTCGTCTTCTACCGCTCGACTGAGTGGACGGAGAAATCCCTCACTACTATCATCCTGGCGAAGATCTCACGCAGGAATTTCCCGGATTATGTCGTTTGTCGGTCCAGTTCGATTTTCCCGTCCCGGGCTTTTCTCTTGGAATTTGAGTCTGCCTTGCGGACGCAGTTTGACATAGACAATATCCTTGAGTTTAGTGGCACGCCGACAGTGTACTTACTCACCCAGGTCCAGGATTATGCCTACAAGGTGTATCCCCGATGGAAGAAGCTCTGCGAGCAGGAGCAGCAAAAGGAAGACCGTGTTTATGAGTGCGGAGAGGGGGCTTACTTGCGACGCTTCTCGCCCGCGTGGGTCTATACACGGATTATCCACAAGGGACTTTACCCGCTAGGCAGGTTCAAGGAGTACAAAGAGGAGCATCGGCTTCTGTCTGAGTTACTGGCTCAGCGACTGTTTCATGCTGCGCGGCGAGGGTCGTGGTATCAGCGGAAGGCACTCCTGGAGGAACACTACATGTGGAATCTGATGTCGTGGGAAGGACGCAGCGAGGACGCGCAACGGAAATATTGGCGACGGATCGCGCTGCAGACTTGTGAGGAGGGACTCCAGGACCCGGACTGCCATTTGATTTACCATTACGATTTGCAGAAGCGGATTATGAAGCTGGAGAGGGCGCTTAAGGTGGTTAAACGCGAGCAACATGATTTTAGTCATGTCATGTTGGCTAAACCGGAGGAACGCACGGTCGAGGGGATTCGTATTGAGCGCGAGGATTCACCTGCGCAGGAGGATACGTCGAAACGGGGGAGACCGACTGTCTGGGTTGATGAGCGGGATGGCGGGGAGTGTCGTGTGGAGAGTATGTGTTTGAGCTGGTATCGGGACCAGGGGTGGAAGGGATATCATTCTGAGGGAGGGATTGTTCGGACGCTGGTGAGTTGGTCCCTTCTTGTAACAGTTGAGACGAAGGAGTGATTGATCCTGATTATGACCCAGTTTGGGTATCTCTTCTACGACATCCTCTTCACCTACGCGCCGAATGTCTTTCAGACGCCTTTCCAGACCTGTCCCTTAGATCTCCATACGGACTCCTTCTACGCTACCCGCGCCTCGGAGATCAACCATCGTCTGGTAGAGATCACCAACGGCGAATCAGAGCGTATCCTCCGCGCTGTTCACGCCCGTGAAGCCCCTCGCCAGCCGTGCGCTATTGGAATCGATTGGTCCTTTGAGCTGGATGACCTCGTTGATATCGTGCGGTGTTTCCGTGGCGAGGCCCTCGCGGCTATCTGCAAGGTGCTGGCGCAGGAGTATCAGCAGCGAGGGGGTGGGATTCCGGATCTGTTTCTGTGGCGGGTGGAGAGTCGGGAGGTGATGTTTGTTGAGGTGAAGAGTGAGAATGATCGGTTGAGTGATACTCAGAGATTGTGGATTCATGTTCTCGGGGGTGCTGGGGTGAGAGTGGAACTTTGTAATGCGGTTGCTAGGGAGGTGAGGTATAGATAGTTGTCTACTGGTGTATATACTGTTGTAGATGGGTTGTAGATGTTGATATACCCATACAGATGGAGTAGATTAGGGTATCTGCGGGCGACTCATAGGAGACCAGATACATCTAGCAGAGCCTGTGGGCATGGTATATATCAACATACAGAGTACAGTACATATCCAACATACGACAAAACGAATCACGAGCACATTTACAATATCTACCGAAACAGAACAGATTTGGTCATGAAATTTTATTTTGTTGTCGACGACAGATATAATCCATCACCATCTAATGCCTGCAACACATACACAAGATGACTATAAACCCACCCATTCTCAGGGTAAGGGACCGATTCGAAAAGACCTATCCGTGCCAACACACCAACACCCAACTCAAGCGAGTCAAAATCACTTAAGCAACGAGGGTGGAGGCGGTAGCGGACTCGTAACGCCAGGTGGGGGGCAGGACACCGACGGACTTGTAGTAACGAGACAGACGGTGGATACGGGACTCGATGAGAATGAGACGGAACTTGGAGTCCTTGTCCTTGCGGTTGCGCTCAAGGTGCTTGCGGACGGCAACAGCCTTCTTGATGAGGTGGTACAGATCCTCGGGGAGCTCGGGGGCGAGGCCTGAAAAAAATCACTCTGTCAGCCTTGTTTTGACCAAGCAGAGGCATAATATTGTTTTATATGATGAGGGATAAGGGAACGGGTCAAGGCGCAGACTTTCCCTGAGGGGCAGCCTGCTCTCGACTCGCGTTCGACCATTTCCTTCTCATCTGGGGGTGGGAGGGAGGGGGATTGGCGTACCGCTGGACTTCAAGATACGGAGGATCTTGTTACCTATTCGTCAACTGTTAGACATTGCTCCTGACATCAACGATTGAGGAATTCTGAACATACCAGTGACGTGCTTGACCTGGGCAACACCGTGGGAGTCACGGAGGACAACACCAATCTGGGAGGGGGTAGCACCCTTCTTGGCGAGCTTGCAGATCTGGTCAACAACCTGCTCAGCTAGAATGGGGTCAGTATCATGCGCATTTCTCCTCTGCGACGACGGTACTCACGGGTGGTCTTGAGCCAGGAGGGAGCAGAGCGAGAGTAAGGCAGAGCGGAGGAGGCAATGCCCTTTCCCTTGGAGTGAAGACGACCCATTTTGAATGAAGGTGGTTTTGTCGGATTAGTTGTCGACGACGGTGTTGCGCTGCGCGGGATAGAGTGAAATTTCTTCGAAGTCGAAGATCGTGTCGAAGAAGATTGAAACGGAGGCTGAAGGCGGTGTGCACTCGTGGTGGGTTTGTGGGGTCACGTGGTGCGGGTATGCCTCGCTTAAATTAAGGCTCATCTGGCATCCTTTTTTTTCTTTGCTGATGCCGCCGTTTGGATTCTTTCCTCACCTGCTTTTCGTCGAGTTTGCGACCCAGAGCTTAATGGTGCTCTTTGCGACTCCAATTCCCGGCCCTTTCACTAACGATATTACTGTTCAGCTTCGATTTAAGGTTGGTGCTCCCATGCCTCCCCGGTTATACAGCTTTATATGATGAAACACAACCTTTTTATTTTTTCTGGTACCTCTTATTTTAGGGCAGGTTCTCGTAACCTGCTCAATGAATGGAATGGACTTCTGAAACAAAGCTGTTATCAATCTACGTGTTTATCAGTGGTTTATTCACGCAATTGCTGACTCGTGGATGTTTAGAAACTTTCAGCCTCGCATTATACTGGAGAGATGTGGTTGATAGGTGATATAGAATTCAATAAAGGAACTTATCACTCTGTGATTACTGTTGTCTATGTCGTGATACGTGCCTTGAATCCGTAGTTTGCGAGTGGTATCACTTTCTGGGCTGTACTTTTGTAGCTTCCTAACGCGAGGGCGTGTTGCCCAGTCCCTATACGATTGTCCCTCTCTCCGGAAGAGCGACCATGATGAGCTTTGTCTGGAGGCACAGCGCAAGGCTACACTGAAGGACCTCATCAAAAGGCCGGTGGAAGTCGCACGTATCGTTCCATCGCGCCCCATCTCGAGTTGCCCCTCCGTTATATAAAAAAGCAAACGTCAAACAGACCCACATAATGGTGTAAAGAGGCCGAGAAGGAATGACAAGATCGCGTGTTAGCGACGACCGATGCAGGAGCATCACACCGCTGTTGAAAAATTCTCTCGCAGATCCACTGGAATAACCTACAATGGAATGAATATGCACGTCGAATCCGCATCTGACTCGTCGCGGAACGTGGGAAACCGCCCTTGTGGGGGAGTCGAGAGGAAATCACATCATCCACTGCGTGCGGCATTTTAAGACAATTGCATTGTGTCATTCCACTGCGAGGCTGCAGGAGAGTGGGTTCGACTGCGCCGTTTAGCCCATGTCCAGTTGGCTGCCTGGGCCGATAAGAGCGATGCGAACAGTCTGGGTGGTTAGTTGAGAGATGATTATATTGAGATGGGGAATGTCTGCTCTGTGTAAACTGGTGGAGATCCACCGTCACTAAAATCTCATCTTCTAAGACATCCTCAGGTCTGGAGGCTGACCGGGCGAGGACTCCTCATCGCCCTGTCTGCGGTGCCTATCTCTGTGAGGTGAGCTCACATCACGAGGCTGGTCCAGAGCGGATAGACGGGCAATGCCGTCGTCACAAATGAGGTCAGAACCGTAGAACATTCACGCTGTGCCCGTCAAGAAAGAGCTTTGACAAGATACCGATCAGCGCTTGGTAGACAGGAGCTGAACCATGTGGGCCAGCCCCAGCTGTGATTTGGTCAGGCGTAGAAAGCTCGAGCAACATCAGCGCCAGGACAGGGTCAAATCAAGCGAATTTACTCTGTATACGGGATGTCGCACAGACGGGGGATGAGCTAGTTGGGAATCCGACAAAGAAACAGAGGTAGATAGAGTCTGGTTACTGGCAGCTCCCGTTGTGATCAGTTGGATTGGCGACGGACCTATGGCGATCACGAGGGTGGCCGTGCCCTTGCCACGATCACTCTCACCACCGTGCAGCGAGCCCCCATTGGGCACCTTCGTGGCCAGGCTCGCCTCACAACCGACCATACAAATGATCGGCCGGGCGGCACTGTGATGGGAATTTGCTATGATCGGTAGTACGGTTGAATTGGCATAGGCGAATGGCCTTTTGGAGAGGTCTGGAACTTCCGGCGATTCTCCGCCGCCCTTCACAGTGGCCGACTCTGGTCGCGAATGATGGCGCGGATTGGCGGAATCCAATTTTCTTGGGGCATTGGTGGTGATACAGTGCTCGGGTATTGATCTCGTTTAATCTGGGCCAAGACTGCATAGGATTTGGTCCGTCAGGTACAGAGTTGCATGGTGGTAAGACGAACGATAGGTCCATCCAACAATGTACTGTATAATTATAGTTATATATCGCCTCGAGTCAGGTGTTTCCCGGATCCAGAGTTACATTACTTGACAGCCGTTGATTCGACTTTCCATCCCCCGTAGGATTCTTATCTGGGGATTCCTTCGCTTTGATTTGTTTCTGATTTCGATCTCCAAGCTCTACCGCTCTGCAATCCTCTGCCATCTGACCTCGTGCGATGTTGCACATTTTAAGATACCCGTTACGTTACTACCGTCTCTATACCGTTCGATCCGGTCCATGAGCTGAAAGGCTAAATTCTCCGACTGGAATGTCGCTTAGGTGTAATTCACAAGCCATCCGTCAGTGGCGCACGACTTTCATTTGCAGCGTAATGACAAAGCGCGTCGTGGCCTGCAAACTCAGTCGGTGAGGCATGAGATCTCCAGCGAAGTCGAATTCCAAATTCCTCTGATTGAGATGTCAAAGCTGTGGAAGATGACGAGGAATCTTCGGTGCAGCGCCGGCGTCTCATCCCTTGCTTCCAACGTACTGGAAACAGTTAAGTGCCATCGACATGAGGAAAGAATGGATTCTTCGATGGAAAGTTCCACGCCAAGAGCCAAACTTTGTGCGGGCGGGAGTGATAATCACCGGCGATATAGCTGGATTTTGCAACAATGGTCGTCCAAGTCGACTAACGTCAACGCGAAACCATAAAAAAGTGGATGCTTCCATCCATGACGCAAGGGGGGGGGAATTATAGCATCCCAGGAAACCCATCCCGATCTGGTTCATGGTACGGATACTCCCCGTGCCAGAGAGAGAAAAGAGCTACGAGACTGATCGACTCAGTAGTACCAACAGTCCAACCTGTCAATCCTAAATCAGGAGTGGTCCTGTCAGGGAGGAGCTTGATCACTGAAACTAATAGGTAAAGGAATCAACTATGGGCTCGGCAGGCTTACTATTACCGATCATACCTGAGGATGTTGCATCTTGACATCCGGTTATCCATACACTATTGAGACCGATCGTCGTCGCGGTCTAAAGCCAAGGCAGAACCTTGATGAGTGCCCATCGACGATGCCGCATCGCAACGAAAACCCATCGCGGAAAAGGCCCAAAAGGGAGTAAGTAAGCTAAAAGCTAATTGCCGCGGCCACACCTCATCTCCGTGACGATCGCTCTGTCAGCCGTGGCGTAGGTTTCCACCTCGTCGATCCATGTTGGGACGAGAGCCTTCCGAGAATGGCAGGTGGGAAGGTTTAGGTAGATGGGAATGGTGAATACGGAGTAGTAGTGCTCCAAGGTTCAGAAGTTTGAAACTCTGGAATCTGGATACGTGCGTACTCCGGAGTTGTATAGTGGACGACCGATGCTCTTTACAGAATAGTATGAGGCTCTACAACAACGTGACTGGAATACCACCGAGAGCAATGTCGGACATCCATTGGACGGATAAATACGTGGTATGGACCAAGAAAAGTCGTACGGGGGTTGTCCAGTGAGGTAGTAGTATTCTTCTTTTTCCCTCCGTCCGCGGAGGCTGAGTCGAATGATTGAATTGTCTTGGTATCCTAGATTAAATTGCCTGGTAGTTGACACCGTGACTCCAGATCCAACCAGTTTGATCTGAATCTGAATATTGTTACTAGTACTAGTTACCCTATGTGACCCAAGATGGGAAGACTAAAAAAAAAAAAAAAAAAAAAAAAAAAAAAAAAAAAAAAACTCAAATCGAATAGACCTGAAAAGATGAAGATGTAATACGGAAACAGGATTCATGTTACAATCTCTCAGCACAAAAGAATAGTGCTTATCAGACCTGGATCCTCGACCGAAGTTCGTCCCACCGCAGCCATTCATGCATTGTGCAGGTACCAGGGGTAAGGTTGCCACGGGAGGAGAGAAGAAGGACGACGATGGCGGCGTTTGCGAGGGAGTCCGTCGAACTCAATTTGGAGGGATCAACCCCCTCACTCCGCTGCGTGGAAGGTGGACACCATATTCCCATAAAATTAATAAAATTAAATAAAATAAAAATCAAACTGGAAAAGTGTTGGAGCGAGATGCGTCGTTAGTCCAGGTTAGTTGCAACTGATTTGGGCTTAGTGGACGAGGTCAAAGTTTATCGGTGGTCAGGGTGGAAATGGTCGCTTTGGGTCTGGAAGTTATGGTTATACTGTGAGAGTCACTTCAACGGACTTTAGACTCTGAGAAGTTGAGAACTATTAACTCGAGTAGACCTAGGACGACGACCAACTAGTGAACTAAAATAACTTACCGTCTCGCCGCGGTCCACGGTACTTGAAGCTCCTATTTGCCGTGTCCCAAGGTTTCTTTCCCTAAAACCTAGTTCGTCGAACCGGGTTTGGTACGGAGTTCCTTCAGTATCGGTTTCCTTCTCGTTGGAGTGAGAGTATGCTGCAGGAACAATATGCAACATGGAAGAAACCATAAAAGTTTAGCTTTTTTTCTTTTCTTTTCCTTTTTTTTTTGACTTTTTACATTTTTCTTTTTCTTTTTCTTTTTTTTTTTTTAAAGAAAAGAAAAGAAAAGAAAAGGAATATAACCTTGTCACCGGAGTCCATGTAAAGGTGTTACAGACTAATACTTGGCAGTTCCTAGTACTCTCTAGGCAGCCCTAACAGCTGAGAATTCTTTTCTCGTAATGTTGGATACGGTGCATGGAATAAATGCAAGGTGGCTACTAAGCAAAAGAGTGAGAACTAAAAATCTGTAGGGTATTGATTCCTCCGAGGAAT